>NW_004567127.1:31253226-31311929 GCF_000260355.1 Condylura cristata
CCTACATAGTGGCAGAGACCATCTGTGGACACTTGATACAGGCCAATGCTGGGCCTCCTGTGTGCTCACTAGCAGCTGCGCAGGCCCTTGCTTCCCATGTCCATCTACTTCTGTCCACATTTGTGCAGGCCAGTTGTGTAGCCCCACCTGCTCTGGAGGTGGGGCTAAGGGTGTGCATGGTCACTGCTGGAGGGCATCGCCTGAACACAGGCAGGGTAGTGAAGGTCAGCGGAGGCTCTACACTGATGTCTTGTACTCATGCAGCTGCAGAAGCCCCAACCAGCTGTAAGCATAGTGTCTGGGCTAGTGGTGTATATCTGGGTTCCACGAGCTTAGTGAGGTTCAAATCATTGGAGAGTGATTCAGATGGCTGGTGTTAGTAAATGCAAATACCATTGGAAAGGTCTGTCAGGTCCATGGCTGTTGACTTCATCAGAAGTGAAAGATGTGAGCGCACAAAGCATGCAAACCCCATGACTCCTACAGGGTCTGAGAGTGATTTTCTTCCTTGTTCCCAGGCTGCTCAGAAATTCTCAACTTTGATGCTTTGGTGGGCAGATAACAAAGTGGGACCTTTGGACACTGCCCCACAAGTCTGGAGGAACTGTCCATACTCCTCTCTCTCTTTAGTGGTGACAGAATGCAGCCTATCCAGAAAGTGCTTGGTGCTGAAGAAAGCTGGCTTGGGTGGGAGGATATAGGTACAATGAAATTGTCTTCTTTTCTTATGTCATTGATACCAGTTTTTTGTTAATTGGGTGTTGCTTTCACTAGATTGCGCAAGTGAAATCCTGAGCTCTCCTAGAAAATATTTTTGTTCATAGCTGTCCAATTATTGATCTTTGGTGGGAGAAGAGTAGAGAAGAGGGATTCTTCTAGGTCACCAGTTTCTCAACAGTTCTCTGTCCCAACCTTTTCTGGTGGGGGTATTGATGCCTCTGATGATTAGAATTTTCTGGTTTCTCCCCATCTCTCCAGTTCTTCCAGTTTTTACTTCATAATTTTGGTCTGTCATTAGTTCATGCATTTATTCTATCTTCTTGCTGCACTGAACAGTTATTAATATATACTATCTCATTTTGTCTCTTGTGATCTATTTTGTGTTTAAGGTCTCCTTTCTCTGATATTTGTGTAGTTAGCATGGGTTAATTGTTGCTTGGAGTAGTTTTTCCCCCATCCTTTCATTTTCAATCTGTTTGTGTCTTTGAATCTAAAATTAGTCTCTTGGAGCCAACATCTCTATGGAGGATATGTTTGTATTCCTTTACCAAAATCTGTCTTTGTTTGGGTCATTGATTCCGCCTACATTGGAAGTAATTACTGCTAGGGAGAGAATCTTTCTATTGTTTTTCTACTAGCTTTCTATAATTCTTGTAGCTTTTTGTCTCTTTTGTATTGCATGATTATCTTTTGTAGGTTATTTTTTTTTTGGTAGTGAAATAATTAAATTCCTGTCAATTTCCTTTGTATATTTTATAGCTGTTTTCTTCATTGTCACTATGGCGATTGCACTTTACATCCCCAAGTTATAACTTTCCAATTCGAATTTGTAACAATTCGATTTCGATAAACAAAAAAGTATGCTTCCTCTCCATCACTGTCTCTTTCAATGATTGATGTAACAAAAATGACCTCTTTCTATACCATATGCCCCCAAACATAAGCTAATAATTCTTTTAAAATTTTTTTAGTAATTTTTAGTAATTCTTTGAAGATGCATCATCTCTTAAATGATGTACAATATAAATTTTGCAATTAGAAACCAAAGTTATAATAATAATAATAGCTTTTAGAAGAATACTTATTTCAAAGTTTAGTCTCAAGTAGTATAGAAAACAAAAGCTAGAGTTCTACACCATTGTTCCAACCATGCTGTTATTCTTGCCTGTCTACTTACCCTTTTGAGATCTTCATTTCTCCCTCTGATTGCCACTTTCTGTGTCCTGTCATCCCCACCTGTGTGGCTTCTTTGGGCATTTCTTCAAGGGCATGTCTCGTCCCATAGTAACGAAACTCCCATTGATTTACTTTGTTATCTGGGAATTTCCTAATTTCTCTTTCAGTTTTGAAGACTATTTTTCTTAGGATTTGGAGTTGACCATTTTGGAGGACTCACTGCCTTCTAGCTTCTATGGTTACAGTGGAAAGTCTCATATTCTCAGAGGATCTCTTTTATGTGATGACTCATTCTCTTTGCTGCTTTCAAGAATGTTTCTGACTTCGAGACAAACGTATGTCTTAGTGTGAGTTTCTTGGAGTTTAACCTTAGAGTTTATTGAGATTCTCAAATATTTGTAATTATATCTGTCATTAAATAGGGGAGAGGGGCTGGTGCAGCGGGTTAAAGCGCACAGTACTAAGAAGCTAAAGCCACTTCTGCATGAGTTCAATCCCCATCTGCCGCCGAGGAAATCCACATGGTGCGGCAGACCTCACCTGACCTGCCTGCAGCTCCCCTCAGCAGTGTACTTCCTCCATCTGCCTGTTCCCCACTCTGTCCCTGGTGAAGCCTCTCACCCTCTGCATCACCCAGTTCTGTATGAATAAATAAATAAATAAATAGGAGAGGTTTTCAGCCATCAACTCTTCAAATATTCTCTCAGCCCTTCCTTTCTCTCTTCTTCTGGAATGCCACTGCATTATGTTGGTCCTCTTTATGGTGCCATTCACTTTCCTTGTGTTCTCTTTACTTTGCTTTTGTTTTCTTTCTTGCTAATTTCCATTGTTCTTATCTCCAGGTTCACTGATTCTTTTCCCTGATCAAATCTGCCTTTGAACTTCTCTTGTAAATTTTTAATATTATTTATTGTACTTTTCTTTTTATTCTAGCATTTCTATTTCTTTATTTATTATACATTTCCATATTGTTCATGCATTTTCTTGCCTCTTCCCACATTTGCCTTTAGCTACTTGAGCAACTTTCAGTTGTCTTAAAGTCTCTCTATCTGGTATGTCTTCCATCTGGTCTTTTTCAGACTTTGGGTTGATTTATTTTTTTCCCTTTAAATGCATTGTAGTTCCTTATTACTTTGTATACTTGATTTTTTTTTAAACTGGATATTTGAATTTAATTGTGTGGTAGGAGGTGGAATTTATTGAAATTGGCAGTAATGTGCAATTCAAACTTTCCCCTGGAAGTTGCAAACCTTCATTAGACTCTGGAATACCATCTGATTCTGCCAGGGACATAATTGTCTAAGTGGAGAGAGATTCCTGGAGCTTATTTTGTTGATGTCGCTCCTTCCCTTAGTTCTTATCAAATATTATTGGGAAATATGAAAGTATTAATCCTTCAATGGCAGTTATATATCCTAACTTACTAATTACTGCTTGTTAATTTTATCAGTTTTTTTTCCTATTTTGCTATTATATTGCCCATGAATAAAAACAATTACACTTCTTTTCCAATTCTTATGCTTTCAATTGATTTTTTCCTTTGAGTCTCTTATTGAGTCTTTCTTAAATTGATAGTGGTAGAGCTATAGGGCTCTGTTCCCTGCTCCTACTGATAATGCCTCTAATATTTTTCCTATTAAGTAATTCAGTGGTATATGGTAGAAGTATAAACATGTGCTATATATGTGCTCTGATGTATGTTACTTTGTTAAAAAGTGCATTAATTTCTTATGCGGATGATACATTCTGTTGAAACTCAGTTTTTCTTCTTAGCTGATTAATATGGCAGATAAACTAATATTACAATAATCCTTCATTCCTGCAGTAATTGTTAAAAGTGTGTTGGATTATCTTTGCTAATACTTTGTTTTTGTTTTGTTTTGAGGTGAAACTTTAATATTTGTAGTCTGTGTTTTAATGATCTTTTATTAGATTTAGGTATCAGTGTTACTTGCTTTATGAAAAGAATGTTGAAGTTTTCATTTTTTTTCTTTCTAGAATGACTTCTATGATTGAGATTACCTGGTTGAAGGATTTTTGATAGAATTCCCTTATGAAAACACCTGGGCCAAGTGCTTTTGAGGGGAAATAGTTTGATAATTTCCCGTTTTCTTTATGAAAACCTGAGTGCCTTCAACTTTACTAATCCAATTTTGTTGTTATATTTTCCTGGAATTTATGCATTTTGTATGTTTTTAGTTTTATTCATGTCAAGTTGTACAAAATAACTTCTGAAAATTTTTACAAATTCCCTTCTCTTTCAGGGCTCATTTCCATACCCCACAACTTTGTGATCTTTGCTTTATTACCTCTGTTTATCCTCTCCCACTCTTTTTCTTCTTGACTGAGCAACTATTAGTTTGTCTATTTTGAAGGTAATTTTCAGGAAAGCAGCATTTTGATGTAGTAGTTCTACTGTTCTTCTGTTTTAAACTTCATTAACTTATTCATTCATTCATCTTTTTTTCCCAGGTCCTTCTGCTTTATTCTTTTCATATGCATATGGGGTTCTTGGGAATTTGTGAATATGTAGACTCTCATTCTCAGGTTCTAAGATAAGACCTGGAATGATGCATTTCTAAAAATTTCCTCTGGGAAACAGTTACCACTGGCTGGCTGTAGACCATATTTTGAACAGTGAGTTTTTAGAATGCCTCAGTTTTTTGAGTTTTGTTGTTCTCCAAGTCTTACCTGTTTAGATATCTTTTCTATAGCCTTGTTTCTTGAAGGACAGTAGAAGTTGGCATAGATGCCTTGGCTCACATTGTCTCCTTAAAACTATTTCTTGAAAATGTTCCACTGTTTCTTGCTCCATATATTGCTGTTGAGACTTTGATGCTAACTGAGGCTGACTTTAGAAAAAGGCGAATTCCTTCTTTATTTTATAAAATAGTCATTTTTCAAGGCAATGTCATAGAATCATTCTTTTTCAGTCTCCCTATATACGGAATGGGTCCCTTTAATGTATAGACTTAGGTCCAGGCTGGTATCAGGTCCAGGGAAGACTTTTTTAATACAACTTTTCATACTACATTTAAAACTCATAGCTGTCATTTACTTTTAGAGACTTCAGTTATTTTTTTTGGGGGGGGGGCGGTTCTTTAGTTTATCTCATTGATAATTTTATCCCTATTTATTTTTCATACTTTTTGTTTTTCCTCACCATGTCACTCCTCCTCTCCCCCACCAAGCACTCTTTTTCTCTCTCATTCCCCCAGATCTCCCACCTGGGGTCTTGGGCAATTTCTGGCCCTCCTTTCATTCCTAGTACCTGGTGCTCTTATTATGGGCCTGAGGCTATTTTAAGAACTTTGCACTCATGGTATGTGCCTGTTGCAACAATGGTGATTTGTCTGTGCTTAACGATTGTTAGAACCTCCTGTGTGTGCTCCAGAGTTTGTGTGTCTCTGGTGGGGGTTCCCGCTTGGCACTGTGGCTAGAGAATGTTTGCTACCTATGTACCCATGCCTTGGTGTTTCAAGTATTATCTTCTGTTCCCTAGGAAAAACATACAGATTTATATTTGTACTCTGTTTATTGGAATGGTTGTTGGGAGTGGTAAGATTCTGATTTCTGCATTTACCATTATTTGTAGAAAAACCCAGAAGTCGTCTTACTTTTAAGAAAGGCTTCTGCTAAGATAGACAGATAGGCTTGAAATGTTCATGTGTTCTAGCAAGCTATGTTTGAGGGGCCAGTGAGTGAATGGTTTATGTTTGAATACCATCAAAAGCAGGGAGCTCTTATAATAGTTCATCCTAAAATTGGATCTGTTTTTTGTAACGATGTTCTTATGCAAATAATTTCTCCCTGCAGTGTTTTCTGATAGTACCCGAATTCATACTTTTTAGGATCCCATAAAATAAAGGTAAACTCTTTTTTTCTAGCTAATGAATTTTATAACATGTGCTACTTAAACTCATGATCACAAGTATTCCCTTTTTCAGAATAAATTATTATAATTACTTCAAACTTTTTATTGCTGCTAGATATAGGAATAGTGCTTAATACATGATCACATTATAGGAATGAGTCTGGTGATTTCACAGTTCACTTATATTTAACCAGACTATTATCTCTAGAAAAGGAATTTTATGTAGTCTGCCTTTCTTAATTTAGAGATGCCTATTTGCTTTATGGAACAAAATTGGAGTTCATACTTTCTCAAACCGAAGTTTTAGTTTTAGGCATCTTTATACATGATATTATTCTAAACCAGCTGGAGACCCCACAGATTTATGAGTTTAGAATCTGAATAGTTGGCACCTACTTATCTTTTCCAAATGCCAATTTTCAGTGTTTTACTAGAATGTCCCACCCAGGAAGGTACTAGTCAATGTGACAACAGTGCAATAATAATGACTTAGAATGAAAAGAAGGCCAATAAACATGCTAGCTTTTTATATTTACTGATGGAGATCTAGATCAGAAATTTGCTTTCACTTCACCCACTTTGCTTTCTCTGGCTTTTTAATGGGTTTCTCAATCACTTGACTCGACAATTAGGAGGCTTTTATTTGCTGATAAGGGCCTGGTAACCAGTTTCAGAGTTGGGGAAATAAAGTTGCCATTACACACAGGCTGTATGTTGTCCTGCTGGGTGACACTGGTTTTCATAAAAAACCAGGGGCTGAAGGACAAAGCCTGATGTGAAAGGGGAGCCACCAGGGGCAAGCCCCGCTGAGGGTGGCTAGTGAGCTAAGGTGGGAGATGGTTTCATGACCAGTGAAAGACTTGGCTTTCTTGCGTCTGTTCCTTGCATAATTTCAAAGGGCAACCTCTGAAACCCAAACTTAAGGATAATTTTAAGAAATTATAACATTAAAACTTAGTCCATCTGCTCCCCACTCTGTCTCTGGTGAATCCTCTCACCACCCCTGAGCCTCTGGCCTGTACCCCAGTTCTGTATGTACAAATAAATCTTTAAAAAAAAAAACTTAGTCCAAGTTTGTCTGTTAACATGCTGAACCTCATGAATAACTTGAATATGACAGGGTACCCTCTTTGCTTTCCTGCTGAGAGTGAATCCCCCACAGAAGACCTTCTAGATTATTCTGAATGTGCTCAGGAACTTGTCTTCAGGTTCTGCCTTGCTGGCTTCCCCAGCACCCACATTATTGCTCTGTTGCAGGGGCCCTAGCACATCCCTCTGTCACACACCCTTAGGATGGCTGTCACTGTCACTGCTCAATTCACCTAAAGGATGATGGCTTTTCTGCCCCACTGTGGCTGAGACACTGCTGACTCCCCCAGTCGCACTGAGGCCAGTTTTCAGTGAATGTGCAGCAGTGGTTGAGGGATTTGGAAGATTGCAATAAGAATAGCATCGACTTAGCATCAACTAGCATGGCTCATTGCCTTGTTCCGGGCTCAACTCCAAGAGTCCAGAACCAGCTGGTTCCCCTTGATTAAAAACTCTGAATTGTTGTGCTTCTGAGTCAGCACTAAAGTGATATCCTACTGTTCATTTCTTTTCTTTTCCCATTACACTCCAGTGAGAAGAGAGGAAAATTCCCTTTTCTTTCCTACTGATCATTAGTATCGTGCAGGCAGAGCGAGAACTCCTCTCCTCCATGATTATCAAGTGCCTCTCCAGCAATCTGGGTTATTCTGTTTTGAGCACCCATGGGCCCTAGGAGGGGCAAAGAGCTACCCAGTCTCAGCAGCTTCATCTCATAGAAGAGTCTCAGGTCACTTTTAAGCACCTCCCACATGGCTGGTACCTGAAAAGGGGCTTAGAGAAGATACCCATCCAGCTGGAAGGACAGGAAGTTCCTTGAGAGCTGGCCACCAGTAGAAATTACTTCTTAACTGTGTCTGTTCTGAACAACTCCTCACTCTTTGCTTTGAATCCTTATTTCTAGTGACTCTTTTATCCAGCCATTTTACCTCCATTCTGCTTTTATATTTTACATCATGCTCCTTTCTCTTTTCCTCCCATCAAATTATATTTTCTACCTGAGGGCAGCATAAATGATCTATTTATCTGTTTCTTTCTTTGGGCTATAATACCTGTAATTTAAAAATAAAAAATGTTTCTCCTCCCTTTAACAATTTTATTTTGCCATCACCTCAAACCAAGTTTGTTTTTCATTTATAACTCCCCAAAGTCATGCCATGGCTGTAATCTTCTTCTGCCTTAAAATGTTTAAGTGGGTAGTCTACAAGCGATTTAATACCTATCTCAGTAGTGTCAGGTATTCCATAGGAAGTTAATTATAGTAAGCAAATGAAGAAAGCATGGTCTTCAGTTTTTCCTCTGCTAAAATATTTGTTATCAGGATTTACTACTGTCCTGAGGAGTTAGCAATCTTGAAAACATTTGGTGAATGTATAAAAAATAACAAAGGTGGAATTTATATA
Organism: Condylura cristata; assembly: GCF_000260355.1. Classification (NCBI taxonomy): domain Eukaryota; kingdom Metazoa; phylum Chordata; class Mammalia; order Eulipotyphla; family Talpidae; genus Condylura; species Condylura cristata. Next base: position 31,261,486 of record NW_004567127.1, read on the forward strand.
TATATATATATATTTCTAGGGAAATGCAGATGTATTTTAAAGCAGAAATTAAGATTATAATATATCTGATAGTAGAAATTTTTTTAACCCCTGGGGACATCTTAGTTTTATCATAATAATGCTAAGGTGCTATTTTCTGTAGTCTTTGACATTTGTACTGATGGTGCAAAAGTAATAGTATAAAACTACCAGTGCATTAGAACAAATCACATTTTATTACTAATTATCCAATTCTTTACAAGTGCACCACACATTTATACACATATATATGCATATGCACATAAATATCTTCATGCATATGTAACATCCAAATATTATGGATATGTAGAAGTATATATCTACCTATGTTTATTATTTGTTATATATTATGTGTGCATAAATATGTATATGCATATACACATATGCATAGTTGATGCTCATTACTGGTTGTAGTTATATTCTGTAAAATCACTACAAACACAGAATTAGCAAATTCTGAAGCATAACTCCCAGGGAAAATACAGGGTTAGGTTCCTGTGAGGCTCTAGTGACCATATTTTCTTCAAGCCATCAAAGTAACTGTGTTTCCTGGGCTTTCTGTTTAAAGATACCTGCTCCGATGCTTATAGTTGATTCACTGACATAGAACTCTGGGACAACTACATTGTAACTCATGGCTAAAAGGAGCTTGTCTAAAACAAACATATTTTCCCCCCAAAAGTCTGCCACAGCCTTTGAGCTTCAGAACACTGGATAGCACTTCACCCCTGGACTTGAGTGCCATTTTAAGCAATAAAATCACCAACAAAATCACAGAACTGCAAAACCTGGCATTGAGTAGACCAAGAAGGACACTTGCTTGCGTTATGGCAGCTGAAACCAAAGGCCCAGTGCCAACTGGCCCACCCCATCTGGGGGTGTGCAATTAGGGAGCCTTGGGTTTTTGAGCTTTGTCATCACATCTATGGATGACCTTGTCACATAGTGAAGATTGGTTCGGGAGTTAGGATTAGGTTTCAGCACGTAGGCAGATTAAAAATAAGAATCCAGCCCTCCCTGGTGGCGCAGTGGGTTAAAGCACAGCACTAAGAAGCTAAAGCCACTTCAGCATGAGTTCAATCCCAGCCCACCCTGGAGGTGACCCACATGGCGCAGCAGACCTCTCCTGACCCGCCCGCTGCTCCCCTCAGCAGTGTACTTTGTCCATCTGCCTGTTCTGCTCCCCACTCTGTCTCTGGAGAATCCTCTCACCTCCCCTGCACCTTTGGCCTATACCCCAGTTCTGTATGCACAAATAAATCTTAAAAAAAAAAATCTGTGGAAATGAGGCTTGGTTATCTACATATATCCATGGATGATGATTTTATTAAGTATGTCTTTGATGAAGCAATAAAAGGATTACATTTTATCCTGGACATATCTTTTTAATAATCTGGGTGACCATGTGGAAACCATGAGTCAAATGGTTTTTCTGGGTGGTAAAACACGTTTATGAATGGGCTGAAGCTGAGTTCATGGCACACCATATTTTTAAAATTGAGGTAATAGGTTACATGGTGAGTTGCCTTTTGGAAGTATAGGATCCCCTCTTCCTGTAGCTGTTACCCTAGCTCTCCCACCAGCAAAGTACCCATTGTTACTGCTGCAGGTCATCATGCTCCCTCCCTACTTTGTGCTCATTCTTCCTCCTCTCCCTCTGACTGTCTCATTGGGCAGTCAGCTTTTAAGTGTGTTAGTTTTTAGGTGTGACTTTATCAAACCCTTTGTCTGATTTCAGTAGGCTCCACATATAAGTTACAAAATCCAGTGTTTATCTTTCTCCTCCTGACTTATTTCACTTAGCATACCCTTTCCAATTCCATCCATGTTGCTAAACATGGCATGAGTTTTATCTTTTTTAGAAATATTTATTTACTGATGCACACAAGAATTGGGGTACAGACCCAAGGTGAGGGGTGTGAGAGGATTCACCAGAGACAGAGTGGGGAGCAGAACAGGCTGATGTACTGAAATAAACTGCTGAGGGGAGCAGTGGGTGAGATAGGAGATGCCTGCTGTAGCACCTTCCTGCTGGGGATTGAATTTGTGATGTAGTGACTGTGGATAGCTTCATAGTGCTGCACTTTAACTCATTGTGCCAACAGGGAGGACCCAAGTTTTGCATTTTCTGAATGTTGATTAGTTCTCCATTGGACACCATTCTTATTTGAAAGAGTACCTTAAAGATACTGTTTTTAAGTATGGATTATATGACATTGTCTTGAAAATGAAAAAAAAAAAAAAGGTGAACCTCTTAGGAAAAATAATAGCACTATTTGCCATTGTTGGTAAAATTCAAGTTTTGCCAATATTTCTGCTTCTGGTCTTGGAAGGTTCTCAGTATTGGGACTTTTTGGGTGAGAATAGTGGTGATATGAATAAATGTGCTTGATTTTACAGAATAAAATATTCCAACATTTAATGTATCTATATAATTTGACCTGCTGTTATCTTGCAGTTGACTAGTGCATGATATAAATCTCTCTTGAGTAAATAATCCATTTAAAAATGATACGAGTTTCAACTTTTTGTGATTGCTGAGTACCAGGTAGACCAGCGGAATTAATGTAACAGGAAAATATTTATTGATAGTTTCATTTTCACATTGGAATTAACCTTTAAGAAATTCCTCAAGTGAGGATTCAGAATCAAACAAGAAAATATATGATTAGCTGAAAAGACTGTAAAACACGTTTCTATTTTTTACTTAGCTAACTCTGAGGTTGAGTTTTTTTTTTTAATATACTTTAACCCAAGCAACACATATCAATAATTTGAATGTAGAGCCAAATAACAGAATCCTATTCTTTTCTATTAAAAAGATTTGCAAAAATATAAAACAGTGTCTCTCTTCTACAAACTTTTTGTTTGGAAAATAGGTCTTATTCATAAAAATATTTGTTAATCTGTAGGAGGTTTGTTATTGCTACTTAAAATTAGTAAATATTTAAAAGATTTAAGTAAAATATTTAGAATTATAGTTTTAATTTCTAATACAGTTAATGTTAATAGATCTAGCTTACCTAAACAAAAGTCCTTAGAAATTAAGATGGTAAAAATGTTAGTCACTCTAAGCCTATCCCTAGACTGCATAGACTCCCTTGCAGCAGATCATTTCTCATGCCAAGAGCAAGCAGGAAAATTCACCTCCATGAATGTGTAAGAGAGCTAACAAGTCACCCAGAAATTGAGGGACAAAAATCCAAATCAGAAAGATGATCAATGGAGTGGGTTTAGCCTTTCTAAGCTGTTTTATTTCCAAGGCATTTGTGCATAATAGGTGGCATGGGTGCATAGGTTGAAAATTCAGTGAAATTTTTAGTAATCTTATAAGTCTGTGAGACAAACATTGAAGTTTGAGGTTATTAATTCAGCTAGGAATAGAAAGGTCAAGATCTCAGGAAATGGGAAAATTACCCTGAGAATCACAGCTATTGCATTACTTTTCTTGAAGCCTTCTATTGTTTGTAAGATGTAGCTGCAAAGAAACTGCAGAACAAATGTTAGCATATTCTCTTTATCTTGCAGTGAATGAAATATAGTTCAGGGCCTTCCAAAGTAAAGACATCTTGGCGAACACTCGAGAACTTCAACCAACATCCCTACAGGACACACTCTAGGAATAAAGGTAAGGCAGGCATATGTGAGGCTTTGTGAAAAATCGGCCTTGTTCTCATTAGTTCTTATATATACATGATGATTCTCAATGATGCACACTAGTAACTTGTATGCAGGTATAATGTGATGTTACTTCAATTAAAGAATCTAAAAGGTGAGTTTTTCTTTTTCTGCCCCTTTTTTTTTTGATTCTTATTTATGCATACAGAACTGGGGTACAGGCCAGAGGTGCAGGGGCAGTGAGAAGCCCCACCAGAGAGAGTGGGGAGCAGAATAGGCCGACCGATGAAGCACACTGCTGAGGGGAGCAGCGGGTGGATCAGGAGAGGTCTGCCGTACCATTTGGGTCACCTCCAGGGCACCCACGCTGAAGTGGCTTCAGCTTCCCAGTACTGTGCTTCAACCCACTGTGCCACCAGGGAGGGTCCAACTTCTCTTCTTCTGCTTTAACTACCTCCTAGAAACTGAAGGAACAATTAAAATATTAGCTGAAGCTTAAGTGAAAAAACTATAGAAACAGACTTACTGGTAATACTGATAGTGGCATTATTAAATAAAGACTTTAGAATCATGGAAAATTTCCCTGGAAAATATGAAAGTATATTTTTATATTACCTAAAAATTCTAGACTTGACAATTATTGTTATTGAAATTAAGAACAAAACTGATATGTTAGACACTAGATTAGTCATAGCTAATTTGGAAAACAGGTCAGGAAAATATATCCACACTCAGGTATAGAGAGGAAAAGGAAAAGACAATAGAGAAAATGTCAGACATATGGGACACTGTGAGAAGGTTTAACAGGCATGTGATCTCAGTCACATAAAGAGAGACAAAGGGAAAGAAGCAATAGTTGAAGAAATGTTGACTGAGCATTTCCCCAAACTGATGAAGGATAGTAAGCTGCAGATTCAAGAACAATCAGGAAAAATATAAAGGTAACCAATTTAGACACAGAGTAAAACTGCAGAAAGACAAAGACACAGAAAAAAGTCACAGAAGCATCCAGAAACTAAATAAGACAAAATAGAAACCAAAATATAATAAAATGATATCTTTAACATGTTAAAAATTAACTAGGGCTATTAAAGACATACTTCAAATGTGGGGTCACACTGTAAAATAATTTCAGTTGAACAGAAAGCAAGATAATTTACCACTAGGGAACTCAGAATAAAAGATACATTAAAAAACTTCAGGAACATGGAATATGATCCTTAGACAGAAATAAAGCAATAGAGGGAAAATTAAAAGCCTCAGAAATGGGAAGTATGAGTGTAAATCTATAGGGATATTGATGATACAAAACAAGAGTGACAATGTCTTCTAGGGTTTGATGAGTAAGTGAAGAAACACCTGTCACCAATAGTGCAAAGTGTGGGAGGGAAATGGAGATAGAGCATTGCAGGTTCTGTCTTGTCGGGGAGGCAGTAAAATGACTTTATATTAGTGTCACTAAATTAGTGAAGCCCATTGTAATCTTTAGGGTAAGACAAAAATGATGAAAGTAGCAAATTCACAGACAAGAAAATAGAATTACAAAAACATATTTAATTTAAAAGAAGGTGTTAAAGGGGGAAATTGGAACATAAAACATATGGGAAAACTATTTAAATCTTAACTACCAGTAAGGAATGGCAAATTATAGACTACTATAAGTCAGAAGCTTTCTGGGTAGAAGACAAAACATAATTATTTGCTTCTTTAAAAAGAAAATATATTGCATCTGAGGGATCCCAGAGATTGAGCAAAATTTGGAGAAAGATTCGAGGTTCCATGTTGGTGTGATAGGCAGTCATGGAAACTTTCTGTCCTATATTCTGTAGTCATCGAGAGTTCTGCTTTTCCTTGTTAATTGGTTTTTAGGGTTAAAGGGGTTTATATCAGGCAGGTTTGTCTTAGACTTGATTCAGATATTTTCTCTGAATTTCATATGCCCTATTTTAGTTTCTATATGGGGGAGATTTTCAAACAAAGTCAGTAGTAGAAATACTATAATGGCCTTGATCTAGAGTTAACTAGTTTGGATTGAAATGTTGTCCCTCCTCTGGGTTAGTTTCCTAGTTCCCAGATCTCTCGTGGGGCCCTCTTTAACTATGTTAGGACCTATGACAAAATGTCAGGGCTCTTAGAAAACGGCCGTAAGACCATTGAAAACCTCAAAATGAACTGCCAGGGGCTGGGACTGGGGAGTGTTGGCTGGGACTGGTGTTGGCTGCTTATGGGTATGGGCTTTCTTTATGGAGCAATAAAAACATTCTGGGGTTGCATAAATGGGGAGTATACCCAAGCCGTGGCAAAATGAGGGCACGGCTTGGGTACACTCCCCATCTATGTACATTAATAGCCAGAAACACCAAAACAAGTCCTTAAACTTAGATATTTCCTTGTGTTTTTCAGGAGGCAGCTGTGATCCAGAAATGTTTATTGCAGACATTTGACCAGAGTTGCAATTGGTGACCCCTGCCAAGTTTGCCTGGGGGCTTGTGCCCAAGGCTGGGCAGGCAAAAATAGGGGATTCAGAATCGGAATGTGATGCCAGGCTGCAGGTGAGGCTGGTGCCGTTGAGCTCCACCTTCAAGGACTTCATTCCTCAACCTTTGTTCTTTCTCAACCCTAAGAACCTGGGCTGCTGATTCCCATTGAGAGACACCAATGAATTGTCTAGTGACAAGCCTGTCTTCTTCTCAAAGTCCCCAGCATGATCATCACAGGAGCCGCATCCTGCCTTCCGTGCTGTGGGCTTGTGCCTGTTCTTAAACCACAGAGACATCACTAACATTTGCACTTGCCACCCATACCACACCTTTGCCTTCAGAGACCCAGCCTGTGCCAAACACCCTGGCAGGTGGATCTAGGAGCAGTGAGGGCTCAAACACCAGTGATTCCAAATAGCACCCCCTTCCTGCCCTTGAACAGCTCTGCTAGGTTTCCCTGGTTCCCAGGCTCCTATTCAAAGACCATCACGGACTCTTCCACCTCAATGGGATATGGCTGCTAGGTCTTCTGAAACTCGGGCCTATTCAAATGTTGCTATGGGCCTTTTCCTGGTATCCTGCTCTCAGAACTACTGCCTTGGCTGCAGATGTAGCAATGGCTGTGGGGGCTAACACCCAGCCCACTGGGTCACCCAGAAGTTCCATCTAGTGGTGGGGTGCTGAGCCTCCAGTGAAGGTATTTTAACTGAGATCTTTCAGTTACTACTTTACAAGTTGCACCCCTGATGTGTTCTACATGAGAATTATTTGGAGGATGTCTAGTGTCCTATGAAAGGTAACACCTCAGAAAGACAGTATTCCAGTGAAAAAATACCTAAAATTTTTATGGAGGTTTTTGGGAAGGGAAGTATTTTTTCTTTTTAAGTAGATAAAATCTCTTTTATAAGATAAACACAAAACACCCAAATTGGGAGGTAAATCCATTTTTTAGGAATAGTGAGACCTAGTAGGTATCAATTGTTTTATTTTCCACTTTATGAAAAAGTAGTGGCTCTGGATTTTAGAATGCTCACCATAGTAGGAATGAGGTCAGCCATGAATGAGTCTGTAATTCTGCAGTTTGTGGATAGTACACTCGGGTGGCAGCGATAACTCCTCTTACTAGTCTCAGGTCTCACTGAGTGCTCTGAGACATTCACCACATTGATGAGGAAGATGTCAACATAGTGTTCATATCTCTGGGCAGTAGGTGATTGGGCCCAGTGTTCAGTTCTGAGCTGCTCTGCCGAGCCTAGCTGGGGATCAGTCTGTTTTTATTTCTGCACCTAACACAGTCTTCTCATTTCCCAGTTTTAGTCCTTACACACTTTTGGGAACTTTGTGGTGATTAGCACAGAGAATAAGGATATACATGTTGCTTCATGCTAGTTTTTACAATGTGCTCTGTCCACTGCTGGCATAGAAGCATTGGCACAAATAGAAAACTATTGAAGTGTGTGTGTGTGTGTAGTGTTCCATTGTGTGCTGCATGAGCACATTCTATTTTTTAAAATTATGTTTACTGAGGTTACATGGTATCATAAAACATAAAATCATACATGACTTGAGGGTAGAGGTTCATATTTCCACAAATGGATGTTGTCATACCTCACCCACCACCAAAGCCCCAGTGAGTCCCCACTGGAGTCCTTTGGGTCTTCCCTCAGTGGCTGTCCACACTATCCTCTGGTAGCCAAAGGCTTTTTGTTCCTTCATATCCAGCAAAGGATAAGATAGCATTGACTTTCCGACAACCTCTGTCACTCTCCCAATCTGTTGCACTTAGTCTATAAGAACCATGCAAATCTAGTTTTGGAGTTGTATTCCGAGAGAACTTTAGTGTTGCTCCTAGGCTTGCTCTCCCAGCCATGCTGAGAAACTTAGGTTTTGTCACATGTCTCCTGTAGGCGGTTGTCCTGGAAATGCATTTTGTGCTGGCATTAGGCATTCTGGTGGCAGCATCAAGCATGCCATGAGAGTCCGATAAGAACCCAACTCTGTCCTCTGCTCAGTGTCAAAAGGCTGCTACAGCCCTGGGGAATCCAGGCTCTTGTGTCAGGCTTTGTGCTGGTAAATTTTACTAGTGGACTTCATAGTGCAAGTGACTTGTCTCGACTTGCCCTCCTACAACCAACTTTTTCCACAATTACTTTAATAGATTAAGAAGGTTTTTTTTTTTTTTTTTTTTAAAGAACGTACACATCATTGCTCATTGAGAACTTCCACTGTACTTAGACTGTTTTAAACACATATTCTGAGGTCTAGAAATTTTACTGGAAAAGGCCAGATAATATTTTAGCATTGGCATTCCTGATGGTATGTGTTGCATCCATTCAATTGTAGTTGTAATGGGAAAGTTAATAGAAAATGGTTCAATAAAGGGATGTGACTATATTCCGATAATATTCCGATAAATATTTCAAGAGCAGGCAAGGGGCCATTTGACCTGTGGGGAGTGGTTTACCAATCACTGGCAACTGTTACTTCACTTTCACAACAACTGAACAAGGCAGGTACAGTTGTCAGTCCCATTTTGCTGATGTGCGTACTAGGGAACAAAACAGCTAATTTACTCAGTGTCATGTGACTAAAGTTGAGGCCTGGGATTTGAAACCTGGTAGTCAACTCATAGAATCCATATTCTTTTTTTTTTTTTAATAGTATTTTTTTTGGAAGTACTTCTCAATAGCATCTGATTCTTTTTTTTTTTTAAATTTAAAGATTTATTTATTTGTATGTACAGAACTGGGGTACAGGCCAGAGGCTCAGGGGCGGTGAGAGGATTCACCAGAGATAGTGTGGGGAGCAGAACAGGAACATCGATGAAGTACACTGTTGAGGGGAGCAGCGGGCGGGTCAGGGGAGGTCTGCCTCGCCATGTGGATCAGGCAGGTGGGGATCGAACTCATGCTGAAGTGGCTTTAGCTTCTCAGTGCAGTGCTTTAACCCGCTGCGCCACCAGGGAGGGCCAGAATCCATATTCTTAACTAGTACATCATACTGTTGCATTAGTAGAGAAGTTAGAAAAAAAAAATCATACTGTTAAAAGACATAGTAATAGTGTCAAACATAGTGATATGTCTGACATTTTACATATCATACATAGCAGATATGAAACTACATTTGATCATACATAGTTTCATGCAATTCTTCAATCTCACTGTGCAGTAGAAGGTACCACCTTTCTTTTTCCAATGAAGACATCAAAGCAAAGTTTAAGGGATTTACTTGTGGTGAGACAGCAAGAAAGTAGTGGAATATAAATTAGAACACAGGTCAAATTCACCTAGGTTCTGTGAGTGTCAGAGGGAAGGCTATCCAGCATACAGATGAAGAACTTCATGGGATTTTTTTGTCTAACAGAGGGAACGAACAGATCTAGGTATATTCATGGCAGTGAGTAGCTAAGAGGGGGACAGATCTAAGAAATAAGGTGGAGTGGAACTAAGGAGACAGAAAGCTGGATAATTCATGCATATATATTCAAATTGTAAGAGCGAAAGTAAGGGATAGTAGTGGAAAAATATGGTAGCAGGCCAGGAAGAGAGAGGGTTAGGAAATGTCATGAGTGACCTAGGGGTCGCTGATGTAGCGTCAAACATAGAATGTGATGGGATGAGTTCAAAATTTATTTTTTGTTCTGTGTTTTAAACAGATTGGGAAAGGGAAATCATCTGGAAGTTATTAGGAAGAGCAAAAAGGAACCTATCCAGCATCCATGTCCAGGAGGCATGGGGGAAACATGAGCCACCACTTGAGAGGGCTGCAAAAGAAACTGTCCTTAGGGGAGAGCCATTTCTAGTGTGTAGAGAAGTAAGGTGAATGGAACATGGAAGGCAAAAAGGGGATATGCAGATTTATGAGGAAGTGGACGATGAGACGTGAGCTGGGCTGTGTGTAGGGATGGTCCAGTCGCATGGTGAGATCCAACTCAGTGATCTCACAGTATAACTTGGAAGACTGTGCTTTAGAGAGTCTGGGGTTCCCTTTTAACCCTAGTACTAAGTGTTGAGGGCGCTATCAAACTCTTAATCCTCATATTCTAGTTCCATCTTAATCCTCATATTCTAGTTCCTTATTATCCTCTTTTGGAGAAAGCAACCTTTTGTGTGACTCTCATCATTGAGTTGCAGAGAAGCTTGAGTGTTATTCCAGGAGGAGAGGTACCCCCTCAGTACCTCCTTGAGGGGGAAAGGAGATATAGGACAGGCCTGGTGTCGTTCCTCATCAGAATTGTATTTTATGTTTGTCAGTTGCTCCATATTCCTAATTCCCTGTGACCTAATCTCTGACCACTATCTCCATCTTGAGCTCAATACCTTTGTCTCTCAATTCCTCTAGTCCTCAAACCCACTTGGACATTCAATTTATTAATTTTACTGCCTTTTCATCACAATAGCCTCACTTTCTTTCCTAATTTCCAAGATCAGTCATTATGTTCATTACGTTTCATATACCCTTGACTAACTCATTTTTCAGTCTATGCCAGCTCAATGTGGTAGGAAGAATGCATATGATAGGTCTGATTTGGTTTCCCCTTGAATTTATGACTATGCATACTTATTCATGGTACCTTTAGGCAAGTGCATTACATATTCTTAGTCTATGTAATCTCCCATTATTAGACGACCACTTTATTACTCATTTTCTTCTTTCAAAACTCTAATGCTGCTGCTTCTTGCATCCTTGTTCTCAATGCTCTTGTTCCTATACACCTGGAAAAATGGAAGAGCAAAGACACCACTCATTCTTCCATCAGACATTCCACTCATTCTTGCCACTGTTTATCACTACATACTCTGCCTTCTAAACTATGGCCAAAGGTGAACAGTCCATGCTTGAATCAAGTGTGTTGCTACAATTGTTTTCTCTCATCTCCATCACTATATTTTATCCAACAGGTATAGGCTGTTGTTTCTATTATTTTAACATGTTTTCTTAACCCCCATGTTAGCTGCTTTCTATTTTTGTGCTAATTCCCTTGGAGAATCCTCAATCCTTGCTGTTTTGCATTCTCTTCCCATTCATTCTTGAGTTTCTTCCAATCAGGTTTTGTTTTTAATATTCTGCTCAACCAGTGACCGATGATGGATGACTTTTCCTTACTCAATGAAATATTCATTTCCCCATTTTCTATTGAGAGGAGTGTTTGACACAATCGATCATCACCACCTACCTGAAGTTCTTCCTCTGTATCTTCTCTCTCCACCTCCCTCAAGAGATACTTCTCAGTATCATTTGTCAGTTTTACCTTATCACCTCAATTTCTAAATATTGATGTACCCCAGGATCCTGTTCTACATCCTTGGTCTCTCTGTCTACATCCATTCCCCTAAGTTCTCTCCCAAAACTGTATTGCATACTGTTCTATGAAACTGTCATTTGAGGGCTCTCCCTGGTGACACAATGAGTTAAAGCACCACATTAGGAAGCTCTCAGAAGCCACTGCAGCACAAATTCGATCCTCCACCAGGGAGCTGACACACATGGCGTGACCCACCCGCTGCTACCCCCAGCAGTACATTTCAGTAGATCTGCCTGTTCTGCTCCTCCCAATCTGTCTCTGGTGAATCCTCTCACCCACCACACCTCTGACCTGTGCCCCAGTTCTATAAGCATAAATAAATAAATATTTTTTAAAAATTGTCATTTAACCTCTCCAGTCAAGTAAAACATACCCAAAGTTGAATGATGATCTCACATCAGTTTGATTTTTTACTTAGAATCGTACCTTCGTACAGAGAATCAGTGTTGAGCTGCTACTCATCCAAAATTGGCATGTTTTGCGGCATCACAAATGCTTATCTTACAGTCTCTGCCCTCAGAGTTGAATTTTTCTTCACTATATCCAAAAGGGCAGGTTTATTATCAAAAGAGAGAGGATAAAAGACAATTCACAGATACAAGCTGGCAGGAAAAATGCCCCTGGTTAGGGACAAGGTTGTGAAGAGAAACACCTGCATAGTTGCAGGTAGGCAGAGGGCTTGTGACAGAGCTTAAAATTTCATCATAAGGATGCTGTGTGGACCAAGCGCTTCCTCCTGAGGTCACTCTCACTTCTATTTTAACATTTTAACATTTATATATCTGTTTACATTGTTGTTCCCCTTCCCCTACTTTGCCCACCAGTCATTGTCCCCCACAGCCCCCCTCCTTCCAATCCCCTTGGTGTCCCTCCCTTGTAGGCTGTCTCTGATTTATAATTGTCTGTTTGTTTTATTTTGTAGTGTTTTCTATTGTAATAACAGTACACTTTCCCCCTAGGTCTTATCTGGCTCTCTTAAATTCCTCCTATAAGTGAAACCATTTGATATTTTTCTTTTTCCTTTTGATTCCTGAGTGCTATCTAGGCTCAGGGATGGCTGATAGCAGGATAAGATAGGAGGACTGTTCCCAAACTCTGGACAACTTACCCTGACCTCCACATGAGAAAGAGCCTCTCTTGTTTAGGCAACTGTTAGACCTTCTAGCAGCAAGTTGGTATCCTAAGTTTGGGAACAAGGACTTCAGCAGGTGAACCAGAGGATCGGCCTTCAAATCAGAGAGATGGCTGGTGGAGGTTGGGGGTCTCTGGGGCTAAGAGGGTAACTTCATGAGGGAAATGGAATGGCAGGAGACAAAATGAAGCTGAGGAGACCAGGTGAATTGTAGAGCTGAGACTTGTCTGACACATGACTATTTAGACTTCCAGCAGCCAAGAATTCCACTGTCAGAATTTGGCAAAGCAGTTTGTCAACTCTCAGGAGCCAAGAATTGCTTTAAAATAATCTGTTGTCAGCATGGACCCTATTTCCAGCTAATCTCAGGCAGCACTGGGGGCCCTGGTTTGATGCTACTGTGAGCAAACATTTAGTTTATTAGAAGATTTCATGTTTACGGGGAGTTAGGTAGAAAGTAGTTATGTCCTATATTTTCTCCAATATTCAAACTGTACATGTAATATCCACCTTTATCCACTGTTTTCCTAACTCTGATATATTGAGGATGACTAGAAAAATTAATTTGTGGTCATTCCATCTGTCTCCTTTACAAACGGAAGACCATTGAACCGTAAACTATATTAAGCATTAACTTTTTATGGTCAAATTGAGATTCTGCACAAATATAGTTAATTAAAAGTGTAGGTGATCCACCCTCTGGATTTATATGAGCTGTAAACCTGTTGATGGAGCACCTCCCAACCCCCACCTCCAGGCAGGTGCTCTGGAGCATTCTGTTTTCCTGCATGTTTTACCACGTGAGGGAGTTGTAACAGCTCCCTGAGTCAAGTCTGGAATTGCTGACTCCTTGTTTCCTGTCTTCCCTGCAATTGTTTCCACCCTCCAACAGGGTCCAGTCTCCCCCCTTTCCAAACTCTCCTCTATCTTCCTGTCTCTCTGATGCTCAAGAGTTCGGTTCAGATGTTTGAACCCAAACGTTTGGTTTTCTAGCTCTCCAAAGTTCCTCTACTTTTCATCATTTCACAAAGTGGGGACACTCAGGAAATCTAGGGGTCACCTTGAAATCTAGAGATCACCTTGAATTCTTTTTGGTCTACCCTCCTTTGATTAAATAGGCTCCTTCATCAACAACTCCCTCAGGCTGGGGCTGTCCCAGTGCAGCGACCGTATGACCTGCTAACTTCATGTGTGGGGACAAAGGTGTCCCCCTGGAGTAGACAGCCGCCACTTTCGCTGAACCAGTCCTTGGCTGAGCTGGGTCATAAGACTTGGCAAAGCTGGATGGGGGAAACCAGGGTGTCCGTGTGTCCTCTAGACACACCTGTGGTTGAGATCATGTACATGTACAGCGCTCAAGCCTCAGCCCCTCTCACCTGGTCTTCATTCTTTTCCACAATGTAGCATAAATCCTTGAGCGATAACAAGATCCTCTACCACCTAGCCCCTGGACCCATTTCCACACTCACTCTGTTGGGGACATACTGGATTCCTTCCTAGTCTTGAAAATGCATGGTTGTCCCAGCGTAGGGTCCTTTACCCACCTGTAGATGGCTGGTTCCTTTTCAGCATCCTCTTCTCAGTGAAAACATCGTCTCTTTGCGGGGAGTCTTATTTATATACCACCATCATCTCCTTATTACCATGTCTTACTTTTCTCCATAGCATTGATCACATTCTGAAATTAGTTTGTATACTCTTTTGCTTTTTCCAGACTAAAACCTCCTGAGGGAGAAAGATATAGTCTGAATTCCTCATTGTTAGGCTCCCAGCGGAAAACTTTGTGTTTGACACCAGCAGCCACCCCATAAATATTGTCTGATGGAGGGAGTAGGGAGTCAGGGTGTTGAGGTAGGGGCCAGGTTGGGAGGGTGGTTGGATAATGATATTCCGCAAGCGTGTTTGGGACACTTGTTTAAAAAATGCATAGCATAAAGCAGACTGGAAAATCGTTCCATCTCTAATTTCCTCCGTCTGTGACCTGGGGTCCATCGTTCTTGGGTGGAGCAAGTTGGGGCTGGGATGGGGCTGCTTGGTACTTGTGTAGTGCGCCGAGTCCTAGTTTCCGGGGCTTTGCTGGTGAAACAGCGGTGAGCACCCGCCCTGGGAGAGAGATGGACCTGGTCACTTAGAGAAATCTCCATAGAAGGTCTTAGGCTGAGCCTGCGCCTGTCATCTGCTTTCTGGGCACAGTCTGGCTCAGCGGCATTGTTTAACCTTTCGGAAGCTGTGTATGAAATTTACATTAGCGGGTGTTGCTGTTCAGTTACAAACCGTTTATCCCATGAATATCAATGTGGCCATTTGCTCTGAGAAATTATCTTCTTTCTGTAGAGAGGAGCTGAGGAATACATAGAAATGTGCAAATGATAAGGAGACACCTTTCCAGTTTGCCTGAGATTGTTGGGGTGACCTTTGCACCCAGAAAAAACTTTTGAGGCATTCCCATGGAAATCTTTCTTGTCCTTCTGCAGGGCGATTTTGGATAGATAGGTGGCTTTTATTTTTAAAATATGTACGTGCCTATCACAGAGCCTTTTGAATAATGTGTAATAAATATCTGCCTGGATGTAGTTTTTGCTGTTTAAGAACACTTATGAAATAGAAAACTCATTCAGTAATAAAGGAAGAATGAACTGGGACAATAATGTCAACATAAATCTATAATTTGCCACTAAACAATTTTCTTGAACTTCTGTTTGTGTGGACACTGATGCACAGAAAAAGGATTTTAAGAAAATTAATAGTCTGTACTTTTCCCAAGTGGTTTTAGATTTATAGAAAATTGGGCAGAAAGTAAAGAGAACTTCCATGTGGGCCTTTCCATCCTCCCCTCGCATTTCCATCCTCCCCTCTCTTCACCCCCAACACACACGATTTCCTCTGTTAGTAACATCTTGAGTTAGAACAGTTTTAGCAAGTGATGAACCAGTGTGACACATCATTATTGAATCCATTGTTTATATTGGGACTCACCCCTGGTGTTGTATGTTTTATGGGTTTTGACAAATGTGTACTGACATGTGTCCTGCAGTTTTAGAATCCTTCCACTGCCCTAAATTCCTCTGTGTTTCACCTCTTCATCCCTCCTTACCTCTCCCTCCAAACCAAACTTATGACAAGTACTTTTTTTTTGGCTTCTAAAAAATTATGGTAAAATAAACACACCATAAAACCTGCCAGTTTAATCATTAACAACATCCATCCACTGATCTTTTTGCTGTCTGGACTGTTGCCTTTTTTAGAAGGTCATTTAGTCCAAATCCTAAAGTATGTAGCCTTTTCTAACTCTCTTCTTATTCCAACAGATGAGCATTGAAAGAGAGTCATGGTTTTAACATTTCCCTTTGAGTAGTATGCTGAAGATTTCAAACTTCCATCATGGGCACTGTCATTTGAGATTTGCTACCTAGCACGAGGCAGGCATCTAAGAGAGTATTCTACAGAAACCTGGAAGCCTGGACTTCAGGGGCCATTATTTAGCTGGACAGAAATAAATAGAAAAAGTTGCTAACTAATGTTAATATGTACAGGTTTATGGTTACTAGTGATTCATCCTGTCCTTTTAAATAGCAAACTCTTACTATTTCAATTTTAAACTTGATTCATCTTTTATTTTAAAATGCAGATGACTACATTTTGCAACTGTAGACACTCCTATTGCAAAAACAAAAGTCGCTTTGCTTTTTCTAATGAAACAGAAAATGAAAATGACTTAACCCATTAGCATCCATTGTTGTATAAAAGCAATCAATCTATTTGCTGAGGGGCAATTTTTGCATTTTCCAGTAAGATCACTGATGAAGTAAGAGATTCTTGACAGGCTTGGAATAAATCCAGAACCTGAAATGTCTGTTCCTTTTAGCAGATTTAGTTGCCCTGGACCACGCCAGGCTTGGAGGGGAAGGTGGACTGATGGGAGGAACCTGCCAAAGGGCAGAAAACATTGGGTCTGCCTCTGCCTCCCCACCTTGAGATGATGACTCAGGTGACCGAGTGAGAAGAACAAGGTAAGTAACTGCCTACTGTGTCCCACTGTGGTGGAGGCTGGAGACACAGGTGTGATAAGCACAGCCCCTGGCCCTCTGAGTTCATGCCCTATGAGGGTCCTGTAATACGCCACAAAATGAAAATCTATGTACACACATTGAGGGGTTGGCGGAGTAGGGGGGGATTGTGCTGTGAAGAAAACAAAGTGTGACAGAGAATGCTGTTCTGGGTGTCTGTTAGCTAAGTGGCTGGGCAAGCCCCTCTGGATTAGTGATGTTTCCCTTTCTCAGTACTTATAGAGCCAGCTAGATGTCTAGCTGGGAAGAGATAGCTCCAGGTGGCGGGAATGCAAAGTACAAATGTCTTAAGGCTGGAATTAGGTTGGGTTATTTCAGGAGAAGAAGAACAGCAGGGCCAGATGTGAACCCAAAGGTGGAAAATGGTGAGAGTGGAATTTGGAAGGGCCAGGAGGGTGCAGATCCAGGAAAGGCTGGTAGGGCTAAGGGAAGGAGTTTGGATTCTACTCGAATGTGCTAGGAAGCCATGTGGAAGCCTTGAGGAGGGGAAGGACATGATCTATCTTAACGTTTTTATAAAGGTCATCCTGAAATCTGAGCTGGGGACTAACTGGAGGGAGGAGGGGGGACCAGCACAAGGGGACGGAGCCCCCAGACGGAGGCTGGGGATGGCCCAAAGGTGGGGCAGAGGCCCTGGGTGGAGTGAGCTTCTGGGCTGTGTTGTGAAAATGGGTCTGCCACTGGGTTGGATGTTAATGATGAATACGATTGAGGTTTCAGGAGGGTCTTTACCTTTTGTTGAGGTGAGATGAAGTATTTCTAGGAGAGAGTGGTGACCCAGTGGCCCAATGGATAAGGCATCAGCCTCCAAATATTTCTGGGAGAGGCAGGATGAATAGTTGTGAAGAGATGTTGGGAAGGACATTGTAAGACAGGAACTCTGAGGCCACAGTCTCAGATATACGGTGAATGTTACATTTAGAGATGAACCTGGTATCTGGGACTCACATGAGAAAAAGAGACAATTTTAGGGCTGGCCTGGGAAGGGTCTTAGGTGGTATAATCACAGAGTTTTTGGTTACTCAAAGAGGCAATGAAGGGTTGTAACCAAATGAAAACTTTCTAACCACCTTACACAGAGAGGCCTTTAAATTTCACCCTAAATAAGAAATCCATGGACTGGGAGGCCACTGATGGCTGCAGACCCGATACCATCTTTCTACTCTGCCCTCCTCGTGGAGTTACCCCCAGGTGGCACCTGTATGGTTTGGGCATACACTAAATCTGGAGCCAGAAGAAGGGCCCAAGGACACAGGCTAGCTGTTAGCAGTCCAGAAGAGTAGTTGCTGAATCTCCCCTACCCACGCACATCTTTTATTACAGCAAAAGATGATATAAAAAATGACATAAAATTTGCCATTTTAATTACTTCAAAGTATACAATTTAGTGGCATTAAATTAATAGGAGTCACAACACTGTAACCATTGCCACCAGTATATAGCATCCAAACTCTTGTCCTCACAAGTAGAAACTATGATTCTTTAGCAGGAACTCTCATGTTTTCTCCTCTCCTACCCCTTATGAACTTCAAATTTACCATCCATCTCTAGGAACTTTTTGTCAGTCCCTTGTTTTGATCAGGAACATAAACATTTTTAAGATTCTCTATCCAGTAGCCTTCTATGTACTAGGTGCTGTCATACAGCTTTCTGGGATTTCCCCTTCCTTCCCTGCTTCAGCTCCCTTCCCCCTTGCCTCCCCCCACTCTTGCCTGGCTGAGGAGTCAGGGATCACTACAGACCCGGATGGTATTTAAAGATGGGGGATTTGTAACATGGCTTTTGGAACATGACTGATTCACCAAATAGTGGTGGTGGTGGTGGTGGTGGGGTTGGGGAGAGTGGAGAACTATATAGAAATAGGACAGGAGAAAAGAGAACAGTGGTCGGGGAGAGTTTGCTAGGTGGTGGAGGCAGGGAACTGAAGCAGATGGAAGGCCTGGACACACTGGGTTGCGAGATAGTGAGACTGGGGTGGGGGAAGGACAAGTGGAGTATCAGAGTGGTTGCTGTGATCCATTGAATCTCCTCTGATGCAAGGAAGAATAAACTTCTAATTTCAGAGCCGCTACTTTGATTTTAACCTTGCCTTTTTTCTTATATGTGGAATATTTTCTTTAGCTACCCTATTGTGGCAAGATTAGGCTGTGGAACTTACCTGGATTATAGATTGGTGGATAATGACAAAAAGGGACCATATTTAACAGGCTTCTGCTTAGGGTTTTTCACTTTGTATGTTTGTGTATGTGTGAATATATGTAAATCTTTATTTACATTGATATTTTCCTTGTCAGTAAATGTATGGTATTCTACTATATATATACACACTGTATGTATGTATATATATGCATCATGCATATATGTGTATATATATTTCATAGGTAAAGTATGAAATAAACCCAATAATAAATTGCTCTCAGTTTTAGCTTATCTCTGAGGAACCTCTTATACTGGTTGAAACTCAGGTGCTTCTGCCTCTAATGGATAAACAGAAGTGGAATTACTGGGGAAAGTCTCACATATTTGAACCCATAACCAGATGGTTTCTACAGTGGCTGTATCCTCTACACTCCAGGTCATTCCATGTGTATATATTCCTTAGATCTTTGCCAACAATGGCTAACCTTTTGAATCTTTCAAGTTTCAAGAGAGAAAATCTTGGCTATTTTCTGTACTGATTTTGGTGGCTGGCAACACTGATCCTCATCCACATGTTTTATGCTATTTGAATTGGATATTTCTGAGTGAGAGTCAAATGCCAGTTTTTGCCCAGAGACACTGTGATTGAGTGAAATCTGGATTTTGAGTGGGTGACCTGACAATCATAGACTGATGTGGGATATCAGTGGTGTTTTGGTCTGAGGTGAAGAGACATGGTGACGTGAATGAGAAAAAACCCAGCAGATGATTTTTTTTTTTAAAAAAATATAGTAGTTTATTTTTACATCATTTTGTGCATTTTTTCCATCAGTTGTTATCCCTCAGGGTTTCCCATCACCAAATCACCTATGTGCCAGCACCATAGTCCAGTGCATTTCCTTCCCCATTCTCATTCCCCATTCCAACCCCACAAAATATCTCTGGTATATAGCTGTTCATTATTATTATTATTTTCTCGCCTGGTCCATTATACTCTTGCTATGAGTGAAACTGTTGGTATTTTTTCTTTTGTTTCTGGCTTATTTCACTAAGCATGATCTTTTCCAGCTCCATCCATGTTGTTGCAAAAGGCTTATGTTTGGGTTTTTTGGGTTGCTTAGTAATATTCCATTGTGTATATGTACCACATCTTTTTAATCCAGTCATCTACTTTTGGGCATTTGGCTAGATTCAAGGTCTTCCAATTGTAAATAAAGCAGCAATAAACATGGGGGTGCAGGTATCTTTTCGAATATTGTTTTTGTGTCTTTTGGGTAGATACCCAGGAGTAGGATTGCTGGGTCGTAGGGAAGCTCCATGTTTAGCAGTTTGAGGAAACTCCAAACAGTTTTCCATAGTGGTTGCACTAGTTTGCATTCCCACCAGCAGTGCAGGAGAGTTCCCTTTTCTCCACATCCACTATAATTATCTTAAGTCTTTCTTCTATGTCCTGAATTTAATTTTCAATTACAGTGATTTCCTTTCTTGCTGTTTCTAATTTACTTGTTAATTCTAAAAATTGTATTATTTTAGTTGGAATTTAATTTTTTCTTTAGGTATAATCTCTTTTTAATTCTGTTTTTTTTTTTTGCTAGAATTTGAGAGGTATTTACAATTACTTGGGTAAGAGTATTTTATAATACAAGGTCTATTTGTATAGAATAAATGTTTACATTATATTTTTATAATGCACATAAAAATACATTTGAATGAAAAGAAAGTGACAGAATTTAGTGTTTTTGAATGAAATCATGAATAAAAAATAAGCTAACAAAGAAAAAAATCTAAAGTATATTGAATGATAATTCTTTATAACAGAGACATTAGACTTTTAAAGTAAAAAGATGACTTGAAAGTTTTCCAAATGATTTCATAACAAGTTTCTAGATAATGTCTGTCATATGTAGATGTGGGAGAAAAGAACTTTGGAAAGAGTTTGGCACAGCAGCTTGGTAAAAGTTTACCTTTTTAATAAAAAGTTATTCACCTTATATTTGTTTCTACTGCAGGAGTAGAAAGAGCAAGTAGACCAGTATATCTGAGGAGTCTATAAGCTATGTGGTGAAAGTAATTATCTTTAAAAACCTTTGTTCTGTGAAAAATGCACCACACCCCATCTGCAGGAACTAATTAAATGTAAGCCATGTGATTTAAAATCTCATTCTCATTAATGTATTTTATTGGCCAAAGCACTTGGGAATGATTTCTGGATATATTTTCTATAAAATGAAGATTCCTGTGTTGTTTTTTTTTTTAAAGATTTATTTTATTTGTACATACAGAACTGGGGTACAGGCCAGAGGCTCAGGGGCAGTGAGAGGCTTCACCAGAGACAGAGTGGGAGCAGAACAGGCAGATCAACGAAGTACACTGCTGAGGGGAGCAGCGGGCCTGTCAGGAGAGGTCTGCCTTGCCATGTGGTCACCTCCAGGGTAGGCGGGAATCGAACTCATGCGGAGGTGGCTTCAGCTTCTCAGTGCAGTGCTTTAACCCGCTTCGCCACCATGGAGGGCCAGATTCCTGTGTTTTTAATCTCTTTCATGCTTTATTTTCTTAGATGTGTCCAGCTTATCACCTGACTCCTGCTGAATACAGCTGCTCTGTAGATCTTCCTCCTCAAAATTTGATTCCCCCATCTCCTTTCCACTCCCTGACCTGCAGCCACAGGGCTCCTGTGTCCAGAGTGCTGCTCGCTCCCTCCTCTGTGAGCAAGGTGGGGTCCTGGTGGGAGATTCAGCAGGGAGGGGGTGGGTGCAATCCTTCTTGGAGAAAATAGTTTCTATTTTTGTCCTTTCAAAAAAGTGTTCTTTTCTATCCTGTGCCTGGGATTTCTTCCCTAAAGGATGCATACATGTAGGGGAACAAAAGTTTGTTGCTCCCCAATTTGTTGCCCTTTTAAGCAAGAAGCTGCTTTCATGGGAGGGCCTCTGAAAGCTGGTGGAAGATGGAATCTGTAGGCCTTTGTCTATTTGCCTTCCTGTGAACCTCCCTAACTCATCTTCTCTCTCCTTTGCCTCCCTCCCCCAATCCTTCAACCTCGCCTGTCTTAGCTAAGCTGTTTAAGATGACTCTGAAGCCACATGGGGGAGTTCTTCAGTCATAATGGGGTCTCCCCCATGTATGTATACCTTCCCAAGAGGTATATAAATTATTATTAAAATTTTGTTTATTTGTTTTCTCTTAGCAACCTGTCTGATGCCTGTTTGATTACTTGCCAGCCTTGAAGAACCCAGGGGTTTACAGGGTGATTTCCCTTGTGTACCAACAAAGGTGAGATCTTGTAGATGGTTCCCCAGTTTGGCTTGGAGTCCAGCATTCTCTGCTTCCTTACTGGCTAATTTGTCCCATTCCCTTTACATTTCTCTCTCCACCCCCCCCACCTCCCTAAGTCTTTTCAAAAGACTATCCTGAAGACAAAAATTCCTCCATTTATTGTCCCAGTTGGGAGACTTTGAGGACTTCTAGTACCTCCAGTGGTCGGGCAGCACATCCTTGCCGACCTTTGGAGGTGATGTCTTCAGCTTTGTTTTCCTGTGGCTGATTTTTGCTTTTGACAATGCTTTTTTTCCTTGACTTTGTTGTTTATGAGAGGAGAGAGTATCTATTCAGGTCACTCTACATACACACTTACTGGCAGGTTTGCTGTGTCTTTCAGCAATGGCAGATACAGCTGGCATTTTCCCCACTAACCCAAGGGCAAGAACCACATATTTTTGTATCTACACTCAGTCCTCTCACATTCTCCCCAGCGTTACGCTAAAGTCGGTTGCCCTGAGTGTCAGCTTGTCTTGTGATGGGATGGCCAGGTTGCTGGCCCTTTCCTGCAAAACCAAAGGCTTTAGATGTAAAATAATAATTATTAAACTACATTTTTCTACTTACTTTCTTTTATTCATCAGGCTAAATGTCATCAAAAGTTATAGACCTTGCTAATTTTAAAGTTTAGACCTTGCTGATTTTAAACTCTGGTAACTGTTAGCCCACTGTAATTGCAAAAGCTCTCGCAATGTGTTTCTCTGCCAATTCTGCCTCAGCTTCCCCCTGTTGCCTCCTTATTATCATTCCTGGGGAAGGATTGGAGCTGTGCTGGGAGGCTGGCAAAACCAGTCAAACTGAGCCCCTCTCCTCACACTTGTGGCACTTGATTATTTTTCTGGGCAAGAAGACTAATTAATAAGTCAAAGTAATCATTATAGAACTGTTCAGGGCTTGGGAGCACAGCCTCCTAGGAAATAACTCACATTTTCAAATACGTGTTTGTTTCCATTATGGAAGAAAAAAACACTGTGGACTACAGATGCTGTGATACATAGGCTCTGTTGAGCCAAACCAAGCTTTCTCCAGATCCGCGACAGAAGGCTGAGGAAACCAGCCTGCCTGTGCTCCTTTGTGGTGGCTGGCAGTGGATCCGGGCCTCTGTTTCCCCTGTCTCTAGCACCTAGTGACAGTTCTGGCCCAGCCTGAGTGCCCAGAGGCCTTCAGGACTCCAGGCTCCTAGTGGGAGCTGCCTCATGCACCACTGGGTGTCAGTATTGCCTTGTCTTCCCTGGCAGGGTAAGGCTCCGAGTTGGGCTGTCTTATTTGCTTTGGAGGCTTTTCAGCTTTGTTGGCATACAGGGTCTTAGACTCTCTGATAGATGCAAGAGGGGCCATCTAGTCTAACCAGCTCACTTTACAGATGGCGAGACTGAGTCACAGAGAAGGAGCAGTTTGCTGCTATTCAAGGTGGCTTCCCCCACCCCAGATTGTCTCACCCCAGGTCCCCCAAGCTGTCTCCCCCCAAATGCCTATAAGGACAAGTGGGCTCATCTTTACCTAGTCAAGAGGACACTCTCTCCTCTTCCCCATAGAAAAATGTTGTTTCCCCTTTGTCTTGGTCAGTCCCCTAGGTATAACCCATTTTGCTTAAACATTAAGATTACAAAAATGTGAAGAAGCCCCGGATCTCATGTTCCAAAAGCACCGTGGGGTACAGGAAGGGGCCAGGTTTGTACATGCCCATGAAATGACAGGAGTGGCACATAGGTGGGTCTTGAAAATTTTTAAGAGCAATGGCTTTATGGGAATCCTTGCTTGTATACACTCCTGTAAACTTTGAAGCCCCAAATCCCCAAGATGTGGGATTCTAAGACCACCAGGTTTATCTTCTGCAGTATAGCCAGAGTGTTTGCTCTTGGATTTCCTCTTTGCTCTGCTGCTGCCTTTTCCAGTCTAGGTGAACTGATTAGTTTCAGCATGATGAGTGAAGGGCTCTTGAGAGAGAGATGTTTACTCATCTTTTGGGACCATATCACTTTTTTACTCAAAAGGAGAAGAAACGGGGCTGTGCAGCTGTTTGAGGAGATGGTCTCAGCCAGGAAGGATAAATGCTCAACTTTGACCTCACTTGACCTCATCTTGAGGATGTTGACTACTACCAGTAAATTTTCAGTGCTGGGAAGTTCTGTTCAGAATGTGCTGAGAGAGGGAAAGCATCTAGAAGTCACTCCTCCCTGAGAATTTGCTTCTTTTTCAGATGGCAGTGCTGAGAGGAAAGATGAATAACATTTCTCAACTCAGAAGTAGTGCAGGCTTCAGAGGTAGCACGCCCTGGACAACCTCATTTCACACACCAGAAAGTGGCAGTACCCTAATCGGGTCACACAGTTGGTGGCAGAGGTCTCCTAATTTCTGCTCTTCTCAGTCCTTTAGGGGCGAGGAAGATCCTGTAGCTAAGCCATCAGACATTACAGCCTGTTCTGTGCAAATATTCATGGGCAGGTATGCTCAGGAGGCAGAATAGAACAGTCCTGAAGGAAGAAAAAGGCTCTGGGAGAAAGAGCCTATTTATATGTAGAGAGAGCACTTCCTTTCAGAAAGGTATAGATGCTTGGGAAATACACAGGCAGCTGAATTGTTCACTATTTAAAAAATGTTAGAATTTGGTGTTCACCACCTGCATTTCTCTGGCATATTATTTATTCAGTGTTCTGCTAGAGTCAGCACAGTGAGAAAAAGACTTACTTTACTAATCTGGCAAAATAGCACTAATTTTAAGGAGGATGCAGGGATGACGTGTGACTAAATACACAGCAAGGACTTAAGTCAGATGCTCTGAAGAGTTTGACAGGAAGGGTTTCGTGAGCTTCAGCTGTGTTTCTGGCAGAGCTTATGGGGTCCACAATAGCTCCGTCTCTGCTATAGATGAGGGCTGAGTTAGCTTTCCCATGGTGATCATATTGCTAGCCCTTTCTTAAAGACTTTGGGCTTTTCTATTCTTGCTTCTTGGGGTTGGCACACAGTCGCTCCACAGTGTAATCTAAGATCATTTTACTATACATAGGTAATTTACATTTTAAAAAGCACTGTCTGTGATCCAATATAATAGGAAGTACTAAGTATTTAGCCTTTTTTTGTGGAGAATCACCAGGCAGATATTATAGGCTTTGAGAAGTCCTGCAGATAAGAAAGCTTGCAGCTCACCCAAGGAAATGCTCCTGAGAGCCCCTCCTTCCCCCCATCCTTGTGCGCTTATTATACTCCAACCCATTTATTTGTTTCCTCAAATAAATGCTGCCCGGTCCCTCTTCCCTTGCTGCTGATTTTTTACTTAGTCTTTAAACCCAATCTAAGTGCCAAGTTGACCATTTGGCCTCTTTACTAAAGCTTTCCCTAATGGCCATGAAAGGGTTAGCTATCCTCTCACTATCTAACCTGCTATCCAAACTGAGCACATCATGTTTGTCATGTACCATTCCAAAATCTGGGCTGCTTCTCTCTGTGAGCTCCCCCATCCATTTCAGGGTCCCCAAAGCCGAGGGTGGTCCCACTCACTAGGCAAGTGTTAGTGCACACTCCTCCATGAACAAATGCCAACCCAAGCCCAAGAAGGAGAGCCAGTGAATTTGTGGATGTTTTGTCCCAACTTCTGTGACCGGCCACAAGAAAGAAAGGCGGGAGACAGAAAGGCTGAGCAAGCAGAGTTTATTGCTTCAGGACAGCAGCTGAGACTAAGCCCCTAGGTGGGGCCCACAGCTACTGCCAGCCCTATGGGGGGAAGGGTCTCTTATGTAGATTCTAAACTCAAATTCCAAAAGGGTGACTCATCGCTTTGTCCCTTGATGTAAGGCCCAGTTAGTTAGTTATCACCTTCCTCTAGTCCCATCCCAGACGCAAGGTCCCATTAACTGGATGCAAGCCCAGTTTATTACCGCCTTATCACCCTTGGATGCAAGGCCTGATTTATTACTACCCTTATCCAGTCCCTCAGTAAATCTCCGCACTTGGTCACTCCGAACAGTTGATTACCTTTTTCAAATTTTATATTTTAATTTTTAATTTGGGGGTTATATTTTTGCTCTCCCATATGGGCACCTATTCACTTGCCCTCCCCCAAACTGCTGGTGCCATGTGCCAACACCTGTCCTCTTCCCTTCCCCCATTTCATCTTGTAATCATTAAGTTCTTTCAATGAATTCAAGATCTACTCTTGTCTGTGCTTTTATTTGCTTGCTTATTTTTTGGTTATTTATATTTCACAGATAGTGACAATATCCAATAGTTTTAACTTTCGACCTATAACACTTAACATCATCTCAAGTCCATAAGGCAAGCTGGGGATGGGAGGAGGCAGCAGAGAGCTCCATAGGGTTGGGGTGCAGAGGAAATCACCCAGTTCCCCTCTGGGTTTTTCTAGGTTGGCAAATAAACAAGCATCAGACAGATCAATACAACAAAAAGCCAAAGAGAAGTTGACTAAAAACCCGCCTATCTCCTGGGTACATGAGTGAGACCCAGCTTGACTGAGGCACTCACCACCTGGCTTCAGAAGCCACCTTAGATACCTTAGTGGAAACAGAAGGACTGTGAGAAAGGGAAGGTCAGTTGGGGTGTTTACTGGGGGAAGGCAAAGCAGACAAAAGTATGCAGATGTTAAGTTCTACCTTTTCCTCAGAAAAGAGATAAGGAGCTTGGTCTTCTGGGACAGGACCCTCCAGCATTTTACATGCAAATACTCTTTTTCAAAAGCAACCTCCACCTAGCCTTTAAAGTCCCTCCCATTAAATTAGCTTTTTGCCAAAAGGGATTTACTTGGGGGTGGCAAAATTTTGCTCCCCTACTGTCATAACTGAACTTAATCTTGGAGCACTGGGGAAAATGTAAAATGCACGTCTTGGAGTTAGCACCTGAGATGGTTGAGGAACCCAGATGTGTACCCCTGGAGGTAGAAGAGGTGCTTCTTGTTTAGATAGTGCCAGCAAACCCTTGTCCTTAGATGAATGGCAGAGAGAGTGGGTAGAGGCCTCACAGTGCATGAGAATCCTGGGAGTTTAAAAGAAGACAGCTGATGTAGGGGGTTCAGGGATGAGGTCTGGGGGGCTGGCACTCTAATAAGTCCCGATGCTGCGGCTGCGTGGTCTGGGGTCCATGCCCGTTGGCCCAGCTGGCAAGGCTCCTTCAGAGCCTTGGTGCTTTGGCTTCTCCTGCCTCCTTGGCCATCCTCAGGAAGGCTCCCCTGTTCTCAGGGTTCTCCTCCATTGCATCATTACATATGCCCAAAGGGCAGAAGTCCTGGTTGGTGAGGTCACTGCTCCTCCCATTTAGAACCTAAGCTCGGTGAGGGCTTTTCTGTGTTACCAAGCTATGTTTCCTGCAGAAAAGTGCTCAGGAATTGCTGATTGAATAGGCAGTAAATTTTCATAAATGATACTCTCCTAAGTGAACCAAAATTAAGAGTCTTTTATATATAGGAAAAGTTAGAACTTTCTCTCTTGAAAAACTGTTCATGATTAACACAAATTATACAGCAAGTCCCAGATATCATTTTCAATTGTTCTTTCTGCAGGTCTTTTCCCTGTCTTTAGGAAGGTGCACAGGTCCATTATTTGGCTGCTCATGCGGCACTAGGACTGTCATTGAACTCCCTGTCTTACATCTGGGCTTTATCAGCCACAGACCTTGAATCTGTTCACTTGGCCTGTTGGTTAGACGTGATTCATCTTTCTTTAGCTTTCTGCTGCAGCAGGCCCCACAGGGTGGTGGTGGCTTGAGGGGTCTTGGCATGGAATAGGGGCATGTCTCCCTAGGAATTTCTTCCTTATTGCCCACCTGTGGCTGCATCTCCCTATGAACACCCCTCTCTGTTCACCCTCTTCACTTTGCTGCTCCTCAAATGGCTTCCCAGCATCGGACTGCAAGATCCCATGCAGGCCCTTCACATCCTCTGTCCTTGGGGGTACACTGCTTCTTGTCAGATTGTAGTTGAGAGCCTCCAGGGGCTTGAGGAGCTGGGGTGCTTGTGCTTATAAGCCTCCTTTCTCCTGCAGGAGGCAGGCACAGAGCAGGAAAAGGAAGCAAGCCAGAGAGTGACCCAGGTGGTGCTCAGCTGCCTGGTGACAGGTTAAGCTAGGAAGTGGGGTCCTACTTGTGCAAAAAGGCCTGGGGATGGAAGCCTGCCTCCATGGTGACTGGGGAGGAAGGGCACACCAAGACCCAGTGGGCCTGGGCGTCAGAGCAGGGGTGGAGGAAAGAAGTGAACGTTGTAAGCCATACATAGCTGAAGAAGTCTCGCTTGATTCTTGTTGATGGAAGTATGGGAATTTTAATTTTTGTATGTATTACTTTTACTGGACACGTGAGTGGATTAGTATTAAAAAGGTATAGAAGGAGGGCCCTCCCTGGTGGCGCAGTGGGTTAAAGCACTGCACTGAGAAGCTAAAGCCACTTCCACACGAGTTCGATTCCCGCCTGCCCCAGAGGTGACCACATGGCGCGGCAGACCTCTCCTGACCCGCCCGCTGCTCCCCTCAGCAGTGTACTTCATCCATCTGCCTGTTCTGCTCCCCCTCTGTCTCTGGTGAAGCCTCTCACCGTCCCTGAGCCTCTGGCCTGTACCCCAGTTCTGTATGTACAAATAAAATCTTTTAAAAAAAAAAACAAAAAAAAAATCTTTAAAAAAAAAAAAAGGTATAGAAGGAAAGCTAACGGTAGCTTTAGAAACCTCCCATTATGATTCCCCTAGGAAGGTAGCTTTCCTTCTCAGAAGCAGTATTTGCAAACAGTATCTTGTGTAATCTTTCAAGATTATTTTTCACATAGATGCAAATATCCATACAAACAGACATGTATATGCACATGCTTGTATGCCTGCCTGTATGAATAGTCACAAATGTGTGTGAGCACAAGAGTGGCTGTGAACACATCTTATATGTATACATGTATCTAGAAAACAATATACAGACGGCCCAGGGAGTTCTTACTCTGAGGATTTTTCTGGTTGCCACATATGTCTGTAATTATGGCTATGTGTTACACAAAGCAAATAAGACTTGAGGAATCTCCTCTCTGTTTCAATTTCAGGAATGCCAAGATCAATTAGGCAATGCCAGGGAACACCACTCCGACCCGGCTTTCCCTCATGTTTGGGTGAGTATGCCATCTTTTGTTGAAAAGCATAGACTATGGGCACAGAAACCCCTGGAAGCTGGTCCTAGTTGGAAACATGTATTGGTTTCCTGTTGCTGCTATGAAAAATTACCATAAATTTAGTGACTTAAGCCAACAGTTTAATCACCTTACAGTTCTGGAGGGCAGATATCTGAAATGATTTCCCGAGGGCTGAACCAGGTGTCAGCAGTAATGTGCTTCTTCCAGAGGCTGTAGGCCACCTATTTCCTGGCGTTTTCCTGCATCTAGTGGTCTCCTGTACTCCTTAGCTTCTGGTCCCTTCCTCCAGCTGCAAAGCCAGGCACGTGGCATCTTCTGATTTTGTCTGGCTTCCTCTTCTAGTCTGATATTTCCTCACTAACTCGACCCTCCTGCCTCCCTTTATACAGAGCTTTGGATTGCATTTGGTCCACTGAGATAGCCCAGGATAATTTCTCCAGCTCAAAACCCTCACCACCTCTGCTCAGCCTCTTTAGCCAGATAAGGTAATGTGTTTACAGGTCCCGAGAATCAGAACAGGGACACCGTGGGTTCTTACTCACAGGTATTTTTTTTTTTAAAGATTTATTTGTGCATACAGAACTGGGTTACAGGCCAGAGGCACAGGAATGGTGAGAGATTCACCAGAGACAGAGTGGGGAGCAGAACAGGCAGATCGACTAAGTACACTGCTGAGGGGAGCAGCAGGCGGGTCAGGAGAGGTCTGTCACACCATGTGGTCATCTCCGGAGCAGGCAGGCATCAAACTCATGCTGAAGTGGCTTTAGCTTCTTAGTGCTGTGCTTTAACCCGCTGCGCCACCAGGGAAGGCCTCTCTCAGGTAGTGTTAAGAGACTTAGGTAACCCCAGGATCTGTTTACTTACCAATAAAATGTTGATTAAAAACAAAACTACCTGGGAATCATGATAATGCCTATAAATTTCCTAGACCATGACCAGAACTAACAGCACATTATGTACCATGGTGGCTTATTAGCTACATGGTCTTAGTTCCATATTTACATTCTTCAGTGCTCTCTAAAATGGGGAGAAGAATATCAATCAGAAATTTTACTCATAGGCAAATCCATTTAATCCATTTATTAAAGGACCACCCTTTATTGAACTGCAGTGTGAGTTTATCATAAATATGTGTGAGTTTAAGAATTCTCTTTCTCTGTCTTGGTTGTGTGTCCTTGTGCCAACTGTATACTTTTAAGTTACTAATATGTACAATAAATTTTGATGTCTTGTAGTATTTCAATGTTTTCTTCTTTGACTTTATCTTGGTCCCTTGCATAGTTCTATAAGTATGTGTGTGTGTGTGTATCTATATATGCACGTGTGTGTGTGTGTGTGTGTGTGAAGTGTTTTCTATTCAGTGAAGTTTTGAAAATTAAGCAAGGATTCTTTTCTTGGATAAAGTCTATCAGGTTATGAGATATTATCCTCTTTCATATATTGCTTCATTCAATTTGTTAATATCTGATTTTAGATATTTTTTTCTTTATTACTTTCTTATAAAAACTGTCAATTATTGGTATTAGGTTAATGTTGGCCTCATAAGTTGGGAAGTGTTCCTTTTACTTTTGTAACTGTGTAAGTCTGAAATTATTTATATATTTGAGTGTCTGATAGAATTCACTATTGAAGCTATCTGGTCTGGAATTTACAATTTGGGAAAGTTTTAAATTACAGATTTTAATTCCTTAACCAATACTGAAGTACTTAGTTGTAAATTATTGTCTCATGTAAAGTTTTACTACGATGTGTTTCCAAATAATTTATTTTACCCGAATGGACAAACTTGTTGGTATAAAATTGTTCATAACATTCTCTTGAACCATCTGGATAGTCTCTTGATGAATCTTGATGGATCAACATCAGACTGATGAGTAAGAGGAAGGACCTAATTGAATTACATACACTTGTGTATTCCAAAAGCAATAAGACAGAATGGGGTATATGCCTGCAGCTAAGAAATGGGGTAAGTGCCTGGCGCTCCCAAGAGAGCGGAGGAGAAGCACAAATGCTCTGTAATTAGGGGTTAAACCTGGCCATGTAGGTGGTATTTTTCAGATAGAAAGTTTACTCTTGTAAATAACCCTACTTCTGGGAATACCCCCCTGATTTTCATTCTGAGAGCCCAGGGAGTGTTGAGTGTTGAGCCCAGGGGCTCAACTGAACTCAAAGCTAAATAATTTATGTGCCAAAGTGGCATCTCTTGGAGAGGCCTGTGTTGCACATTTTGGGGAGGCCTGTCCTTCACTAGGAAGTTAGAAATTTTAATATCTTTTCAAAGAAACATTGTTTTGCTTTGTTGATTTTTTCTTTGCTTTTTCATTGATTTCTGCTTTCCATTTTCATCATACCCCAATTTTTGAAGGAAATTGAGGATTTTAAATGTTTTAAAACATGTTTCCTGTATATACATTTGAAGCTATAAATTTTTCTCTAAATTCTGCTTTTGTGCCATGCCACAAATTTTGACATGCTGTATTTTCAAATTTCAGGTAGTATTTCTTCTTTAACCAATGAGTTACTTACAAATATATTATTTAATGTTGAAACATTTGGAGATTTTCTAGTTGTCATTATTGTCAATTTCTGATTTCTCTCAACTCTGGATAAAGAATTTCCTTTGTTGTTTAACAGTTGCAGAACTGCATATGTGATATTTTGAAGACTGTTTATTGGGTACTTGAAAAGAATACATATTCCCTCCTTGGTCATATTTAGTGCAGATTTCATGCAAATTAATATAATATTATTCAAAATCTTTGTTGCCTCTACTGAATATTACTGAATAATTCTGTTTTATTGATTACACCTTATTCCATCAAGTACTGAGAAAGCTGCACTAATATCTCTAAGAATGATTGGGATTTGTCTCCTTTTTAGAGCTTTCAAATTGAACTTCACATATTTTGAAGCTATGCTATTAGTCACATAGACATTTGGAATGAGGTCTTCTTGATGAACCAATAATTCTGTTATCATGTAAACCTCCTTGATGCTTCTTAGTACTCCATGTCTTAAAGTTTACTTTGATAACACTGTAGCTACACAGGCTGCTTTTTTTTTTTAATTAATTATATATATATATATATATATATTTACATCATTCTACATTTTGTGCATTTTTTCATCTCAGTTGTAATCCCCTGGTCTTCCCACCATCAGTTCATCTGTGTGCCATCACCACAGTCCATTGCACTCTTCCCACCCCAGTTCTGATCGTATCCCCCCTCCCACCACCATAAAATGTCTCTGGTCTATAGTTGTTCATTGTTTTCATTTTTACTCTCTCTCTCTGTCTTTTCTTTCCCCCTCACCCCTTATGCTCCTGCTGTGAGTGAAACCATCTGGTATTTTTCCTTCTCTTTTTGGCTTATTTCACTAAGCATGATTCCTTCCAGCTCCATCTATGTTGCTGCAAAAGGTATGACTTTATCTTTTTGATTGCTGAGTAATATTCCATTGTGCATATGTACCATATCTTCTTAATCCAGTCATCTGTTTTTGCGCATTTGTGTTGATTCCACATCACCTCTATTGTAAATAGAGCAGCAATAAACATAGTGATGTAGGTATCCTTTTGAATCACTGTTTTTGTGTTCTTTGGGTAGATACCTAGGAGGTGCAATTGCTAGCTCATATGTAAGCTCTATTTTTAGCCTTTTGAAGAAACTTCCAAACACTTTTCCATAGTGGCTGTATCAATTTGCATTCCTACAAGAAGTGTAGGAGAATTTGTTTTTTCTCCACATCCTCACCAACATTTGTGGTTGCTAGTTGTTTTAATATGTGCCATTCTCATTGGTGTGAGATGATATCTCATTGTGGTTTTAATTTGCATTTCCCTTATTACAAGTGATGTTGAACATTCTTTCATATGCCTGCTGGCCATTTCTTCTTTGGAGAATTGTCTTTGTAGCTCTTCTACTTATATTTCGATGCATTTGTTCACTTTATTTTTGTTGAGTTTCATCAACTTTTTGTGTACCTTTCTGATCAGTCCTTTGTGATTAGTATTATGTGCAAATACTTTCTTCCAATCAGTGGGGTGTCTCTTTTTTGTGTGTGTAGTGTCTCTCTAGCTTACAGAAGCTCTTTAACTTGGTGTAGTCCCAGCTGTTTATTCTTCCCTTCACTATCTTTGCTTTGGATGATGTATCTCTAAAGATATTATTGAAATGTATGCCATGCAGAATTTCGCTTACCTTTTCTTCTAAATATTTTATGGTTTCGGGTCTTATGTCTAATTCTTTGATCAATTTTGAGTTGGTTTTTGTGCATGGTGTGAGGTAGTAGTCTAGCTTCATTTTTTTTGCATGTAGCGGCCCAGTTTCCCCATCACCATTTGCTGAACAAACTTTCTTTGTTCCATTGTTAAAAATTAGTTGTCCATGCACCTGTGGGTTTATAACTGGGTTTTCTATTAGAATCCATTGGTCACACAGGCTGTCTTATAGAGTGTATGGTCTATTTTTCAAACCCTATGTTTTCAACCTACTGTGAACTTATATTTAAAGTGTCTCCAGTAAACAAAATATGGTCACCTTATAAGATTTTCTTTCAGTCTGGAAAATTTGTCAGGCAGATCGACAATTTATCTTGAGAACCACTTCATGCCAATAGAGAGAGACAGAATAAATATTTGTTCTTATGTCTAGTGCCCTTCTCCCTTTAAAAATTTGTTTCATCTTTATTTTTATTTTTCTCTTGCCATGTTTTAGATTAACTTTTTTTTTTTAAGATTTATTTATGCATACAGAACTGGGGTACAGGTCAGAGGTGCAGGGGCAGTGAGAGGATCACCAGAGACAGAGTGGGGAGCAGAACAGGCAGATCGACAAAGTGCACTACTGAAGGGAGCAGCAGGCAGGTCAGGAGAGGTCTGCGCACCATGTGGGTCACCTCCGGGGATCTAACTCATGCTGAAGTGGCTATAGCTTCTTAGTACTGTGGTTTAACCCGCTGCACCACCAGGGAGGGCCTAGATTAACTGTGTGTTTTAAAATCGTCAGGTTAAGCTGAAAAATCGTCCAGGTTAAGCTGGTTTTTGTTGATTAACTTTGAATGGTTACTTTAATAGTGTAGATTTTTCTCAACTTGGCTCTATTGACATTTGTCCTATGCATTATAGGATGTTTAGCTGCTTCCTTGGCTCTTCCTGCCAGAGGACTGTAGCAATCTCTTCCAGTTGATAACCAAAATTGACTCATGTCCCTTTGGTGGGGGAATGACCACAGGTGGAAAAACAATGTTCTTGTGATTAATACATGCAGCCTCAATTTATTACCCTGACTTACTAAGATAAATTTCCACCTGTGGAATGACCACAGGTGGAAAAACAATGTTCTTGTGATTAATACATGCAGCCTCAATTTATTACCCTGACTTACTAAGATAATTTCAGTAGAATTTATTATTTCATGAACAACATGAGAACCTGATCAGAGGATAATTTCATTTACACTTCCTCTAATTTATTGTGTATTCAATGCCTTCTGTTTTATTTCCAGATGTATTATGACCTCTCACCCCGAATACATTGTTCTTATAGTGAAAAGTTCACTTTCTTTTGACTTTTAAAATATTTGTTTATATTTCTACACCTATTTTACCATTTTGGTGTTCTTAATTTCTTCCTGCAGATCTCTGCTGTCATCATAGATGGGTCCTTTTGGTCTGAAAAACTTTTGAGGTTAGCTCAGCTTTGGTTTGCTGAAAATATTTCTGTGTAGGCTGCATTTTTAAATTTTTTGCTTTTAGCACTTTAAAGTTATCAATTTCATTGTCTTCTTAATCTCCCATTGTTTTCTGATGAAATCAGCTATCATTTTTTGTTTTTCAGTACATAATTTACCTATTTTATTTCTCTGAATTTAAGAATTATATTTTGTTTAAAATATTACCCTTTATCTTTGTTTAACAACTTTGACTGTGATGATTGGTTAAAGTAATTGATATTATTTACCTGCGTAAGATAAGTGATTTGTTTTTCATTTTGCTTTAGGTACATCAAATTAATATTTCATATGTATATAATTTTATATATATACATGAAATATAATTAATGATTTAAAAATTTTAATACATTTTTACTGAGGTAACATTGGTTTACCACACAATGTATGTCTAATTTCATATATTTCACTTTCTCAGATTTAGAATTTCCATTTGGTTGTTTTTAGAGATTTCATTTACCTCTTCTTTTCCATTTTGTCCATCTTTTCCTCTAATTTCTTTAATATATTTTTAGTAGTTATTCTAAAGTCTTTGCAGACTCCAACATCTGAGTCTTTTATGAGTCTGCTTCTATTGACAGCCACATACTTAGAAAAAGTTCCATGGAGCAAGTTGGCAGGCAAGCAAAAGTAGTTCACTGCATTCAACTTCTTTTCATTTCATTCTATATTTTTTTGCCATAAAAAACAAGTAATAGTTCTTTATTATTGCTGTGTTATTATTTCTGTTGTTGCCATATTGATTTACAACACTGTATATAATTTAGAGGTTATAGGACACACACCTTTTACATGTCTGTTACCAGACCACACCCCCCACCATATTCTATTGTTCCTTCTCCCTACGTTGCTCTCTTCTTTCCTACTCCCCTTTTAGAAGCCTCATTTATTTTTTTAAGATTTATTTATTCATACAAAACTGAGGTACAGTCCAGAGGTACAGGGGGCGGTAAGAGGATTCACCAGAGACAGAGTGGGGAGCAGAACAGGCAGATCAAGGAAGTACACTGCTGAGGGGAGCAGCGGGCGGGTCAGGAGAGGTCTGCCACGCCATGTGGTCACCTCCAGGGCAGGCGGGAATCGAACTCATGCTGAAGTGGCTTTAGCTTCTTAGTGTTGTGCTTTAACCCACTGTGCCACCAGGAGTGCCAGTTTTGTATTTTTTTTTTTAAAGATTTATTTATGCACACAAGAACTGGGGTGTAGGCCAGAAGGGCAGGGCGGGGTGGTGGGGATTTTGGGAGTAGGGGCTAGGGAATTCACCAGAGACAATAGGGAACAGAACAGGCAGCTGTGCTGAAGAATATACTGGTGAGGGGAGCAGGGGGCAAGAAAGGAGAGCTCTGCTATGCCATGTGGGTCAGCTCCCTGGTGGGCCAGATCTAACTAGTGCTGCAGTGGCTAGCAATTGCTTGATAGCTGTCTTTAACCCCTGAGCCACCAGGGAGACCTGGAACCCTCAGTTCTATAGTCAGATTCCTGGGGTTTATTAGTAACTTGGTTTTTTATCTGATGCTCTGGCTTGTTTCTCCAGATTCCACATATAAGAGGTCCACTTTCTTGTGACTCAGTAGCTTAGTATTATCCCTTCCAGTTCTACCAAAGTTGTCACAAATGGCAATATCCAGCAATTTCATCTCTTTTTTATAGCTGAGGAGTACTCCATTGTGCATACACACAAACACCATTGCGTATGTACATTCCATTCCGTGTGTGTGTGTGTGTGTATACATATATACACCCTACATTTTTCTAATCATTCATCTATCCTTGGATACTTAGATTATTTCCATAAATTGATTATTGTAAATAGTGCTGCATTGAACAAGGGGATGCATTTATCCCTCCAAATTAGTGATTTTTACATTCTTTGGGAATAGGAGTGGCATTGCTGGATCATATGGCAGATCCATTTTGAATATTCTGAAAAAGGTCTGTATATGAAAAAGTTCTGTACTGTACTACAAATCAGGCTACATTCCCACTAGTATTGTACAAAAGTTCCTTTTCTCCACATCCTCCCCAACACTTTGTGTTTCTGGTATTTTTTGATATGGGCCATTTTCACAGGTGTGAAATTAAATCTCAGTGTGGTTTTGATTTGCATTTCCGTAATAAGTCATGAGCACATTTTTTAAAAAAAGTTGTATTTATTTATCCATACAGAACTGGTGTATAGGCCAGAGGTGCAGGGGTGGTGAGAGGATCCACCAGAGACAGAGTGGGGAGCAGGACAGGCAAATGGACTCGAAGCACACTGCTGAGGGGAGCAGCGGGCGGGTCAGGGGAGGTCTGCCGCACCTTGTGGATCACCTCTGAGGCTGGGGATTGAGCTCACACTAAATTGGCTGCAGCCAGCCTGCAGTGCTGCATCTTAACCTGTTGCACCACCAGGGAGGGGCGAATTTATGAGCACATTTTAATGCGTATTTATGTGTTGTTGGCCATCTGTATGCCTTCTTGGGATAAGTGCCCAAATATTTAGCTCTGATGCAGATCTTTTTAAGTTATTTCTTTTTATTGATGTGTATGAGTTCTTTGTAGAAGTTGGATATCAGTTCCTTGACTGATATATGATGTACAATACTTTCTCCTATTTTGTAAGGTATCATTTTGTTTGAGTGATAGTTTATTCTGCTATGCAGAAGTTTTTTAGTTTGATGTAGTTCCGATTATCTTTATCCTCTTTTGTTTCTCTTGCTGTTAGAGATGAATCCATAAGCCATCACTAAAATCAAGGTGGTGGAGGGTTTGTCTAAACTTTATGCATTTGTGGTTTCAGCTTTTAAATGCAAGTCTAGTCTGTTTGAAGTTCGTTTTTGTGTGGTGTGAGAGAATGGTCTAGTTTCATTATTTTTCATGTTACTATCAGTTTTCTCAACATTTATTGAAGAAACTACCTTCTCCAATATACACTCTTGATTTTCTTGACATGGATTAACTGTTGATGTAAGTTTGGGTTTATTTTTGGACTTGGAATTCTATTCCATTGGTTTTAGCTCCATAGTGTCTTGGTATATTTTAAAGTCTGAAGAGTAACATCACTTCTTACAAGATTATTTTGACTATTGGGTGGCCTTTGTGGTTCCATATGACTTCAGCAATGTTTGTTCTATTTCTTTGAAGAAAGTAATTGAAATTTCCATATTGACTGTGTTGACTACAAATATGGACCATGAAGCTCACACTGGAGAATCATAAATACAAGTGTACTTACTAAAGAGATTAAGTTACAGAGGAACTTCAGGCCTCTCCAGGTTAGCTGATATCAATGAGCAAATTTTCTTCTCCAGATTCTGCCCAGGGTCAAGTGGAGAACTCTATTTATCACACATGCTAGATCTGTGTTGAATAAAGAAAAGCCTGCAAACATTGTGAGCTGGAATAATGGACTGAATGCATTAGAAATTGAATGTATATGAGTCGTACTTCAGAACAGGCCATCTATAGGGTCACAATACAAGTATCAGTGGATTAATGAAGATTGAAATCATATCAGATAGCACAACTAATCACACTGGTATCAGACTGGAAAGCAACTACAAAAAGAAAGCAAGAAAAACCTCTAATTTGTAGAGTGAACAAAGCACTACTGAATGGCTATTGGATTAATAAATAAAGAAGAAATTATAAAATACCTTGAGACAAATGAAAATGAGGACAATATTATCAGAAACTATGGGGCACAGCAAGGTAGTACTAAGAGTGAAGTGTATAGCAATACAGGTCCACATCAAGAAACAAGAAAGAACTCAAATAATCTTAACTAGAAATTAGTTAAGTAGAAACTAGAAAAAGATCAGTAAACATAACAAAAGCCAATGGAAGGAAGGAGATAATAAAATTGGACCAGAAACAAATGAAATAGAAATAAAAAGACAGCCCAACTGATTAATGAAAACTAAAGGAAGTTCTTTGAAAAACATAAACAAAATAGACAAACCTCTAGCTAGGATCACTAAGAAAACAATGGAGAAAGTTCAGATAATTAGATCAGAAACAAAAGAAGACTAGTTACAGCAGGCATCTCAAAAACACAGAGAATAACAGATTAAGACCGAATTAGGAAGAAACAAAAATCTGAACAGACCAAGGAGATTGAAACCATAGTCAAAAGTATCCCAAAAAATCAAAAGTCCAGGACCAGATGGCTTCATTTGTGCACTCTACCAAAACTTCAAAGATGAGCTAAACTTATTATTATAAAATTCTTCCCAAAAATTGAAAAAAAAAAGGAATGCTTCCAACACATTTGATGAGGCCAGCATTATATTGATACCAAGACCAGACAGACATGACAATAAAACAAAAAACAGCTGCAGATCAATTTCCTTGATGAACATAGGTATAAAAATACTCAACAAAATCTTAGCACACCATACTTAACAATGCACTAACAATATCATATACCAGGAGTGCAAGCATGTTCGATACCTGAAAAATCAATCAAATTAATTCACCACATCAACACGAAGAAGATAAAAATCATATGCACCTATATTCAGAGGAAGCATTTGTTAAGACTCACCATCTGTTTATGACAAAAACCCTCAAAAGTGGAGGTAGGTGGAATGGAACATACACAAACAGTATAAATGCCATTCAAGACAAACTAACAGCTAACTTTATTTTCATTGGTAAAAACTAAAAACTTTTCCTTTAAGATCTGCAACACAACAGGGGTTTTACCACTATGATGCAATGTGGTAATGGAAATCTTAGCTAGAAAAGTTAGGGAAGAGAAAGATACAAAAGTATCTAAATGTTGCAAATGACATGGTAAAATAAAGCCCTCAAGACTACTAAAAAATGAATCGCAACAATATACTAGTAGAATAGAGGGGCAGGTTACAAGAACTCACAAAAATCAGTTGTGTTCCTACATACAAAACAATGCAGAAAAGGAAGAAATCAAGAAATAATCATATTTACAATTTCATCAAAAAGAACTAACTACCAGGAAGTAACATTAACAAAAGCAGTGAAGGACATAACTAGAAGAAAAATGGGGGGACACAGATAAATGAAAGATATTTAACACTGCTAAAATGTACCACATACATTCAAAAGACTAACTTCTACAGTTTCTTAAATGTTATATATTTATACCATTTGGGTCAAATTAATTTATTGATTTGTTTAAAAATACCTTATTTTTCTGCTTGTTCTATCAATTACGAAGAAATATGAGTTGTTCTCAAACTATGAATATATATTTTTATTTCTCCTTTCAATTTAGTCAGCGTGTGATTTATATTTTAAGGTTATTTACACACTTATATTACAATTAAATTTATCTCATATTGTTACCAACTGCTTCATCACTAAACAACTTGCTTTGAAATCTTAGTTTATGTTCATATGCCTGTATCAACTTTATTTTGATCAAATCTGTAAAATATGTAGCCTTTTGTCTTTATTCGTTTTCATTTTTTAATTGTTTCCTGGAAGCAATATATTTTATTTATTGACCAATTTGACCTTTATTATGTTTTTGTAGAATATTTATCCATTTATATATTTAATGTAGTTGCTGTTACATTTGTATTTAAATGTATTTATTTAAACATTAAAATGTTTAAATATAATTTATTTAAATATATATTTTATGTTTTCTTTTTGTCCCACCAATTCAATTTTTCTGTTTTTTCCTGCTTTTTTACTTAACAAAATATTTTATTATTGCTTTATGAACTGCATACTTGCATTTCATTTTTAACTTTAGCCTAAAGATTACAAGAATTACAAGAAATCTTTAATTTATGTTAATTTAATTTTACCTTTACTCCATTCTAGGGTAAATCAAAGCTAATAAAGCTTAGATTTTTTTCCATTTTCTTAAGTTTTTGTGTTATTAT
Source organism: Condylura cristata (assembly GCF_000260355.1). NCBI lineage: Eukaryota > Metazoa > Chordata > Mammalia > Eulipotyphla > Talpidae > Condylura > Condylura cristata. Next base: position 31,302,260 of record NW_004567127.1, read on the forward strand.
TGTCACAATTAAAATTATGTCTAAAAATAATTGATTATGTTTATATATAAAATTTATTCCCACAATATGAGTTTTGTTTAATTGTTGATATTCATTCAGATTTACTCATACATTTATCCTTTCTGATGTTCTTCCTTTGTTTCTGTATTAATGTTCTTCTCCAATGATAATTTACCTTTCCCTAAAACAATTTCCTTTGGTATTTCATTGATATCACTGTCAGAAATAAATTTTTTAACTTTAGGGAGGTTGATCTAGAACTGTTTTTATTTTCCTTTAAATCTTGTCTTCTTTGGTAGCTCAGAGCTGATTTAATTTGATCTTCATGAACTAATAAGAATAATAGAAAGGTTGTCACATTCTGATCTGCCCCATCTGTTTTTCTGAAAGTTGCAATGGTGTAGAGGGAAAAGTGACAAATAGTAGGATTTTCTCAATATATTTCCTTCTCTTCAGGATCTGGTTACTTTATTTGCTCACTGATTAATATAAATAATTTTATATTATCTAACTTTTATAGTTATTATTCATCTGAATCAAGCTTCTCTGTCATGGCTAGAAGTAGAATCTGCAAGTTCTTGTTTTTAGTTAAACTTATGAATTAAAATTAAAAAGAAATGTCTCATCTGTATTTTTCTACAGAAAAATTCTTTCAGAATTTTTCTACAGTTCCTAGAAAATCCTTGCCGTTCTCCATACTGAACACCTAAAGTTCAGTTCATGTGATATAATCTCTAGATGCCTTACCACCTTCACCACTTCAGTTTCTCAATTTGTATTTTATTTTTTGAATGGAGAGTATAAAAATTAAGAATGCTAGTTTTAGAGTTTAAAGGGGTTACTTTAAATCCTAGGTCTATCTCCTATTGATTGCTTGACCAGAGATAGTTTAATTTATTAAAGTCCTTGGCTTTTCACCTGTAAGATAGAGGATATTATACAGAGTCAGAGTCATTCTAAATAAAAAACAAAAACAAAAACAACCCTTGGTTACAGCAGGCCGTCAGTAAGAGAGCCCCTGGTTGTATTCTCAATTTTGTACACTTACTCTCTCCTATGGAGGGCTTGTATTTGTGATAAATTCTCCATTTTTTTTTTTTGGGATGGGGGCGGGAAGGACTAAATTCTTCATGGTTCTTTTTAAAGGTCTTTGTTGAAATCTTTTGTGAATCTGTTATATACATGCACTTGATGTACTTGTCCATTTCCATAAAACTATCACATTACTCTCTAAAGATAGAGTTTTCACCCTCTGTATTATCTCCTTCATCTTAGCTGAGATGACACAAACGGGAGGAGAGAGGTTTTGGAGAGAGTGTAATCTAACTGCAGGGATATCATCTAAACAATAAAGTCTTCTGTCTCTTTTCCAGAATGATCCTGTTGCAGGATTTCACTTGGCTGCCTTCTATTTTATTTCAGGAAATTAATAAGTGTGTTGGATGCCATCTCAATAGAGGGTCGTCAGCAGCTGCTGTGTTTGAAATGGCCATTTCCTTCTCATTTCTGACCCTTCTTGAATCCTGTTATCAGTGCCTGCACATTTTTGGTAACTGATTGTCATTACATTGCAAAGAGGCTGCCTAGATGATTGTTCCTCAACCAGAGATGTCAGTCAGCTGAAACATACCAGGAGAAAACAAAGGACATTCCTGACTTGGGGAAAAATGAAACAGGGGAAATTTACATGTGTTTGACATTTATATTCTTTTGAGTTGCTTTGAAAATTCCCTGAACTTACTACCTCAAGCAGAAGAATGAATTCAAAATGCCAGGGAGAAAAGAAAGCTAGCTTTGAAGATGGAGAGCAGGATAAAAAATTAGAGGTTCTTCTCTCTCTTTTAAGGCCTTTTTTTTTTCCCGGCCAAAAAAAAAAAGAAAAAAATGGAAAAATAAAAAAGGCAAAAGAAACTTAAACTCCGAAGGGGTGAAAAAATGGTCCAAAAAAACAAAAGAAAACCAACCGGTTCCTAAAACAAGGCCTCCCAAAAAGCCCCTTCCGGCCCCTCCTTGGAACAAAAAAAGCCAAGAAAAAACTTTTTTTGCATCAATGATTACATGAAAAGGGAATGCCTTAAAGATATGTTACTTATGTGTGGGAATCCGTGTCAGGACAGTAGAGGTTTGTTTGCATGCTGAGCTTCTGATCTAAAGTGATAGACTGGCACCTGAAGACTGGTGAGTCCAAGGGATTAATCCCCAAAGGCAGCACTAGTGACCTCAATCTTCTTTCAGCATTTAACATACAGTTGGTATGTGCTCTGGAGAATAAAATTAACAGAAATTTATATACTAATTAAAGTTTTGGTAGAAGAGGGTAGTCTTTTTAGATAAGTATTTTCATAATTTTTGGTATCGGAAATTACCTCCATCTATGTGATACCAATATACCTTCTGTTACCTAAGACCTCACTACCTGAGACACCTAAGTACTCAATAGTTGGAAGCCCAGAACATACAAGATAACTTTTATAAAGATGTTTGTGTTGATATGAAATGTAGACCCAAAATCATATCCTCTTGTTCTTCCTTTAATTCTGATGAATTCCTGCCACATCTCACCAGAACCTAAAAGGTTGCAGGAAATGAAATTGCCAAAACACAAGTCTTGGGAAGCCACCAAGACATGTACATCATCAGAAGAGGACTGTATTGGCTAGACATGATCTCTACAGAACAATGGAAGTAACACTATCATGGAGGAAGCTTGAGTCTTGTCTGTCTTTTTGTAAAATTATTTTTAGAAGGACTTAGTAGCTTTTGAATTTTGTCATTTTGATTATCATGTAGCTTCAGAACAATTTGCAAAGTCTGAAAGAGACCACTAAGGATCATGTGAACATTTTTCTATTTTTTAATTTTCTTGAATGGCTCAGGGTGACTTCTGTCTTTTTCTATGCACTCATATACGGGAATCACTAAAGGTCATTTCTGGCTTTTTGTGAATTTCTGTCAATTTTAATCAGGGCTCCATGTAGTACAAAAGACTTAGCTAGCCAGCAAAAATAAATAAATAATCACTTTACAAAATGGAGAACTGTGTCAGGTTATGAAATCTATGACATCAAGGCTCTACAGAGAGGAGTCATGAAGAACCACAAAATTATGCATATAGTTGGAAATTAAGACAGACCATTAGATGTGGGCATAATGATTCCTAGTCAGAATTTTTGAGTTTGAAATGATTCAAACTTAGTTTGTGGCGTAAGCCAAAGGATTTTTTTTTATTGAAAATATATTCTTTGTATGTTTTTACAATTTTTATAGATTTTTATTTTAATTTTGGGTGTTACATTTTTGCTCTTGCAGATATGCACATGTTCCACTCATTCTTCAGTAAACTGTCTGTGCCAGTACCCCATTTGTCTCCCTTACCCAACCCCTCCTTTCTGCCCCCATTCCCTCTGGTAGCCATTTTGTATATATTTATTCCTACTGTATTTTGTTTGTGTATGTTTTTGGGTTAATTCCACAGATGAGTGAAACCACCTAATATCTTATTTTCACATTTTTTGCTTATTTAACTTACTGCAATCATCTTGAGGCTCATCATTTTTTCCCCAAATGCCACTATTTCATCTTCTTCACCACTCTGTAATATTCTCTTGAGTATATATTCAATAATTTCTTTATCCATTCCTCTGTGGAAGGGCACTTGTGTTGGTTCCATGACTTGGCAATTATAGACAGTGCTGCTATGTACATAAGTATAGAAAAACCTTTTCATAAGCCAAGGAAATTTATTGAGTCACATAACTGAAAAGTCTGGGAGTAGGGCAATTTACAGGTTTAGCAATGTCATTTAGTCTCAACCACTCCTGCGTTCAATATGGTACTTCTCTATTTGAAAGAACCCCATTTCCCCCCCTCTTTCTGATTGGATTCTTCAAGGTATCATGTGTAGGGCAAGAGTATGGGACAAGGGCATCACTGTGACAGTTACAGACTTAAATCCTCCCAGTTAGGAACCCTGGAAGTAAGAGATGTAGTTTCCTACTCTAGCATCAGATTACAAACTCTTAGGGCCGGAACCAGTTGGCTGAATTTGGGACTCATTCCCCTGTGTGCGCCAATCAGTGGTCAGAGAGAAGATGCTATTTTTAATTTTCTGCAACTTTATCAGAAAATTCTTGGTATTTACCTCAGTTTCCTCAGAACTCTGGTCATCTGAGTCTACTTTGGCTATCACTTAAAAATGATGCTTTCCTATATATACCTCTAAAATTATACTTGTGTTTTTATGGAATACTTTAGAGCCTCCCTTCAAAAGAGTTTGGTAAGAAGGACATGGTGAATAATTGGGATTGATGTGTCTTTATCAGGGAGAACGGGAAATAAAAAATCCAAGCAAAACCAAACAAGGAGAGTATGGTGGTGATGTGTTAAGCATAGCCTTTCTTCAGTGCAATAACCCAGTCATGGCAACCACCGAGTAAAGACCACTGCTCTTGGCAGACATCAATAGTCGATTTCAGGTGGTGATGTGTTAAGCATAGACTTTCTTCAGTGCAATAACCCAGTCATGGCAACCACTGAGTAAAGACCACCGCTGTCCTGCCTCTGCTCTTGGCAGACATCAATAGTTGATTTCACTGCTATTTCTGTTCGGCCTAGAGATGGCCTCAGAATCTTTATAAAGAGCCCTCTGGGAGCTAAATGTTGACATGCAGAGCAATCTTTCATCCTTGGCATCTCCATTCTTATCTCTCTGCAAATTATTTCTTCTCTTCCAAATTATCTCTTGTTTTTCTTCAAACTCAGAGTTCTAGAGGCATCTTGGAAGTTCTAAAATTAGTGAGTTTAAATTTCCTAGTAAGATTTATATTCTTGAAACCCAGGATGCTGCTCTAGATGGTTTTGTCTCATTTCTAATGAGATAAATGACTAGTGAAAAAGATGGGATGATGAAACCATATGATATTTTGTAGTCTTTTGGTTTTCTTCTAAAATCTATGCTTAAAATGCTGTTAATATCTGGAAGATTCTTATTGACATGAAGATTTCTACTCCTCATACAACTTACTGTCCACATCAACATCACTGTACTGTTACACTGTATTTGTCAATATAACTTTATTCTTCTAGGTAAATATTGCAAATAATTTCATTGTGCATTTTGAAGACCCACCTATTCTCCAAAGGAAAAACATTAAACAGGCTTATAGGCTAAGACCTGCTGGATAATTGGTTTTTGAAATTCTTACCATACTACCAACCCTTACTACTTTACCATTATTCTTACTAAATACTAACCAAGATCCCTGAATTGAAGGACCTGCTTTAAAATAGCCTGCAAATCCCCTAATTCTCTCAACTTTGCCTTTCTCTATTTGTGAGTATATGACAATTATTTCAAAGCATTGCTCTCCCTTCCCACAGTAATAAAATTTTGGGGTTGTCAAGGGGATATTTTGGGAAGGTACTATTTGACAATATCAATAGATACTCAGTTCTACGTGTAAGTTCAGATGAATGCAAATAACAGATATTGGGAACATCTATATGGAAAGTGCTTAGAACATCAATGAAGAACCTCTAAAGACAAATAAAACACATCTATTCCTCTGAGTCCTCACAAGTCACGGCAAATGACACACCATAATCAAATAATTAGTATCTAGTGTTTTTAGGGAAGGAATTATCTAGGATATTTCAGAAGTCTTCTTGGAGGAGATACTTGACTTTTGCTCAGGTGTCAAGAGGAATGGGAATCTGGAACATTCTGGATTGAGGAAAGGGCATGGTCAAGGGCAATGAAATGGAAAACATTCAAGTGGTCACCCTGACTGGGTGGACAGAGGGAAGTAAGACTGGAACATGGAGTAACGGAATATAGGTCAAGGCACTATTACATGTAAAGCCAGCAAAAAGTTCTAGTTCTGGATTTTACTCTGCATGTGATGGGTGCATTCTATTTTTTTTGCTATGGGAATATTGGGTAGAGCCTGTATACGATTCACAGGCATAGGGTCACATCCCTTCAGATGAGCATGACCACACCAAACCCACCCACAAGGCTCTAAGTTTTCCATCACCACAGTCCACTGAGCCTCCTCCTCTCTGCTCTTAAGGGAGATATTCTATACTCTCACCCTCCTTCACCCTCTCACCCCTCCCCGTTCCCCTCAGATCTCACCCTATTTTTCTCTTGTTCCTACTTTCAGTTGCTTCTCCTCATTTTATTCCTACCTGCCTCTTTGCTGTGTGATGTTTTGCTCCCTGCTGTCCCCACCCCCATCCTACCTGCCTCTCCTGCCCTCCCACCTTCTTTCCTTCTATAAGTGTGTCACACTTTCCTTCTGCAGCTAGGATGGCGGCACACCTTATCTCCAGTCTCATGGCCCAAAGACAGGCTTTTTTTCTGCATCTATAAATGGATAATCCACAAAGGGCTCAGGGGGTCAGCCTGGCAGTTGTGTCTACACCTGGATCAGTGGTGCAGCTGGTGGCTGGCGTCCCTTCCAGGACCCGGGGGAGGGGTTCCCCGAAGCATCACACTGGGTAGGGCAGACACTTGGTGTTCATGTTGGGATGACTGTAATTCCATTCTGCTTGTGAGGAAACTGAGACCCAAGGTCTAAAATGAGTCTCTCACGACCGCCCAGACTGAATTGACTTCAAACTGACTTTTTAAACCTCTGTATGATGCCTTCATTTTGCAATTAATTTTAACTGAAGTGTCTGTGGCAGCCTTTCTATTACAAATGTAACCAATGACTTTGGGGAACATTTGATAAGTGCTGACTGATAGGGTCTCCTGTTCTCCCTCGGCCTCCTTCTCTCCCTCCTTCTACTTTCTTCCTTTCTCCTCTTTTTCTTTTTCCATATATTCCTAAGAGAAAAACTGAACAGAAGAAACACAACTCTTAGCTAATGAGATTCTTCAATTCACTCTTCTTTTAGAATGTTTGTTGATATTTTTATTGATGTCACATTGCAGTATAACATAAGTTTCAGCTGTTCATCATTGAGAATCACCTGGGTATGTGACAGGAACATAAACTGCTAGGAGACTGGTAGGAGAACAAATTAGGATACTGAGTGCTCAATTTGTGTTTCAAGTTTTATTGATTTGCCAGAACTCTATGAACAATATAATTTGGGGGGTACAAATTTACCCATACACACACACCCTGCCACCTCCACTGGCCCTGCCCACCTCCAGCTCTGCAGTGCAATGCCTAGTCACCTTCCTCCCCTCGGCCCCGCTGCCCCTCCGTCCCTGGTCAGCAGCATGTCCTGTGTTGCCCACCTCCCCTGGTGCCAGTCAGCCAGGGAAGCTTGGTGAGAGAGTCTATGAAGAGAGGACAGAGAAGGATTCTTGTTATCAGAGCAGTTCTTCTGCCACAGGCTTGCCTTCTAGAACATCTAGGTAAATAAGCAGAATATCATATTTTCTTATCAAGATTAAAACATGGAGCAGGAGCAGCGTGTGTCAAAATAGAAGGGAAAATACCAGTTAACGTCTCAGTCAGAGAGAAAAGTGCCTTTGGTAAACTATAATTTCCTTTTACGTTTGAGAAGAGGTAGATTGCTATTCTCCATCTTAATGTGTCTTTAATGGATGTATTTCGAAATATGAAAGGAATAAATGCACCTTAGGAAAAGTTGGGGGGAAGTATACAACATTGAAATAAGAGAAAGCACTTGAGCGCTTCGGGGATCTCTACACATTTTCTCCCTGGTCACGTTTTTACTTGGTGTTTCAAAGTTTGCTGCTGCCTTTTTGGCTTTATGCTTTTTTGGTTAATTTTATATTTAAAGCTCTAAGTTTTGCTTTTTTTTTTTTTTTGCCACATCACTCACAATCTTGGAAACATGATTTTTAATTATTGTGTGGAACATCATAGTTTGGTAATACCATGGAAATATATTATTCTTCTGATGTTATTTCTAGATTTTTTTTCTCTGTGATAAGCTGCCACAGCATCTTTGGAGCAAACTGGCACATTTTGTTTGCAAGTCCTTTGGCCCTGTCTTACTTCCATAATGCATGTATATAGCAGATGTGAAGATTAGAACGCATTTGGGTGAGGAATATTACAAAAGTGTTATCAGTTCTGACTCAGTTCCAATGTGTTCCTTCTAGCATCCAAAGAAATAGGGGACCTTGAGTATAAAGACCTCGTCACTGAATTTAAAAATAAATACGCAGGCCTCCCCGGTGGCCTGGGGTAAGCTTCAGCACTATGACCTGCCACTATAGCCTGCTTTCCAAACTGAGCCAGGGAGGTGATGCACATGGCACAGCAGACATCTCCTGTTTCCCAGCTGCTTCCCCCAGGAGTGTATTTTAGTAGATCCTTCTGTCCTGCTCCCTACTTTGTGAGTGGGCTCCCTGGTGAGTCCTCTCACCCCCTGTACTACTGGTCTATACCCCAGTTCTTTGTGAAAAAAACAAATTCATTAAGAAATTAACAAATAAACACTTCTCCACCCCGGTGCTCCCTGGTGGTGCAAAGGGTTAATAGGCAGCACAGCAAGCCTATTCAATGAGAGTTCAATCCCTACTCAAAGGTGACCCACATGGCATGGCAGACCTCTCCTGTCTCACCTGCTGCTCCCCTCAGCAGTGTACTTCCTTGATCTGCCTGTTCTGCTCCCCACTCTGTCTCTGGTGAATTCTCTCACCGCCCCTGTACCTCTGACCTGTACCCAAGTTCTGTATGCATAAATAAATAAATCTTCTAAAAAATAAGTAACCCCCACTACCCCCCATTTTATGAAGCATTTCAGACTTTCCCCTAAAGGTCAGAGATTTGTGTAACAAGACCCCACCCAGATTTACAAAATCTGAATATTTTGTCACATTAGCTATGTTGTTTGATTTTCGAGAAAACAAATTAAGCCAATACATTTGAGTTCACTTGTTACCCCTCCTGGGAAGTAATCACCATCATTAAGAATCCTTTAATTTCTCTGTCTACCCCCAACCCCTTCCACATAGACAGGTATTCGTTGGCAGCTAATCCTATTCCTTCTGTACTTACCTGTCCATTTCATTGCTCTCCCCCTGGTCTTCACTGAACATTGTATGCCACCAATGGGGATGGCTCCCGGTGGGAATGTTTAACTAAGGGGCTGTCCGTCTAGCTGTCCAGTGGTAGTCTCCTTACATAAAAAGATGACTATTTATTTACCCATTGTCTTACTGATGGGTAGATTATTCCTGTTTGCTTGCTTAGTAGCTAGTTTACCCAGTCTTCTGTGTATTAGTGCTGCATGTGTGCACCTTTCCCTTAGAGTAGACCCAGTTCAGCAGGTCCACAATCTTGGTCTCAATCCTGCTTGATGGCTTCTGGTGGTCTTGTCCTGCCATCTCCTCCTACCCTGTAGAGGACTGCAGTTTCCTGTGTTCTTATCAGAGTCCTGTTTCCCGCCAATCTGAGACATATGCCGTGCACTTTATTTATTTGGGGACTGAGTTAGCATTTCCTTCATTACAGGTGTGTTGGAATATCTTATCCTGTGTTTACTCAAAATTATAATCTCCTTGGAGAATTACTTTCCCAGTTCCATTTTTCTTTCTGTTGGCTTGCCTTTTAGTTACTGATTTCTGAATATTGTTCTTAGATTCTTGATCCTAGTCCTTTGTTGAGGAAATGAATTTTAAAAATCTCTTTTCAGTCTGTGGCTTTCTGCTTTATGGAATTACTTTTTGGATTTTTTT
>NW_004567127.1:31313000-31313521 GCF_000260355.1 Condylura cristata
GGCACACTTCATTTTTATTTGGTAATCATGTATCCTGACAACCTGCTGAACTCTCTTATGACGTTTATCACAAAGGGGCACAGAATTTAAAAATCACTTTTAATTTTCCAAATCTATCAGATGATTGATTGTTTTTTCTTTTTACTTTAGTTAATGTGATGATTTACATTAATGTCTATTTAAATGTCCAAACATTTTGACACAGCCAGAACAAACTCATTTGATCCTGATACTTGCTTTTTTATCTATCACTAGAATCAGCTAGCAGAATTTTAAAAATTGTGGTAAAATTTATGCTTATAAACCTCATTTTAAAGTGTACAATTCAGTGGCATTTAGTGTGTCCAGTCTTGTACAACCATCATCACTATCTAATATCAGAACATTTTCCTCACATCAAAAGGAAACACTTTTTCTAGTAATTAGTCCCTTCCATTCCTACTTTATGGCTAGCCCTGACAACCACTAGTCCATTTTCTAATTCTAGGGAATTTATTGATCTGGACTTTTTTTAAAAAAAA
>NW_004567127.1:31314496-31315287 GCF_000260355.1 Condylura cristata
TGAGTCCTTCTAAGAGATCTATCTATCTATCTATCTATCTATCTATCTATCTATCTATCTATCTATCTATCTATCTCTCTGTCTGTCTGTCTGTCTGTCTGTCTGTCTGTCTATGTGTGTATATATACATATGTACACACACACACATATATATATTAATTTGGTTAATCACTTTCTTGATGGTGACCTTTACATAAATGTTTTATATTTTGATGCAGTTAATGTTATCTTTTTTTTTCTTTGTTCATTGCAATTATGGTTCCATAGAATTATATGTATTTTGCTAAGAATTTTTCCTTTAGCATCATGAGGGTTACTATGACAAATAAATGGGACAATTTTAAGGGATTATTTGGCAATCATGTGAAAAGTCTCTTTGCAGAAACAGGAAAAGTGGAAAGATAAGAGGGAGGTCACTCCCCTGGTGCTCATTGTACTTATTGTGTAGACAAAGATTGATGGCCAGGAGCTACGGAAGGACATGCAAGAGCTAAAGGAAGTGTCAACAGGCAAGGAGAAGCAATGTTACAAACTTACCTCCTGCAGGAGCTGGAGAGTAGATGCTTTTCTGGTTCACCAGGGAGGTTTTTGGTAACTATCAAAACCACCATAGAGCTATCAGAGTAATGAAAACAGTAATGCACATTTTGAAACCTATGTCAGAGGTCTTTCTGGAATACCATGAAATCACCAAAGTTTCAGCACAATGGAAAATAAAAAACCCAAGGACTTCGGAGTGTTTTGTTTTAATGTATGTGTGTTGGTGACACTTCAGGTTCTCCTGAGTCAGG
>NW_004567127.1:31316177-31344276 GCF_000260355.1 Condylura cristata
TTGTTTTTGTCGCCTGGGCTGACTGGTAGTTGTCTGTTGCTTTCCAATAAAGCAGCCTGCCTGGCAGCCAGCCGTAGGTCAGTGTGCTGACACTTGGGCTGTTCCATTTGTGACCGATGCTGACTGACATGATGGCACCTCCCACTGGGCCATGTCTGGAGATCTTGTCAGCATTCTTAATGGGTAACCTAGTGTGAGACATTGGTCTGGCCTAGACACAGGTCTAGCTGACACTCAAAGAATTGCCTTCTTAGTGTCTGTATCCTTCCATCTGTGTTAAGTCCCTGTAGTATACCAATCCATGCTAACAAACATCATTTCGTTGGAGGGGGTACATTAAGCGAGATAAACTTGTTGGTTCAGATTACAGAGTCTCCCCCAGTTAGCTTCTAAAGAATAGCAAAGGGCCCTTTGGTAACTGTGGAGTAGGAAGGGGCTGATTACTGCATTCTGGGGATTAACTCTTCTGGAGGCTTTGATAGAATAGTCAGATGTTGGAGGGCGTCCTGGATTGCAACATTTGGGGGCTTGGGGAGAAGGATCATGAACCAGGAATCCTGGGAGGGAAATATGTATTCAGGATGGACCAGACCTGAAAGAGATCATTGGCAATGAGAGAATCTTGGTCTAATTTGACAAAACAAACCTAGGATATTAAGAGACTTGTGGGGTTGGAGGGGTGAGTGTGCATGAAGGTAGCAATGACCAGAAAGTTTCTCCAAGAATAGCAGACTGTGATTACTGCCACAATATAAGATGGCTCTCCATTTCAAGTCATGGTAAAAGTTTTCTTTGCCCTTCATGTATCTGAAACTGGGGAAGGGTTGGGGCCTTCCTCACCTGGTTCTTGTTTGAAATCTTGTAGGGCAGCAACTTCCTACAGCCTTGGTGCCCAAATTGAGCTTAGCTGTGGAGTCTGTTCTTTGATGTTGAATCTGTAGTAGAGCTTTGTCAGCATCACAGGGACCAGAGAACATTTTCAAAGTTTTATTATTTCTTCTGTGAAAGGGAAGGCGAGGCCACCTTAAATCCCCAGGCAGTCTCTGTGTTCAGAGGTTTATCAAATTTAACCGGTTGGCAGACTTGAATGAATGAAATGAACATTGAAAATTAATTTTGGGGGGACGGGACTAAGGTTAAAAATGATTTTTTGCTCAATCCATGTACCAAACTAATAGCTCTAAAGTAACTATGATTAAGAAACTTCAGGAAAACCAAGTAACAGTCACATTTATATTTCTTTAACACCATAAATTAAAATAATCAGTGGTTTCTTTTGCTCATATTCCTAATTGCCCATATAACTGCAGTTAGCTTTCATGTAATTCTAGGTCTTTTAAAGTTACTTTAAATAGGGACTTGTTCTATGGTTTCTAAAACTATTGTAATTGTTACAATATTCTGTTGACTGGATGTTCCACAATTTATCTATCTGCTGCCCTTATTGTTGAGGGGGAAAAAAAAAGTCCAGAATTGTTTTCACTACAAATAGTGCAACAAACAATTTTGAATAGATTAATTGTGGGATCAAAGTATGTGTCATTTTGTTTTATAGAACAGGAACAGATACTGGTCTTTTTGGAAAAAGTTTATTATACAAATATTATGAACATAAGTGATAGGAAAATAGACATATAATGCCACCAACCAAATAGAACAGCTTATTCTTATTTTTCACTTTGCCTCGAAATCTTGATTCATATAGATACATCACTTTTACATTATTTAACATTATATATTTTGCTAGACTAGCATTGAATCCCCATGGAACCTTTTCAAGGCTGTATAATGTTCCACAATGTTGATATAACCATCACCTAGTTAGTCTTCCCTTACATCTGGGTATGTAGTGTTACTAATTTCCCTATTGTTAAATATTACAATACATATTACTGTTGCTAACAACTTTTCCTATATAAATACTGTTCCCTGGTTGAATCATGAAAGTGTGATCTTAGGGCCACACTTTAGGGAACACTCAAATGACCATTACCATTTATTTCCTGATAGAATACACCAATATCTACTATAGCTGTGTACAGATAACACATTTATATCTATTCTTTTGACATAAAGGTGGCAACTGCATATAATGGAAAGAATTATTCTTGAAGTAAACTCACTTCTCCCATTTATTGTACAATTGCCCAAGGCAAATTCCTTACTTTCTTTGGAGAATGTTTCTGTAAAATGGGAATTATAATATCTACTTAACATAGTTCTTTTCAGTATTAAACATAAAGTATAAGACAGAAGCTTTCTTATAATAGCCCTCAACATAGTCATTATTTATTAAACCAATCTGATAGGTTAAAAAAGTCTTTGTGATTTAATTCAATTTTCTTTGCTAAGGTATAAACATATTTCACCACATTTATTTGCCATATTTAACCACATTTTATTTAGTAGATTCTAACTTGTACCTTTAAACCTTTCTTAAATGAGATTATGTCTTAAAGGCAGTGTAAATATTTAGTGTGCTAGCAACATTTTGTTTTCCTTGAAACATGGTTATTAATTCTTTTTTTACATCTTTCAGTGCCTTAGAAAGGAAAAAAGGAAGTCCACTTTTTGCTGTGTGAGTTACATGCTTATTGTCTCTTTGGTTCATTTAGTGACATCTTGATGGTTTTCTTATTAATTTGTATGAACTTCTAGAAGCACATATTTTAAACTTTTGCTCCTATTTACTGTTATGATTTAAAAAAAAAAAAAAGTCCATGGTGTGTGGAGGAAGCAAGAACTTATGGATTGTGTAAGCTTGAACATGTCAGTCTTTGCCCTTTGGAATATCTTTTGTCATTCTTCCTCAAATCATAGATAGGTGATTATTCAATTGTTTTTTATTTTCTTCTTATCTTTTTACAGCTTTTCTATCCTAGGTAGTCACTGACCATTTTAGGTCTTTGTCACCTCACTTGACTGAGATATTATAGGGCAAGGAGTGTGTGCTATCTATTTATAAGAAAATAAGTATTCTGTGGATACAAGGTGAACAAATATTTGGAACTCTGGTCTGTTGTGTGGAGTATGAGGTGTGATGCAGGTCCCTTCTACCTGCGCCATTGATTTGCCATGCTATTCCAGCCAGCTGCCTCTCTGGCTGATGTATACCCCACTGCGCTTTCATTTCTGTGGCCATTGGTTTTCTTGACTAGATTGCCTATTCGTGATTGGAATGAGTCCAGAGACTACCATCTTGTTCTTGCTTTCCGTTTGGGGTGGTTAAGAATAAGTAGTAGATTGAATTGGTACATTGATACAAGACACATTATTTAAAATCACTTGAGCGTGTTTCTGGGTTTTCTGGTCTGTGCAACCATTTCTATGTAGGCAGCAGGCTCTCTACTGGGCTTAGATAGTGAAACCAGAAGGAAGCTTCTGTTCCTGGCCTCACGTTCTCATAGGGAAAGCAGAAGAATCAATGGTGATCCAGTACAACATAAGCCATGATAGAGGTGTGTCTAGGAGTCCCTGAGTTTACAGAGATGGGCTTTGTGAGCCATCAGAAGATAAGTCAGAGAAACCTTCGTGTAAGGGAGACATATTAGCCAATCTTTGTGGGTGCACAGGGAGATGTCAGATGCAGAAAGAAGGGTGTTTTCCTAGCAGAGCAATAACAGGAATACAATTGATCCGTATTTCTCCTTTTCTTTTTATTGTCTTTATTATTGCTATTTTGTACTTTTAAATAGTTCATTAGGTTTATATAATTTTAGTACCTTTTTATAGGGAATATCCCTTACTATTTTATCCTTTCTATTTTATTTTGCCTGGTAAATTTTATAATTGTTTTGTTTACTTCCAGAAAGTTTCTTTTGAACTTTTATTGAAATTTTGTTAAGTGTGTAATTAACTTGAAGGAAACTGAAATTTTTTTTTATCAATTTAGTTTTTTAGTCTGCATGGCTTAGAGTTGGCTTCTTCAGTTTATATTTATCTCTCTCTCTCTTTTTTAAACTTAGTATAGGCTATAGTATAGCATATACTTTTGATAATATCATAAATTGGTGGATAGATGTTTCCATATATACTATGTAGAAAATAGATATTTTGAAATATACCTCTTTTGAAATTATCATTTCAAAAGAGGTATACCTTGGAAAGAATGTTCTAAATTAAGCTATTTTGCTTAAGAGACAAGTATTTCTTTTTACTGTTAATTTTTGTGAACTTTTTAAAAATACATTTTTTCTTGAAGTTTTCTATTTTTATTAGAAATAATATTTCTATAATTCACTGTTAATTTTAAAAGTTGTCTTTTAGCTTATTTTTGTTACTAGATTTTTTCAGCAATTTACTTGTTTTACATTTTTGTTTTTAACTTTAAGATGTAAATTTAGACTTATTTATACCATTTTATTTTTATTGTTGAGTTTTGCTCTTTTATTAAATGTTCAGGAATCTTACCTTAAACTTTTTGTTTATCTATTTTTCTGTTGACAAATTTAAATGGTTTATTGTGTCAGAAGATGACTTTGGTCATATTGCATAATTTGTAGTGTGTTTTTATTATTTTTAAAAGCTTTATATATATTTGTTCCTTCATCATTAACTACTGTTCTTTAAATAGGTCAAGTTCTATCATCATCATCATCAATTAATGAGAGAAGTGTGTTTCATTTTTTAAAAAATGACTTCTTATTGAGGTGACATTAGTTTAAGAAAAGCATTTTTTGATAGTGAATATCCTGGGATTTTATGTGGACATAAAATTTACCATCAGTTTCTACTTTCAGAGATAATCCTGCGAGGAAAATTTTTCACTTTTCTACTTTGAGGTCATATGTCTTTTTTATGCACTTAAGTCAAAGAAAACTTTCTTTCATGATATCATATGCAGTGGGTTGTGGGTGTGTCTGATTTTCATGTCTTGTTTATTTCTAAGTTATTAAGTAGAGTGATTAAAAATGTCACACTGCAAGTTTGTCAATTTTTTGCTTATTCTTCTAATCTAAAGTTTTGAATTTTTGATTTATGCTGCTTCTTGCCTTCTTGGGATAGTGGATTAAACATGGGGAGTCAATGGGACAGGGACTTTTGGTTAATCTGCATCTCTCCTAATGTTTTTCACCAAAATGTATACTTTAAAATACTGATTTTCCTTTCTCTCCAAGTTTCCTGACCTAGTTTTTGCCTGACATGTTAAACACAAATCTTTACTTGCTATTTTGGTAGATGAAAGTGGTTGATTTAGAGTTATAGTTACTGCTTTCAATTTAACATCTATTATCCTAAACCCTACCATTTCAGAATGCTTGGTTCCTACTAAAATCTAATCTGGAAAAGTCTAATCACACAATGTGGTACCCATTTTAAACTCTGATGTGAGAGCCCCTGAGTTACCTCCCAGGTATTCTGGAGTCATGTTTAGTCACCTGGCTGGACTTGGGCTGGCTACTCAGGTGGGTCTTTTCTGAGAGCAGTAAGTTGACCTTCAACTGCAAATATTTGGCTTAGTGGAGGATGATTAAAATTTGGTATTTTCAAGCTAAAGTCAAACTGTCATTGGACTTAGTTGATGAAGCTGATTCATACATGTTACTCACAAGTAATCCTTGTCCTCTGCTCCCATCCCCACCTCTGTATTGTGGGCTCTTTTCCCAGGTAAAGGGGGGCTGATTATTATGTGGGCCATGCAATTATATATTTAAAAAAAATTAAGATAAGAAGAAATTCAGATGTGAATCTGTACCAATTTTTCCTTTAAAACATTGGAAGAAAAAGCTTAGTGCTCTTTTTGGCCTTCTGGTATTTTGTCTGCGTTCTAACCTTTTATCAACAGTGGTGTGGGTGAGTTTGACACATCAGTGACAGCCTCTCCCTCTCATTAGAGTTTATCATTTTAGCAATATGATATGTGTAGCCACATTTTCCCCACCCATGGAACAGGTCTTTTGAATGGTGGTTTCTCGCCAATTTAGATTTTTTTGGGGAAATTCTCCTCTTCCTGCCAAAGGAACCAGACAATAAAATCACCACATCTTTGGAGACATGCCTGCCTAATGTTTGGATTATAGCCTTTTACTTTGAAGAGTCTATCCTATTGCTCTAGTGCCTTTTGTAGTTAACAACTAAACTGGATGAGCTGTAGCCTGTAATGGATACACATTTGGAAATGGACACTGGTTCTAACATTTATTAGGTATATAAAATTTGTCTTCAGTTTTCTAGGTGAGGACATACCTCATCTCCCTTATAACATATGATGAGTTACAATTTGGATAAGTTATGAGTCTGTTGTATGCTTTAAAACTGAACATAAGCACATTAGGGTCTTAGTTGGATAGGTAAATAGGTAAAGCTTGGGAAGATGTAGGATTTTAAAAGAAATTAGAACAAATTATTGGGAGAATCAAAGTCAATGTGATGGAGAGAAGTGAGAAGCGAATGGGATCTTAAAGGGTGGCACCCTGGGTGGGAGCCCCCACAGGGAAGGGCATTTTCAGGGGTGCAGTCATACTGCAAAGCCTTGGCCCCGTGGAAGAGCAGGAGGCAAGACACTGGAAGTGGGGGCCCATATGTAGTGCTCCCTGTGGTATCTTCTCCCGTGAATGACTGACTGCATGATGGCCCCATCGAGGGGAGGGGAGTAGCACTAGGCTATTATTTAGAAAGGATGAAAATGGACTGAACCAGGGATAGACCCCAGGCTTGAAGGTGCCTCAGCATTGGCTGCCTAGGAATGCTAAGTAGCCTGCCTGAAAAGGTTGTACCCAATAGGGGCCAGATTGGCAATTCTTAATTTAGTGGTAAATGGTAGAAGAGTATGATAGAAGGGATTGGCAGGGGTCCTTAGGAGAACCATACAGATGGCTGCTTTGACCTCTCAATCCTGGAGATCCTCCAATTCTAGGTCCTGCATTATCGTTTATAATAAGCTCTTATATATATATATATATATATATGTATGTGTATATATATGTATGTATATATATGTATATATATACACACATATACATGCATACATATGTATATATATACACGTATAAATAAATAAATAAATAAATATATATATATATATATATATGTATAAGTGAGACTATGTGAATCTCTTCCCGAGAGCCCTACATATTAGGCCATTGACTGAAGAGAAGAGAATTTAATCAGAATATCTATTCCTGAGGTAGAGCCCATGAGCAACTTATCAAATGTGAAGGAGCAATTCCCTAAAGAAGTGGACGAGGGCACTTTCCTTCTTACCAATCATTATTTTTATTAATATATTTTACAAGACTGCAGTTGAAATAATATTAAATACAAATTTTTTTTATACAGAAAGTGTAATAAAGTTAAAATAGTTCTTGTAATTCATAGCATTATTGCAATGCTTACAAAATTTTTGCATAGAGTGTGCAAGGATTGATGTTATTCAAAATGAAACCAAATTAAAAAGTTCTTCTCATATCATACCAAACTTGGAGAAAAACTAAACCAAACCAAAAATAACCCAAAGGCTGAACTCAACTACTTTATGGAATGGGATTCCTTTTTCAAACCCCCCAAACATATGGGGCTTCTACGACCTTGTAATTTTTTGTTCAAAGCCCTGGACTCTGACTTCTCCAGCAGAGCACCTGGCCAGCACAGAATGGGTGTGCTCGCCCTTCTCCCACGTGATCTCCTTAAGAGGCATGTTTCTGTTGCTGCAAGGCCTCAAAGAGGAAAAACTTGACTTGGGAAGTAGTTAACAAAATGGGAAACTCTATTCCCCCCTCACCCAAACATTGGATGCAAATTAGGCCAATCATGTGTTCACTCCAAGTTCAGATTTGCCCATTTTTTTCTACTTTGCCAGAAGGATTTCCTTTTTCTATCAAGAAACCTGATTTCTGGTCCTGGTCATTTAGTCATGGACAGTCCTTAAAAGGCACCCACTCCTGATTGGGATAAACACATCACTAGAAGAAAATCTATGAGTGATTTATTCTAAATCAGGGTATTTGACACTTTTTTTTTTTTTTTTTTTATCTAATCACCTTTACTAAGGTGTGTGGGAAGTTTGAGTGAAATGAGGACGCATAAGCCTGGCTGGCCCTGGGGGCTCAACCTGTTGGGATTGATAAGCTGGTGAGCTCAGTTCACACTACCACCCATGTTTCAGGTACCTGTTGTTGAAGAAAAGCAGATAAGGATGCCCCCCCAACCTCTTTGCTGCTGTGGTGTCTCAGCTCAGGGTGGGGCAGTTTAACTGTATGACCTTAGCACAGCCATAGACGGTCAATGGCTGAGTCAATTCTTCAAAGCCACTTTAGGTCCTTTAACTCATAGACATCAAATACTGTTCCCTTTGCTGAGAAGATGAAAGTGCTCCAAAGACACCAAGTTGTAAGGTACTGCAGATGCACTCATCTCTCCTTTCTTAGTTGGAATGCCACCAAGCTGGTTTGTGAATCTAGGACACCAGTATAATCGAACAGGGTCAAGGGTAAAGTATACCACTGGTTCTACAAGCGTTGGCAAGTGGGTCTCATTTCCAACTGTAGTGCCGGCCTGGGCACTTGGCGAGAATTGTCTTATAGGGAAAGTGTGCTCCATCAGTGATGACTGCTGGGTAAATTTGTGGGACTCAAGCCTGGAGGGCCTATAAGGCCAGCTTGGGTAATGAATGTCTAGTGTACATCCTTCTACTCTGTTCTTGCAGGGAGGCAGGGATAGCCATGGAGCATGAGTTTACTTCTATTTGGTTCTTGAGTTTTGCCACAAGTTAGGTACAATAACTAAATGGCATCAGAGACCACTCAAAAAAAGACATTTGCCTTTTGAAGTGAGAAATAAGGGAAGGAGATCTAGGTGTGCAGAGGTGTTAATTTGTTAATTTAATATTTGGGTCACTGAATATTAAAGTTTTCTCTTAAATATAAGACTGGCAACCTATATATCTTTCAATATATAAGGACAAGAAACCTGACTTAGAGTCTCACATGGAAAAAATAACATCTTTTGGTTCTAGATTCCATTATTCAACAGACCTTATATATTTCCAACTAGGGATCTCTACTTTGGTATTGGATGCGGCCATGGATAAGAGAAACCTTCTCAGCCTCACCTACTCAAGAGGGAGACACATCTCAACTGGTAAGAGACAGTTCTCAACAACTGAAAGATAGCTCATCTGTGGGTGACTTGATAGCACAGAGTTCTGCATTGAGATCAACATGCCACCTCTGTCATTTTCTAACTGGTAACTTTACACAAGTGTCTTAACCTCTATAGGACTCAGTTTCTACATGAGTAAATTGGCATTATAATAGGACTGAATCCAAAGAATTGTTTTGAAGATGAAATAAGGAATGCAGGTTTAGCACATAGCAGGTGCTTAATTAGCTAGTTAGTAAAAAATTATTATAATTAGAGAACAGATTCCAACTCTTGACATGTCTTAGGGTGTTGGTTCAAGAGAACTTATTTGGTTTTATGTGGGATTTTGTGGTTCAGAACTTTTCTCCGTTGGCAAGACCCTATGACCCTCCCCGCCCCCAAATTATAAACTCATGAATTAAATGAATACGGGGATAAAGAAATATCAGCATCTTCCTTGTTGACAAAGATCATCTTCTTGCAATCAGAAAAATCCTTTGCTGTTCTGCTCCTCAGTAAACCACTGATCAGCTTGGGATTTCTTGCTTAAGAAATTTGAGTTATCTCTGGTTCCATAAAAATAGCCAAAGTGTAGAGACAGACTGTCAAGACTTTGGATAAACAGGAATGGCTAGATAACCCCAGGAATGCAGAGTGGATTTTAGGGGAAACAAATGCTTCCTTCTCACTTCTGCTTATTGAACTGATCTTAGCTAGTACTCAGCCATGAAGCAAAATCCCTTTATCCCCAAGTAAGGAAGTCTGCATTTGGGTCTCAGCTCAGTCTCCCTCTGATGAAAGGTGACTTGGACTCTATATGTGCTTTTTGCCTAAAGCAGCTTTTCCCTTTTTTCTGTTTCAATCAGAAATCCTATAGAAGCAGCACTGGCAAAACCACTTGCCAGCAGAAGGTTGTGCATTAGCAGTTAGCTTTGCTGTTGAATGTTTGAGACTGTTTATTGATGGATTTAATAATATCAGTACTGTGATGATACCCATTTCTGTTGTGTACAGGGCTTATATATTCTTGAACTTTTCTTTTTCCAAGGAAGATGCTAATTTCCTTCTTTGTCAATATATAGCAAAGGAAGGGGGCCGGGAGGGAAGGTCAACCCAAACAGAATGGCATATGTTAGCAGGTCTCTCCAAATGGGATATTTTCATTAAATGTGTGCACAACAGGGACCACCCAATCGTAATTATTTCCCTTTGCATTCAAACCTGCCTTGAGAAATTTCAAGAACCCCCACTAGGAAGTAAGCCTTTGAAAACCCTAGAAAGCGCATTGCTTTTGGAAGTGCTGACATGTGTGGTGCTCTGTGCTAATGAAGCGGTGGGTTTCAGAGAGCTTGTCCTTCTCAGTGGGGTAGCTTTGTGAAGACCTGCAGAGGCAGCTGTATGATTTTGAATAGTGATGTCTGCAAAGAAAGAGATGTATCTGCCATCCTGAAGACAGCCCTTTTCACTCTTCTAATGGAAAGGGGCTGGAACTGGTGGAGGAGAAAGTGAGGAAAGACCAAAAGAGACAGTTTACCTTTGAGATCAAACGCCTATTTTGTAAGGTTAGATCTTTCAGGGTAACTGTTTGCCCACTTGCTGCTGAGATGCAACACATGGGTCCTTTCAGGAGCTACTCGGCTAGTGGTTTTTGTGTCTAAAATTTCCTGGTTTGGGAAAAAGGATCTTGTTTACAGTTCACTTGAATGAGATCTTCACCTTTCATGGTGAAATAAAAGGTGCTTCCAGGGATCTGTTGACCTCTTTGGTCCAAATGTCATGATACCTTTGCCTAAAATAAATAATCATGTATTCTCACCTCGCTCTAGGGTGAGACTGCTGTTGCAAGAGATGCTGGTTAAGGTCTGGTCAATAGTGATTGTTTAAAAAAAAAAAAAGAAAGAAAGCTGATAAAAATCCCAACTTCTCCTTCCTAATGTGAATACTCATCCTTACAAAGACTCATGCACATCTGATGTGATTTTAATGATATTGAATATGAATGTCAAGCCCTGGGTTAGCAGGGGGGTGCCTGTTAGGGACAAGAGCCAGCTAAGAACTGATCTTATCACACAGAGTCAGATGGCTGAATTAAAACAAGGGCTTTCTGTGTTTCCTTTACCAAAGAACAAAGACCCAGATCCTTGGAAATAAAATCAAATTGACATTAATCTCAATCTTCCCAGGAAATGCTTCATGAGTCTTATTATAGTTTTCCTCCCTATGTGCTTTAAGATGCTTTGTCCAATATTCCTAATCATTTATTGGTCCTACCAGCCCTTCACTCCTGGTGTAGTCTTAGGACCAGTAAGGCCAGTGCAAGTACCAGTGACTGGGGTGATGGGCGCCAGACAGACCCGTGAGTCAGATGCATTCCCAGGAGCCCTGTGGGCTAGGCATCTTTCTGGACTAGGTGAAGGTGGGGTGGAACTCTCGAGGCTAGCAGAAATGGTCTCTTGAGCAAAGAGATTCTAGATTGAAACACTAGGCCTGTTAGATGTGATGCTGACTATGGAAATCATTTAAGAAGTCAGGATCTTCTGGAAAAAGCCCTAGAGGATCACAGCTTTCCTTTTCCACTTAGCCTTCCCCTAATCTGTCCCCAAGAATCCCACATGCCTGTGTTTCTCAGACAAAGCAATCCCTTTCACCCGCCCATCAGCTTGCCTTTTGTAACCAGTATCTCTATTCTCAAGCACATGTGGGGCTGGTGTCTCATGCCGTGCTGTGTGAGGTTTGGTCCTCTGCACTGCATCAGTCATATCCCATGCTTCACCTCAACCTCAGGAGTTGGCAAACTTTTTCTGCAAAAGGGCCAAATAGTAAGGGTTTCATGCTTTGTAGATCACAAGGTGTCTGGTATAACCACTGAACTCTTCTGTTGGAGGGTTTGGTCAGCCACAGACACCATGAAGTGGAGGGGGTAGGGGATGGCCATACATCTGGGCAACATCAGTGACAAAGACAGGTGGGGAGCCAGATTTGATCTAGGGACCCGCAGCGCCTCCCGACCCCTGTGCTAGGGTCAAACCTTGAGCCATCTTTGGTCTATGGTTGCTGTGCAGACAATGAAAATTTTCCAAAGGAGAACTGACCTTCAAGGAGTTCAAAGGCAATACAAATCTGTAAGGTCTTTCCCTTTGTAATGTAACAATCAAAAAGCCTCATACTACCTGGCATCACCTACATATATGGCACCAGGAACACTTTTTGAAAAACTCCAGTACATTCCCAAGTCAGAACTTCTATGACTTATTGAGCAAATAACAAATAGAACTCAGTTCTAAACATATATTTGGAGATCAAGTTTTAATTGATAAGAATCTGCTGAATAGTAACACCCTAGAAATTCTAGAACACAGGAGATTCATTTGAGTGCTTTGTCACATCACAGCTGCTTGATGTCCTGAAAGATGTGGCTGTCTAGAAGATATTACATATAAATCTTGAGAACGAAAGAATCTCATTTTTTAAAATTAATGGTTACCAGATTTTAATGCAAAAGATATATTATTTTTTTTTCCCCAGAATTCACGTAAAACTTTCTCTTATGACCATGGACAAATAATTTACTTGGAGGAAGATAGGGGGAAAAGCTTTACATTGAAGAATTTAGAATGTATTAAACTGAAATTTTAAAGCCTGAACTGAAATACATAATTTGATCCATGCTGAATTTCCTGCATACTATCTGACATAATCACACAAATAAAAATCAGAGTGTCTATTCCCTTGGGTGGTTGGCTTCTATTCATGGTGGTGGGTATTATTTTCTTTCTAATGATGATCCAATTACTTTTAGAAGTAAGTTTTAGAAGTAGGATCCTATAAGTCCTTTTTATTGACATAAAAAATTCCCAAGGAGGCTGATCTCAGCCTTTAATGTAACAATTAGAACAAAATCAGAGGACAAAGGTTCAGGGAACATTTCCTTGTCTTATCATCTATATGTTGTGTATTGAGATGGTAAAATGCAGAAATGATCTGTCTGCTTAAAAAAACTTTGCCTTAAGGGATTTAGCCACAGTGGATCACACAGTTATCCTCTTTCTCTGGCTAATTATGGGCAGGCTCTCCCAGGAGCCAAGGAGGGACATTCTTGGATTGACAGAGCCTGTTGTGTGGTCCACGTGCTTTCTACCAGCAAGGCCCTACAGGATCTAAATGACGCCAATCCAGAGTGACTTGACATCTTTGATTATCCTCGTTAGACCCTAGCGGGACCAGCAAATTGATCTTAGGATCTTGCCCTTGAACCACCCAGTTCTACATAGGACATAGAGCACAAGTGACTACAGAGAGCCTGGGTTCTAGAAGTCAGCGGGGCCACTGGCCAGGTTAGACACCACCCCTCATCCCTTAGTCACTTGACTAAGCAACATACACTTGCTTCTCCATCCTGGTGTGCAAACCTCAGCCTGTTGCTTGGTTGGCAACCATCTGGAAGCTCTTACTCATCTCCCATTGCCATTTCCCCCTGCTTGGGAAGTAACAAAAATGAGAAACTAGTGGAGGAAGAAACAAATGCCATTCAGGCCTTCGCACACTACTTCAATTAGGATCATGGGGCCACCCTGCCCAAATGGCATCCAAGCCAATGTCGTGTCCAGTCTGGGCTCCACAGAGGCCAGTCATCAGCCACATGGTTTTCAATAGGCTTTGCAGACATGCCGGACATTACTAACCCATTCCCCTGTAATTACCCAAAATAAACTACAGGTAACACCAAGATAAATAGGATGTGCTTCTCCTTGCTGAGTGCATTGACTTAAGGCATAGGCACGGTTCCCCCTCTTTGAACAGAGATGGTGTAATCCCCCGTCCCAGCACAAGAGCTGGCCAGGGTGACCCTGAAAGTGATGATGAAGGTGGTGGGGCGAGAGGTCGTGATGGCGGGAATGCGAAGTTGCTCTCCTCTCTGGGGTATGGATGCTGCTGGACACAGGATCTGATTAGTTTGACTCCATTGATGTTAATTCTTAGCTAGCACTTCTGGGGTTATGTCAGATTTTAAATTAGTGGCTTTTGGCTCTCTCTCTTTGGGGAAAACATAAGGGGGGGTTTTAGGAAAGTGAATACCCCAATACTGAAAAAGAGTGATAAGGAGATTTAAGGGCCAAACTTTGCCTGTAAAAACAAAAGGAGTGTCTATAAATTACTTCCCCTCTCCAGGTAACATATTACTGGAATTAATCCCCTCTGCTCATCTGAACTCAACACCATCACTAAGGGCTTCTCTGAGGATGGGGTAGCACTCTGAAGAGATTTTGATGGACCGATCATTTTGGTTGGACTCTGTTAGATAAAGTCAGAAATGAGGACATAACAGATTTTGAGCCATTTTTTCCCTTTAAACAGAGACATACCACCCATTTACTGTCTGCCTGACGGGCCGCTGAGCTGCTTCCAGCCGACCGAGGAGCAGCTGCAGTGCTATTTTGTGCTGATTTACAGCTCCTATTTGGACTGAGGGATAATATGTGAGTTTGAAGGAAGCAAGAGAGCAGGAGTTGGATGAGCCACTCCACTTGGCTAAAATCCATCTATCTCATTCACCCAACTCAGAAGCCTCTTTACATTTGGCTGTTTTGAGTTTCTCTGGGTGACTTCTATTGCTCGGTCCCAGCCTTCACTGGAAGAGGGAGAAGTGGGTTGCTTCCCTCAAGATAAAAGGGAACCCAAAGATCTGTTTGGATGGGCCAGGTTGCCGCGCACGAGGGTACTCGGAGATTCCCGCCATCACGACCTGCGATGGCAGTGAAGGAGAAGGCAGGCCATCATTCAACCCTACAGGTGAACAGTCCAAAGTGTCCAGAGCAATGAGGGGTTCGGAAGGGCTAGTGGGGTATCTAGGAGAATCGTGTGGAGAGAGAGTCGATCGTGTGCATGGTGGTTGGGGCAGGGGATGGAGATGAGGGAGGATATCACAGGGTCACCCATGGTTCCTTTTGTACTGAAACCTCATTTTATACAGAGGATATATATATATTTATTTATATATATTTATATATATTTATATCCACCCAGCCACGCCCCACATTCACACGTACACACAAGCCACACACACACACACACACACACACACAAGGCTTTGATAGGCCTTCTGTGTTTCTAGTAAAAATAGCTGGCAGCCAGTGTCTGAAGCCAGGAAAAGGCTTTTATGCTGCCGTCCATGTCCCCATGGACAGTCTTTCAAAGGCAGACGTTTGTGTTTATCTGACAAGTGGAACCGGTTCCTGCCTGGGACAGGAACAGCCTCCCATTGGAGCAGACGCAGATCTCAAAGACCTTCTGCCTGGTCCCTGCAGCTGTGTAGGATCCGTGAGGCAGCCTAGGTAGTTTGATTCTTGCAGCATCTAACTTAATCTGGAAAGCATGAACAGAAAGGAAAGGACCAGTTAGAGGCTGCCACTCACTTGTCTGACGTCCCCAAACAGTAGCTGGATGATGAACATCAACTGTGAGAGCACCCACTGTGTGTTCATCATGCCTGGACTGGGGTTCCTGGGCCAGACAAGACAGATGAAGTCCCCACGCCTGTGGAGGAGGCTTATGTTCTATACTGTCTAGATTAGCGTTCATCAAAGGTAGATTATGTGCGGGTGAATAGAGCCCTAGAACTTTCTCTGGAAATCTCGAGTATGGGATTCATACCATAGATATGCCTGTGTGGAGGGCAAGTTTTCCAGAATAGGCAGCATGCTCTTCTCTTAAATGATGTTTGTGATTATAATCCATTCCTCTAGAGTCAAGGGTTTGATAGTTGTAAACTGCAATGGTGATGGAGCCACCATTTTTAACTGGGTGCGGTTGGAAGTGCGTGGCTTTTGGAGGAAACAATTCTCATTACTCAGTGCTCTGAACTGCCTTGTTTAAATAAAAAAAAAATAGAGCAGATGCCAAATCTGAAATGCCAAATCCGGCTTCTGGCCAGTGGAGATGGGTAACTTTTGTATAGATATGAAGGATGGAACAGTGCTTTGCTTTAAAAATAAAATCACGCTTTTCCTTTAAAAAAGAAATTTAAATCGGAAAGTTTGCTGACATGCAGGATGAAGGCATTAAAAAATGTTTGCAGTTGAATCCTATTTTCTTTGGGGACCTGACTTACAAGAGTTGTAAAAACACAAGCAGCTAATTATGCACACCCGAGTGAGATTATACTGGGGCAAGAACACTAATACATCTGTGATCTTTCATCCTCGTGTTGACTAGTTTCCCCAATTTTAAGTTCACATTTGCAATAGAGGCTGAATTTGACACTCCATTCTCAATGAAAATAGAAACATGCAACATAAACTTTTAAAATCACTACAAGTAAATTAAGTTTATCTGTAGTCAGATGTGTGTGCCATACATCTTACTTATGCTGTCCCCCTAAGTCTTATTTTAAGGTGTCATAAGAGAATTTGGAAATAGCCTTGCATTTTACAGCAGCACGTAGAATTCTACACCTGCCAGAGACTGTACAAATAATGATGGAAAACCTCTCCGTGTTGTGGTTTTGGCTGATAATGATGTTGTCGAACATATCTCTTTCAGAAATAAAACCTTCTGGTTGGTTCCTTTTGTTGCCACAGTGTAGGACTGAGTGCAGGGTTGGGGGGATTTTGTTGGCTTGCTGGTACTCCTCCTCCCTACCTCCCCGTCTTTGGATTCCAGTCTCAGCTCCGTCCTGCAGGTGGCTTCCATATTGCCAGCTTCTGCATTTATTTCTACTCCTTTTGGGGCCTCCATCACCAGAGACCGGGTTGGGGACTCCAGCCTGAAATATAAGACTTAGGATCAAACATTGCATGGCAGCATATTGGTAAATTCAAGAAACAGTTGACATTCAGAGTATTGGGACAGCACTTTAGTATTAGACCGAGAAGCCTAGCTAACTTCACATTATGAAACCTCATGTTTATGAGGGAGAAAGTAGAATCTGGGCTTTATCTTTGTGGCATATTTTAAAGCTTAAAGGAAGGTTCTAGAATCCTGCTTCACTTGATCTTCTACACAATCATTGTTTTATTGGTATAAGTAGCCAAACACTTAAGTTTTCTTCATTTTGAGAGTAAGGCAATCCCAGGTCTAAACTGAGTTTCCTGAAATTGGTAGGCCTTCCTCTACTATGCCCTGCTTTCTGTGTCTCCCATGGGGCAGTCAGAGAGAGGCTAAGAAAACAGACCTAGGAGTCAAACATGCTGGGCTAGAGCCAGGAGGCTGCCACTGTATATTCTAGGGGAGTTCTATCTTTCTTTCTTCTCAAAGCCTCAGTTTCCTCAAAGCCTCAGTTTCCTCCTCTGTAAGGGCTTCAAACAGTACCTGCACATGCCAAATACACCATATACCTTAACTATAACTGTGTTGTTACTATTTTTATTATGCCAGCTGTCAAAAGAGGACCTGGAACCCCTCAGCCACTGATGGGCCCCCACACTGGGCCTCAGTAAGTGGTGCCAACCTTCCTCAAGCAGGGGCTAGGCCAGGTGTGGTTCCGTCTCTGATTAAGGCTGACTCATTTGTGATTGGTGTTTCTTCTCACACCCCTGCCAGTACCTTGAGGAGGATGTTGGTACCCGAGTCCATGGAAGTGCCCTAGGCTGCCAGCCTGCCCTCCTCAGAGGAGGAGCCCCACCTGAGCTCCTCCTCTGCTGTAAATATGAAGGCGATTTTCTTCCATTTTCTTGGTTTTTCTCCTGTAGGATGGGGCTGACTTAGTCCCTCTCCTAGCGCACATGCTCTCTTCTGGTAACACTGCCTGCTCCCTCAGCTCTCCGCCTTCCCAGGGCACGCTCCCCCTGACAGTTTCTCTCCTCTTCTCTGTTCTGTTCTCTTCTCATTTCATCAGGTTGTCAGTGTTTAATCCACCATTTCTCCCCGCTCTGTGCTAGTTCACTAGGAGCAGCCTGAACAAGTCCAGTTTCATCCCTCTTTTCCCCTAGTCCAGGGTCCTTCACACCAAGACATCCTCCAAATAAACTTTGACTGGTAACATTTCCCATCGAGCACTGCACAAGTTCCTTAGGAAAGGTCTTTACACCTGTACTTACTCAGCCATTGAGAACCCAGTCTGACCCTTTTGTTAGTCTCAGTTCTTGCCACCAATATCAGCAGTGTTTATTGAGCAGGTACTATGCAAAGAGCTCTCTGTGTAGCTCTTTTAATCCTCACAGAAATCCCCTTGGCTGCTTCTCCAGCCTGATGGGACAGCTAGAGAAGGCACCAAGCTTCAGTGACCATCGTGGGGCCACACATCCATCATGAGGGCATACCCGAGACCAAACCCAAGTTCAGGAGACACCAAAGCCAGTAGATTGTCCCTACAACATCTCACTTCCAGAACCACCAGGCTGCTGTCCTGCCCACCATAGAGAATGCTGTGCCTTATAATTGAATACACCTTTTCCCACATGCATTTGGCATTGCTTTTCTGGAAGAGGAGTGTCTGTATATATTAAGGGTCAGGTGCCTGTGCCCCATGTGGTGGATGACGCAACATGCCAGGACACAGTCTTTCTTCTTGCTCCCCAAAAGGCTCCACGTGGAAGCCATCAACCTTTAGGTCCTGGGGCATGTGTCCCTGTTGGGTTGGTAGCTTTCTTTCAAAGTGAATGATTCACATAAAAAGTGCTCTGCAATGGGGTTGGAGGGCTAGATTGAAATGGAAAACAATGAATGCAGCTCGGAGAGGTTTACCAGGCTGGCCTTGGAACCCGCTTTTTCTCACTCACATTCTGTGAGCTTGGAGATGAGCAGGCATTTCTCCAGACCCATAGACGTGGACTCAGAAATGCCTGCTGCCCGCCCCCTTTCAGCCCTGGAAGTACCAGACGGCTGAGGCAAGGAATTATTCTGCAAGGCGGGAGAAATGAAAACCTCCTGGCTGCAGAGACAAAAAGGTTAGTGGCTTTCTGTTTCATAGCTCATCTGAAAGTCCTCTGGGGCTAGGCTTCTTAAGAATGTGTTCTCATGTTCATTTTGCCAAAAACACTCCTAGCAGAGCTCATGAAGCTGGCACAGAGCAGAGCAAACACGCTGAGCGTATACAGTCCGATCCCAACCTAGATCCTCACCCACTGCACAGTCCCTCCAGATGGCAGCGACCCCTGGAAGGAGACTGCTGCTGGCCTCTGGAAGTGAATTTTCTCCAGTGGGAGGACATGCACTCTCTCCAGGAGGCCGGAAGAGCCTCTGGGGGCAGGGGAGGTGGAGAGCTGAGCCACTTCCTCAAGCACAGTGGTTCTCAAACAGGAGCACTCTCTGGAGCCTTACTGAACAGACTACTGGGTTCTACCCAGAGTTTCTAACACAGAGGCCTGGGGCGGCGTGAACATGCCCTCGCGACCACTTTGAGAACCGCTGATGCAAAGCCAGGCTTATTGTCTCAGACACTGGACAGCGGGGTGATGAGGAGCCCGAAGAAGACTGAGGAGGCACTGGTGCCTCTTGCACAGTCTGATTCTGGCTGGCTACTGGGCACATGCGTCCGTCTTCATTAGGACGCCTCTGGGATGGGGAGTGGCCAGTGCTGAGAAAATGGAGGTTGGAGGACTGATGAGATACCTTCCCGCCCCACCAGTCTGGAGTTCTGGTTGTTCCTCATTCTTGCCAACATTTGAGGTTACTCAGCATGAAATGAGCTTGAAAGGGGCTGCAATTGTTTTTTTTTTTTTTTTTAAAATTTTTATTTATTTGTGATACAGAACTGGGGTACAGGCCAGAAGCTCAGGGGAGGTGAGAGGCTTCACCAGAGACAGAGTGGGGAGCAGAACAGGCAGATCGACGAAGTACACTGCTGAGGGGAGCAGCGGGCGGGTCAGGAGAGGTCTGCCGCGCCATGTGGTCACCTCCGGGGCAGGCGGGAATCGAACTCATGCGGAAGTGGCTTTAGATTCTCAGTGCTGCGCTTTAACCCGCTGCGCCACCAGGGAGGGCCCCTGCAATTGTTTTTTAAATGTGCATTTCCCAAATTAGTATTGGACCTAAGCATCTTTTCATTTGTTTGTAAATCATTTAGAATTCATCAGTGAAATATCTTTTATCTGTTTGTGTGTATGCGGCAAGTATTGGCAGTTTCTTCCTGATACATTGTTTCTAGCTGTAGTGCTGTGCTGTACTTTGCATCCCAAAACTCAGTCATTCATCTACCTCATACTCGAAAATTTATATCCTTTATCAAATCCCTCTGTTATTAGATACTTGGTTGTTTCCAGTTTGGGATTATTTTGCAGGAAGAACCTTGAGTATTTTTGTATAAGGCTTATTTAAGGACAAAAGTAGTAACTATGGGGGTGACTACCATGCTGTCAGATAGATGTGTCTCTAATAGGTGTGGTGGGGCAGCCTCTTGGTGGGTTCCCAATGCCCTGGGTCCCTGGTCCCCACACCCTTGAATGGTTCTCTCCTTGCTGTGGGCTACGCAGGGACCTGGTTTCACACAGGGACCTTGTTTCTACATAAGTAGAATTTGGTAATGGTGATGGTGTGCCAACTAAGAGATTGGATCATAGAAACACCTGGCTTCCGGCTTAGCTTTGTACTCTCAGGCCCTCACTAAGAAGGGAGCCACCTTCCGTGGAAGTCCACTAACTCATGAAAATCCCAGGCCAGTGGGGAACGGAGTCTTGCCACAAGGGTGCCTTTGGAATTGATCTGTCCCAGATGAAGCATTTGAAAGATCATAGGTCCAACCACAGCTCAACTGATCCATCTCAGAATCTACACCCAGATTGCTGACCCCCACACTTGTGACATAATAAATGTCTAGGTTTAAGCTGCTAATCTTTAGGATAATATATTACACACATTATGAGTAATGCCATATGAAACTACCAGACTGTTTTCCAAGATCATTGCCCAGTTTTACATTCTTATCACCAATATTGCTGTAATTAAAGCTATTGTAGTGGCTATAAAATGACTCCTCACTGTGGTTTTCATTTCCCTGATGACTAATGTTGAGCAGCTTTTCATGTGCTTGTTGGCTGTTCAAAGATGTTCTTTGGGGAAGATTTGCTTAAATCTTTTGCTCAACTTTATTTTAGAGTTGAGTTGAGTTGCTGGTATTGCTATTGATGACAGTTTTCTGGGCAGCATTTTTTTTCCACCTACATACACACACACACACACACACACACACACACACACACACAATTTGTTCCTGATCTATGACTTGCCTTTTTTTTTTTTAACAATTTTAAAGGTTTTAATGACTATTTATCAAAAATCAAGGCACATTGCTTACTGTGCCTTCACTAATAAGCCATTGCCTTTAGGGTCACAGAATAGTCTCCCATGCTTTCTTCTAGCAGATTTATAGTTTTATCTTTTACATTCAGATTTATGATTCATTTTGAATTAGTTTTTTTTAAATCTTTTATTATTTTTTTAATATTTTTTTCATACAGAACTGGGGTACAGGCCAGAGGTGCAGGAGTGATGAGAGGACTCACCAGAGACAGAGTGAGGAACAGAACAGGCAGATCGATGAAGTACACTGTGAGAAGAGCAGCGGGCAGGTCAGGAGAGGTCTGCCGCGCCACGTGGGTCATCTCTGGGTCTGGGATCGAACTTGCACTGAAGTGGCTGCGGCGAGCTTGCAGTGCTTCATCCCAACTGGTTGTACCACCAGGGAGGGCCTTCTTAACTTAATTTTAAGGCTAGAGTTGAGGTACATTTTACCCCCAATGTTGCAGTATCATTTATTGGGGGAAAAATAACCATATATGTGTAGATCTATTTCTACACTCACTATTTCTGTTTTTATGATCTACTTGTCTAGCCTCACTCAAGGGTCATATTGTCTTCAGTATCATAAATTTATGTCTTAAATCAGTTGGAGTGACTCTTTTACAAAAGGGAAAATAGCTTATATTAGCTACTCTAATTCTTTTCTTTCATATAATATTAAAAAACTGTAGGTTTTGTTAATTTTATTGAATGCATTCTTGGGAAGGTTGATATCCTAATGATATTGCATACAGATTTATTGTTAGATAGAGCAGTCCAAGTGTACTTTTAATGAGTATGTGCCAGTGTTGTTATATAGCTTGGTTCTGTGGTATTTAATTCAACAAGACTATTGCTTATCAGTATTTTTATTTATTTATACATATCTATATATCTTCTACTTTCTTTCATCTTAAATCTTCCTTTTTCTTGATCATCATGAAAATCCTTGATGTTTCTTCAGTGTGGGTTTTACTGGGGCAAATCTTTAGTTTTGCTATTCTTTGAGGTGAGACCATATTTCCCTAAATCACCTATACTGTTGAAAAGCAATGTTACCTCAATAACAAAAAAGAAAAAAAATATTGTGGAATTGTGTAGTGACATCCCCTCATCTTTAAAGGTTGGAAATTATTACTGCTTTCCCCTCCCTCCCTCTCTACCTAGACCCTGGATAGGCCAACTTTCTGAGAGTCAGATCTTGCCTCAGAGTTGCCAGTTCTATAGATGTTCAGTAATCAGGATTCAGTCACAGAAAGCAAATCTCCATGAATGATGTATACACGTGCAAGCAAGCGCGCGCGCACACGCGCACACACACACACACACACACACAGAGACTGTGGGCATCTAGCCTCATGGAGTATGAGGGGTAGTCAAGCAGCCTGTGTTAGGCTGTGGTCCTTGTATCTGATGTAGGAGCCAGGAGTCAGCAGGAAGGCCAGCCAGGAAGAAATGGAGGATGTGCAGCAGGACGTGTGAGGACAAACTGGGACGCGGGGGCCATGTACTCTTCGGAGTCTCCAATTCCCTGCAGGAAAAGCTGGAAGAGAATCTGGCCCAGGAGTTGGAGAGGAGCTGAAGACCCACTGCTGCCCCACACGACCAAGGTGAGTGGCAAGTGATATCCTGTGCACCTGTGCCCACTGTGACAGGAACATGGCTGCCACTCACTGCCACCATTCTGGCCCTCGGCCACCACACTGATGGGGCCGGTGGATTCTAGGGACCACAGTTCCAGCTGAACTGCTGTGCCACAGACCCTTCCAGGTCATCCTGATGCAAGTGCTTGTGCAGGTTTGAACACACTATACTCAGTGGCACCAAGTTTAATACAGTGATGGGTTGAAATAAAAAAAGAAATACCTGCAAAATATAAGGAGAAACTTGGGTTTGTTTAACTATGTAGCATCACCTTTAAATTCAAGCAAGACTTTGAAACTCGAGCCCTTCATTTTATATTTAAAATTTTATGGAAGACCCTGCTGAGCTTTTAGACATCTGTCTTTATTTCCTGATTTGAAAACTCTAGGCAGAATCTTCTAGGTTTGTGTTCTAAAGACTTAAGAAATGGATGGATTATTTACATTTCTCTTAGAAAATATTCTGTTTTCTAGAATAAAATATTTTTGAGGCTTGCTTTGATGAAAGGCAGCCAGACCCTCACCAAGCAGTACTTTGAACTAACCCTTCCTTCTCACTGTGGAGCTTACTGGTTTATTTAAGAAACATTTATTACGCAAGGCCTAAGGGGACACAAAGAAGCGGCCTATGTCACAGACTGATAGAATCTGGATGAGTTTTGAAGGTCTATTAGGAGTCAACTCATTTATTTGCCCAACAGACATTTACTGAGTTCCTAGTCCTCTAGCGGAATGCTGGGTGGGTTCGTATTGTAAACGATGTGACTCCTTACTCTAGAGAGCTGGGGTGCTACTGAGGATGAGATGTATGAAGCAATTATTTACTTATGATGGAAAGGACTCCTTGATGGAGAAATACAAGGGATTCTAGGAACTTATACCCTAGGGTGTCCTGTGCAAAGAGCTGGGCTTTTGGGAAGCTCATGTGCTGACATATGGGTGTCTGAGTGAAGATGAGAAGGGTGGAGGATGGGTGTTCTGAGCAGAGGGAAACACGCACGGGGGCATCTTGGAGGAAAATAGTCATGTGGATTACAGGGGGATGGAAGGTTGATACAGAATGGTAAGAAGAGGGAAGAGGTCTGTCAAGCAGGGCCTTGCAGGCGATATGGAGGTTAGAAAGAGCTTTAGATGGAGGGCTGAGCTGGGAGGTAAAAGAGAATGCACAGCATGGTCTGACGTCTCCGCACAGAGCTGCCTATGATGATTCATGTCCTCTGTCAAGGCGACTGTTCCCTGGGGTGCCCAGATTTTGGGGCAGAGGTTACTCAGGGATGTGTGGGTTAGATTAAGATGGGAATTGGGGGGACTCAATAGCTTGTTTTCCCTAAGGTGGTTGGCCACATCCCACCTATGGGAGATCCGAATAGAACAAATAAAAGATTGAGTAAGGGGGAACTCTGCCTGCCTGGTCGCTTGAAGAGGGACATTGGTCTTTAGGCTCCAACTTAAGCCATCGGCTCTCCCTGGTTTTCAGCTGTGGCTTCTCAACTTCTGTAGCCTATGAACCAATTCCTTACATATTGT
Organism: Condylura cristata; assembly: GCF_000260355.1. Taxonomy (NCBI): domain Eukaryota; kingdom Metazoa; phylum Chordata; class Mammalia; order Eulipotyphla; family Talpidae; genus Condylura; species Condylura cristata. Next base: position 31,340,642 of record NW_004567127.1, read on the forward strand.
AGATCTATTTCATATATCCTGTTGGTTCCATTTATATCAGGAGAACCCTAATACTACACACATACACTCACACACATATGTACAGAAACACACAACTATATAACTATTGATTATACATATGTAATATACATAACATGCTATATAATGATATCTGTTTCTATGCTTTTATTATAGTGTATATTTAGAGTAGGGTTCTCCCAGTAACAATCTCAACAGGATAGAAACAGACATGACTACAGAGTGGAGAAAATGAGGAGGAGCAAAAGGTTTGTGAGCATAGTAGCCAGGAGAGTGTGGGGTCTCCCAAGGTGACGGTGATGTGGTGCAATGCATCAAGGATGATACCCAGTATTGTGGATTTTGTAATAGGTAGATTGTGTCAGGCAGCCCCCTGAGCAGGGAGGGCTACAAGCAGAACACTTGTGGGGTGCAAGGCTAGAGAAGGGTGCTTTGGGCCTGGATGTGTTGGACTGGAGGTGGATGTGCCGGGCTAGCGAGGGGGCAGTGCAGGAGTGGACTACCCAGCTGGCGGAGTATCTGTGTGCTGACTTTGGGTCCCAGGCATGTGTAATCTCAAAGATGGGTTTGTGTCCTCATTATATTTCCAGAGTGCCTGGCGTGGCCGGTGACTCATAGTCAAGTTGCAAAGTAGCTGGGATCCCACCAGAGCAGACGTTTCTTGGTCTTGTCCTGGTGCTCCAGAGAGAGCAAAGGCCTGGGCAGCCCCCCAGGACTCAGCCTCTTGTGCCCTCTGGGGATTTCCACAGTTCCTGTCTGGCCCAGGATAAGCCCCAGAGAAATGGGGTCATGATGTATCAGCTTAGGAAGCCCTAGGGGGATTTTTTCCCCCTGTGGAACCAGCATTGTCAGGCACAGTCTGATGCCTTTGAGACCTTCCCTGGTCTCCTCAAATTTTACTTCAGGACCCTGTGAGACACGGAGAGCAAACACACCCCTTCCACAGGCACACTCAGCATCATGAACCAAAGGCCCCACAAAACCTGAAATGCTATCATAAGGTCTGTTTTGAAACTGAGAATAATTTATTTACTGTTGGCATTATCGGTTTGTTCTCTCCTTTTGAAGCTCATTTTTCGTTGAAATTGTTTTTATTGAAATAGTGATTACTTATCCAGATTTCTTGTTTTCATTTCCTTCATCATAAGAATCTACATTAATCACTTGCAAACTGAGATCCCATTTTGCTCTCATCCTCGGAGAATGGAGACAGTGGCCTCTGTTACTTTGGGGTGTGACCTTCACAACATCATAAAACTGAGTGAAATAGGTGGGATTAGTGGGAGGGGCAGGGTGAGCGACAGCCTCTGGGAGGGAACAGCTGTAGGCTCACCTCCACAGCTGGGCAGGTTGCTGGGGTCTGGAAAAGTTAAGTAAACTACATTTTGGGGTTCCATAGACTGGCCGGCGCCCATGACTTGGCAATGTCTGCTTACTGAGGGTCACATGAAGTGCTTTCAACACTCAGGTGACAGCCGCAATCAGCTGACGCCACTGTGTAGTCTCTAAATTGTCTGTATACGGCACGGGGATGGGTGAAAAGCAGGTGCAGATACTTAAATATGGGACCCAACATCTCTGATGGGGCAGCATGGTGGTGGTGCTAGTTCTGGGAAAAAACAGCACGATCCCAGAATGTCAGTGCTTGGGAATGAAGACCACCCGGGGCACAGACCCAGTGTGTCCAGTAATGAGTGGGGGCCAGCTGCGTTTCTGTGCCGTGGGCCTGGAGACATCAGTGTGTGTGTGTGGACAGCCAGCATATTGGGCAGATTATTTTTGTAGTTTAAAAGAAGAATTATTAGGACAAGGAGGAAGGAAAAGAGAGGCAGCTGCCGAGTCACAGATGACCAGGAGAGGCCTTATCAGTGGAGCATGTCTACTGAAGGGGGGTGGTGTTCTTTGAGACAACTTTTAAAATTGTATCTCAAACAATTTCCTTGTGGATCTACAATTTATTAGCTCAACTTTGGATCCCTATTCCAGCAAGAGTGCTTTAAGGTTACTGCCACGTTGCACTTCTAAACACGCATCAGCTTGATAGGATGCCACGTGGGGGTGAGGCCTCTGCAGTCACGGGGGTGAGGCCTCTGCTGAGGGCTTGTAGGACGTGCAGTGACCACCACCCTGGAGCGCTGTTCTCCAGTCAGCATTTGGCTTGACACTGAGTTCTTCTGAAATCCTTCTTACCCTACATTTCTGGGTTAGGATTTTACATAGTATGGCTTCAAGGCATCTACTAAAAGCCTCCTAGGTGCCCTGAGGTACCTTGCACTGGTGTGTGTGTGTGTGTGTGTGGCCAGACTGTCAGAGACCAGTCATGGGTCAGGCCATGTGCCTGTCCAGCTGTCCATCCAACCGTGCTTCCTAGCCACCAGGCTTCATAATTTCCCTGGTCGAGAAGAGCGTGTACATATCTGGGAGGCCTCTCATTCTGCATCCAGTTTGTGCTCAACACTGATGATAATGGCTTCATTCCAGGGCTGCTATGAAGCTGTGTTGGAGCAACTGGACCTCTACTGGACCTGCCAGGCTGGACCTGGCCACGCCTGCTCAATGTTTGATAGTTTCCTTATAATAAAGATGGACTGATTGTGTGTCTTACTGGGGGGAGGGGGCGGGGATAAGGAGGAAGGCAAAAGTGCTGGCAAGGGAGGGAAAGGAAAGGGAGAGGGTCCAGTAGAGAAGGGGAAAGGAGAGGGGAGAAAGGAAGGTGATAGTGGGATTGGAGAAGGGGGAAGGTAATTTGGGAAAGGAGGAAGGGGGAGGGAGGAGAACAGGGTAAGCATGAATGGGGAAGGAGCAATGGGAGAAGAGGGTGGGGAAAGAGTAGGGAGGGCTCTGGGGTGAAGGGTGTGGTAGGGGACAGCATGGGGAAGGGAGGAGGGTGGTATAGGTTAAGGTGGGGCAGGGATGGGGTAGGGAAGGGAAGGGAGGGGTTGGTGAATGGGGAAGGGAGCAGGGTGGGCTTGGGAGGAATGGGGTGGGGAAGGGGCTGTGAAGGGAATCCTGGGAGGAGATGGTGAATGGGGAAGGGCATATGGGGTGGGGTGAGGAAAGGAAGGGAGGGGAAGAGGTGAGAAAGGTGAGCATGGGATTGGGAAGGGAGGGGTGGGGAAGAGTGGGGGTATGGGCAGGGAGGGATGGGAAATGGACAAGCAGGGCAGAGGTGGTGTGGGGTAGGATATGAAGAAAGGGATCGGGTGGGGAAGAGAAGGTATGGCTGGGGAAGGGTGGTATCATTCAGGAAGGGCAGGGCTGGGAGGATTTGCTGTGGGAATGGAGGAATGGGGTGGGGAAGGGATTGTAAGGGAAGGTTGTATTGGGGGGTGGGAAGGGAGGGATGGGGAGCAGTAGAGAGGGGACAGAGTGAGAAGGGTTGGGGAAGAAGTGGGGAAGGGAGTGTGAGCACTCGGATGGGATGGGGAGGGAGGTGATGGAAAGGAGCTTCTAGGGATGAGGTGGGCAGGGCAGGCAAGGGAGGGTTGGGGGGTGGAGAAAGTGAGAAGGGAGGGTCAAAGATGGGATGGAAGTAGGACCAGAAAGGGAAGAAGGGGAAGAGATGTGGGTGGGGAGGGCTGGGAGTTCATTGAGGATGGCAAGGTAGGGAAGGGGTG
>NW_004567127.1:31348940-31427686 GCF_000260355.1 Condylura cristata
GGGCTGGGAGTGGGATGGGTTAGGGTGGGTAGGAAGGGCTGGGGTGGAAGTTGGGCGTGGGTTTGGGGTGGTAGGGATGGGAGTAGGTTTGGGGGTGGGATGGTAGGGGTAGGGAGGGATGGAGAGGGAGGGCTGGGAGTGGGATGGGTTAGGAGGGTTAGGGTGGGGGTTGGGGTGGGATGGGTTAGGGTGGGGGTTGGGAGTGAGTTGAGGTGGGATGTTAGGGTGTGGGTGGTTAGGAAGGGCTGGGTGGAGGTTGGGAGTGGGTTAGGGGTGGTAGGGATGGGGGTAGGTTTGGGGGTGGGATGGTAGGGGTAGGGAGGGATGGAGAGTGAGGGTTGGGAGTGGGATGGGCTAGGATGGTGGTTGGGAGTGGGTTGAGGTCGGTTGGTATGGGTGGGTAGGAAGGGCTGGGGTGAAGGTTGGGCATGGGTTAGGGGTGGTAGGGATGTTTGGAGTGGGATGGTAGGGTGGGGTTGAGGTGGGATGGGTTAGGAGGAGGTTGGGAGTGGGTTGAGGTGGGATGGTAGGGAGTAGGGAAGGACATAGTAGGAGGGTTGGTGGTGGGATGGTAGCGAGTAGGGTGGGGTAGTAAGGGCTGGGGTGGAGGTTGGGTGTGGGTTAGGGGTTGGTTGGTAGGGGTAGGGAGGGATGGAGAGGGAGGACTGGGAGTGGGATGGGTTAGGGAGGTTTAGGGTGCAGGTTGGCAGTGGTTTGGGGTGGGATGGTAGGGAGTAGGGAGGGATGGTAGGGAGTAGGGTGGGGTAGGAATGGTTGGGATGGGAGGTTTGGGAGTGGGATGGCTTAGGGAGGGTTGGGGTGGAGAGATGGTACAGGAAGGATGGTGAGGGGGTGTTGGGAGTGGGTTATGATGGGAGGGTTGGGTGTGGGATGGGGCAGGGAGGGATGGGTGGATGTTGGGAATGGGTTGGGAGTTGAGGTGGTAGGGATGGAGGTGGGATGGTAGGGAGTAGGGTAGTTTAGGGAGGGTTGGGAGTGGGATGGGGCAGGGAGGGATTGGTGGTAGGGTTGGGAGTTTTGGTAGTGTGTTGGGGTAGGAGGGTTGGGGGTGAAATGGTTGGGAATATTTGGGTAGGGAGTTTGGGATGTGAGGTTGGGAGTGGGATGATGTGGGATGGGGAGGGTTGTGATGGGAAGGTTGGGGTGGGAGTGTTGGGAGTGGTTGTGGGTAGCATGGGGTAGGAAGCGAGGGGGTGGAGGGTTTGAAGGATGGCATTGGGCTGGTGGTGGGATGGTTGGGAGTAGTGTGGGGTGGCAGGTTTGGTAGTTGGATGGGGCAGGGAGGGATGAGGTGGAGAGTTGGGAGTGTTAAGGAGTGATGGAGTGAGAGGGTTGGTAGTGGGATGGGAGGGCATGGATTGGGTAAGGGGGCATGGAGAGGGAAGTGGAAGAAGGAATAGAGGGGGACCAGAGAGTGGAAGGGGAATGAGGGTGGGCAAGGGCTTGGGGGAAGGGACACAAACCATATTCTATGCTCCATCTGGAAAAATGGCTTTCCTGAAAAACAGTTAATAGCCCCAACAATCTATATGTAGCATATCTTGATTTTCATTGAAATAAATATTCAGTAATTCACAGATTGTTTTTAGACTCATCCTTTACTACTGTCTCAGCCAGGGTCTATTTCCCAGTCCCAGGTTCTCAGGATTAGTTGGTGCCCAGGTTTTCTGCTGGTCAAGCTGAAAGTCAAAGTCAGGCAGGGGCCCCTCACCAGGACAAAAGTCTTAGTATGAGGGGGCCGACCTGTGGCCAGCTAAGCACAGCCAGCTAGACCACCTTGACAGGAAGTCAAGTGGAAACGGGAGCTACAGCTAGGAGGCTTTGATCAGCTGGAACAATGGACCCAGGCAACAGCCCCAGCTTGTGCCAGACTATTATGTATCCCCAATGCACACCCCCACCATTACCTTCCTCACTTATTTGCCCATGTTTCCTGAACCTAGTTTCCAATAAATGTGAGATTGGCCCTGAAAATAGGCCCTGCACTCCCGATCCCCTCAAGGTGGAGGTGTCTCTCTCTCTCTACTTGGCCTTTGAGATCCTTCCTCCTTCAGCACTGCTGGAGAGACTACACTCCCAGCTCTTAAGTAAATCTCACTTTAATTTAGTGGTTAACAATATGACAAGGCTGAACAGTGGGTCATAGTAAATAAGTGTACTTCAACCCTGCTTCATTCTGCAATATAGACTAATTATAGCTAAGAGAACTTGCATCGTTTCCATGTACTTGGTACTGTGCTCAGTAAAACATTTCTGGAAGAAGCCATTATACTCATTAACATTAATGACCCTTCATTTACAAACAGAAAAAGTGGGGGACTTGGGCTGACATTGAAAGGGATGTTCCAACGCAACTCTATGCCAGGACCCAAAACTTTAAAAATGTACCCTGAACACTTCAGGATTCCCCCATTTAGTACCTAAAAAGCAAATACGGACAGAGCCATGCATGGCACTGCCTTGGCTGGGTGTGGGTAACTGGCGCCTCATATCAGAGGGCTCTGGGACTGACTCCTGCATCCTACGAGTAGTGATGTGCTAAGCACCCATGTATTCTGGCCCTTCACAGGGGCACCCTCAGGCTGCAGAAACAGCATGTGTATCACCCCTGGGGAACACATGAGGTCCACTAAGGGAATTTTTTTCTTTCCCAAGGGCATCCGGGCACTAGCTCCCAGATGGACTCAGTCACCAGGCGTCTTTGGCTTCTTTGGGAGATTTTCATTTGTGAATGTAGAAAAAGGTCTTAATCTTTAGGGGAAGACCATCATATAATGTGCTATTCTAAACCTGGAGTCACCACAAAATCACTGAGAGCTTCTCAAAAAAATCCAGGAATGCTATGCAGTGCTACCATATTTTGGTGTAAAGCAAATGCTTTACACGTGCAGCTACCCCCTCTAACAATGGTGTTTATTAAGATTACTTATTACAGGGCATTAAAATATATCTTTTTCTCAATTACTTTCTAATGAAATGTAACAATTACCTTTGGAATGGTGACATATGGCTGCAATCTATTCCAGTGAGGATAAATCATGCTTATTCAAGGTTTCAAGGGCTTGCTCCTGAACTACATTAATTACTGATGTAAACAAAGACAGAGGATTATTATCACATTTATCGATAAATCCTGAATCTTGTTGCAATATATTTTCTGGGTTAGGTGACATTAATCATCAGGTAATTTCCAACAGTTATGGTGCAAGTCTTTTACAAAAGGGATGTTCCTGCAAACCAGCTGGTTTGTGAGTATATTTATTACTGTGGATGACTCTCAGGGTAAGGGGAGAAGTCAAGAGCTATTGTGTACACTGAAGTTGAAAAAATAAGGCTCTTAAGGTTCGAGAGAGCTCTCTGCTGGCTGAGGAATGAAAGCCTCCCCTAGGAAAATGTCAGTCACTTATCTGGGGGCCGCTGATGAAGAACAATGAGACTTCCACCAGTGCCAGTCTAACGTGGCTTTGCCTTTGGAATAATTTGCCCTCAGTGGGTTACAGTATTAGCAAGAAATTAGGAGGAAAGACAGTACCAGTCCTATAAGAAGTCCACATTCTGAACAAAAGAAAAACCTACAGACCTTGGTGTTGAGCCTGCTTCTTTCCCTGATTCTACGCCACTATGTGCTTGGGTATTTGACATGGAGTCATTCTTCCTTGTTTCTGACTATCTTTACATTTTTCTCCAGGCTTTGGTTTATCCCCAGCTATAGGGTGATAATGCTAGAACAAACCTCTCTAGATGTTGGGAAAAATTAAATGAGATACTGAATGGAAGCTGCTTAGGGACAGTGCCTGGCCCACTTGGCAGTTCATAGTGTTGGTAATTGTTGATAGACAGGAGGCCAGCTATTCAATATCTGGGAGGTAAAGGGAAAACTGTTACCTGTTTTTATCTCTGCAAGTTACCTTATGTAAAAGACAGAGGGATTTGTCAAGGGCAAAACATTGGTCATTTTGTCACTATGATGGACAGTTGGTGTATATATTCTGATTTAGTTCATGACATAATGTGTAATTCTGTATTATAATTCCTATTTTATATATGAAGAAACAGACAAAAGGAAAAGAGGAATTTACCTTATGGCCCGTAGGTAAGCAGCAGAGATAGCATTTAAACCCAAATCTAGTTTCTTAGTTTGGATTCTTCCCAGTGTGATTAAGATTATTAATTTCTAGCCTTTACCTGGAAATATCAATACTCTGACATTCTTCTGTCAACTTCTGCTCACCAACCTTTGAATCAATCTAAGAACTTGAGTGTTCTTGGGCTCTTTCTGCCTTAAGCCAATGCTATCTTCTCGTCAAATCTTCATCTGTTTTCTATCACATCTGCCGATACCTGTATTAATCAAATATTGAACATTGTCTATGCTACAGATATTTGAGACCTGTATAACTAGGCAATGTGTTAATTACTGACAGTATAACAAGGCACCATTTAAGAGATTCTTTTACTCCCCCTGTTGTGCATATGATGAGAACAAGTTACTGAGTTACAGAGGGGGAAGTAACTTGCCCACATTCACACAGCTAGGGAAGAGCAGAACAGCACTGTGAAGTTACTGCAGTCACTGCAGCAGGAGTTCAATCCCTGGCCAGGGAGCTAACCCACATGGAACAGCAGACCTCTCCTGACCTGCCCGTTGCTCGCCTCATAAGTATATTTCAGTAAATCTGCCTGTTCGGCTCCCCACTCTGTCTCTGGTGAATCCTCTTACCTCCCCTCCACTGGCCTGTACCCCAGTTCTATAGGCATAAATAAATAAATCTTAAAAAAAAAATACCTACGGTGACTAATTAACTAAGGAAAAATCTGGTCATGAAAATTAATAACTAGCAAGAGAGCGAAGACTTAAAGTTCTTTTTCTTTTCAAAGGTGGGAAGACCATTTGCTCTACGGTATTGCAGATACTTTGATTGCTTAGACCTGCCAATCCGTTTCTCAGTAAGTCTGTTCCCCCCCTGCAGGGTGGGCAGGGGGCTCTGCGGACTCTCTGGATAGTTAGACTGGCCTGTGAGAGGTGGGAAACTGTCCCAAGATGGGTCAGCAGAGCTTACTCTTGGGAAGTGAGGGCTAGCTGATTGTAAGCCTAGCCAGTCTCTACTGTCTGCCTTCCCTGGGAAAAGGGTGGTCTATTGTTCCACCTACTGCAGAAGCACTAAACAGTGGCCGATGGAGAAGGGGATGATGGCTTGACTTACAGAGCCCATCAGGCCCAACAGCTTTTAGAGTTGATCTGATAATCCTGTTTATTTTTTTTTCTCTGACATTTCTGTAACCTGGTTGAAATAAGTCAAACTTCTTGACTGACAACCCATTCATCCTGGACTAAGACAATTTTCATCAGATGCCAAAGTATTTTTGAGAAAATAATATTCAAATGCAGGTTTTCTGGACACCCTGAAAGTAGAATCTTCCTATTTGGTATGAATTGGTAGGTTAGTATTTGGATCTAGGAACACAATATCATTAATTGATAGAGGCCATTCACCTATCACATTAAGCTAGATGGCAATATTCTTCTTTCAGATAGTAGGGGAAGCCTGTGCAAGCTTAGCCTAGAACACAGGATGTCTTCAGAAAAGGTCAGGGGAGCAAAGCACTGTCAGGAGTGATGGTGATGATGGTGAAGAAAATGACAGTACACTAATCATTTCATGCAGTGCTGCCTGTCACCCCAGGCTCTGCTTAAAGCCTTTAAGCATGTGACCCTATCTCTTGCTTGCCATGGTCCTGGGATATTCATCTTAGTTCAACTCTACCTAGCCACAGTGACCAGCCTACAGCACTGTCTTATTCTCTTTAAAACCTTTACTCTAACCCACACAGGAGATTTTCATTTGTAGGTTGTAGAGGAAGGTTTTACCCTCTTCCGAGAATGTATCTAGATAAATCTTCCTTGGATATGTGGTTCAGTAAGACAGTGCTTCTAAATGCACCCCGTGATTGACCTCCCATCCTGAGATAGTAGACATCATGCTTAGTGGCACCACTGTAGAAAATTGCTTTCAATTCTAGACTCACACTGTTTATTGACTCCACCATTATCCTGTTTCCATCTCAGACATCCAAACTCAACATGTTCCCAACTTAACTGTGCTATTTCCTCCCAAGTCTCGCCCACTTATATTCACTATTCTGGTGAATGATGCCATCATCTTAAGTCACTACCCATGATTTGTTCCAATGCCATGACAGAGCATATAGGAGAGGTGAAATCAAAAGAATAAATCTAAGAGATCTCAAAAGCTAGAGGATGTCTCAAGAGAATTATTTTTCAAGTATCTTCTAGTCTTCTCTAAGGAAAGTTGTTGACTGGTAGCTGTGTGATCCTGTCTGTCAGGGCAAGGTCCTACCAGTGTACTATAAATGGGGGCTTAGCCAAAAAATACCACAGCATTACCATATACTTTTCAAAAATGCCTTCCAAAAATTACATTGCCCAGATTAGCATCTACTCATGACATTTCTCTATGCTTTGGTGATGTACTTCTAAACAGAGAAGCAAGACCCTGCACAGGCCTACCAAATTCTCATGTCTACTGACTGGTAGGTGGTGAATAAGGCAGATCTGACCTGGAAGTACAATATTATCTTTCTGTTTATTGCCTTCCAAGGTCAAATCACCACAATGCCCATTGGTTTCAACTCCCAGAACTTTTGCCAAGCTGTCGTCTTGTTCCCATCTCCCCAGATGCATCCTGCTACAAGTGTCTTAAATCCTCCTTGTGGACAGTGAAAGTCTCCTAACTCCATATTCACCTTGGCCTCTCCAGTAACCCCGTCTCTATGTTTCAACAAAAGTGGTGAAAAGAAAGATGGCAAAGAGCAGGATGGAGATGACAGTTTAGTGGGATAAAGGGGGATGCTCTCCCCCCACTCAGGGTTTCTTTTCATGCCTTAATAGTGCATGAAGAGAGATAACTGAACATGTGAGCTAGGGCTGGCACTGAAGGACCTTTTAATCCTCTCTAGACAAAGGGAAGTTTAGATTCCCTTAAGTTAAGCTTAAGTAGGTGTTTGTTTTCTTCAATGTTAACTAGCAGGTACAGATGATGCATCAAGCTTGGCCTCTGCATGAAGCCATACTTGTGATTCAGAGGCTGACCAGTCATGTATGGGCAATATGGACAAAGGAGAGGGCTGGGTCCTCACAAAGAGTGGGCAAGGGTGTGCTCTGTTGGTAGAAGTCTAAGGGACGGTCTAGCTTGTTGGCGTGTAAAACATCCCATAAATGGATGGGCTGCAGCCCGCAGCTGAGCTTGTTTATTATGTCTGAACAGCTAGTAGTCAGGGAAGTTATAAGAATAACCTCAGAGCTGCATCAAGTGTGTTGGGCAAGATGACCTCCGAGCTTCCTTCCCTGGGAGTCCATATTTGGTATAAAGCATGTTTTGCCTTTTAAGCTTAGGAAGGGATTGTAAAATGCGGGATGATAAGGGGAGTCACAGCCTCTGAAAAATTTATTGTGGAGAGTTCTGAGCCTGTAGCCCAGGAAACAGAGTAAGCCCAGGGTAGTGACTGTTTAGATTTTATGATAACACTGTCATCAGGCCTTTGGCTAGAGTTGACAAAAGTGATTAATGTGTGAGCGTTCCCAACTTTCCCTTCCACTTCTGCCCCCAAATGAACTTGGTCTTGCTGCAGATTCTTGTCTCTGTCCTGCTCCCTCTGCCCAGAATTTGTCTTTGCTGCTCTGTTTTATCTTCTAGAATTTTTATAATGAGGAGGGGGCTTGAGATCTATTTGATGTACCTCATAAAAATATACAAGAGGGATGCAGGAAAGTAGACCACCCATGGGGTGCTGTGTAGACAGAGGAGCTTTGAAAATACAAGTGTGGATGGAGCAACTGCCTGTCAGCATGCAGTGACAGAAGATAAAGTGACAACATATGAGGCTATGGGCCTGCGCCTGAGCCATGCTGTGGTTGGAGACACATCTGAGAGTCATGAGTGAAGAACGGAGCTCCTGGGCCTCCCTGGTGGCACAGGGGTTAAAAAGCTCAGCATCATCAAGCTATTGCCAGCCACTGCTGCAGGAGTTTGACCCCGGGCCAGGGGGCTGACCCACATGGCACAGCAGACCTCTCCTGTCTCGCCCACTGCTCCCTTCAGCAGTGTATTTCAGTGGATCTGCCTGTTCTGCTTCCTACTCTGTCTCTGGTGACTCCTCTTTCTCCTGCACCTTTTGCCTAGACCCCAGGTCTTATGTGCATAAATAAATTAAATCTTAAAACAAAAAAAAATGGAGTTCCTTCTGAGGGTCCCAGCCCTGCAACACCTTCCCACTCTGTGTGTGAATCTGGTGTCACTGATGCTCCCCAGGTCACACAAGCAGAAACTACCACGTTTCTGTGGTCTGTACTTCTGCTCCAAGGAGACCAGTATGGGGTACACTGGGGAGCTTCCTACGCCCTGGGCCCAACCCTCCATTTACATCCACAGTTTCCCTTGGACTTGAGACTATCATCCTGCGACTCTCCTCTCTGTCATCGGCACACAGACCTATTCCCTTGTCTCCGCTGGCCTCGATTCCCCTCCGGCTACTGTATAATTTCTCTCCCTTTGATATCAAACCTTCTTTACACACTTGATTACTTTTCTCTCTGTCCATTTCCTTCAGGGGGAAAAAGCCTCTGGTGTAGTATCGATCTCTGACCAGTCTCTCTGTCCATCACTCCCTCTGTCTAGCAACCTCTCTGTGGGGTTTCTGTGACACCTCTCATAATTCTTACCCAATCTCCCAGTTCAGCCTCATCTCCCAACCTTTGTCAAGACTCGCTAGGCATCCTGGCCTGGTTACTACCCCTACATGGTACCTCCCTATCTTCTGCCCTGGATTCCAGACTGGACTATGTGATATCCTACTGAATTTCTCCATGTAGGTCTCCACAGGATCTGAAACTGGACACGTTGAACCCCAGCACACGCCCCTCCTGAAGCCTGCGCTCTGTCTGCAGTTGCTCAGGCCCGTTACTGGGCCCTGCCAATTGCTTTTTTCACACAGCACTATGTCAGAAATGCTGTTTTCCATCAATGTACTCTTGGCCTCGAAACAAACGTCTCAGGACTTCCATTGGATCTTCCCTGAACTTCGCAAGAGTTTCTTAGCTATTTTTGCTTTCTTCCCTGTCCTCACAGTCTTTTTTTTTTTTTTTTTCCTTATAGAAGTCAGAATGATTTAAAGTGAGCACAGTGGAGCCCAAGAGATCCTCGTAGTGAAAAGCTAGCTTTGAGTGAACTGGAAAATAACATCTTGCTCCAGGAGAATGTGCCTCTCTTTCCTCTACCTTTCTCCTTTGAAGAGCCCTGATTTCACTGCGGCTCAAAACCCATATGTAGTAGGCTTGTCAGTCAGGAAAAACTCGTGACCAGCTGGAATGCTCAGGACATCAGATGCCAGAGGCCTCTCAGCCTCTCACTGTATGCTGAACACACAGGGCACACTCCCACGCCAGGGACTTTGCACACACTGCTTTCTTTTGTTGGAGCACATTCCCCCAGCCTGACACCAGCTCACTCCCTAGCCTCCTCAGGGGCAGCTCAGCTGCCAGCTGAAGAGAGAGAGAGGCGCCTGACCTCCATTCACAATGGCGCCCCTGCAGGTGCCCACTGTCCTGCTTGTCGGGCCTTTTCTCTCCCTGGCATGCACCTGGCATGTGTTCATGAGTTGCATGGTCTGCTGCTTCTGTTGCCTCATGGTCAGTAAATATTTGCTTAAATACAGCTCACTGACTATTCATTGAAAGGTTTTGATCCAAAGTCATGGATATAAATGTGGCTTTGGCTGCTTTCTCTCAGTTCTGCTTCTCACACTTCCTACATGGATAAAAGCCCAAACATCTGGGATCAGTGTGACCACAGCAGTCACACATCTGAAGGACTTCCTCCTGCCTCCCCTCCCCCACCCAACAGCTGCCATCTTGGGAAGGACCTTTGAGTAAAGGGGGCAAAGGGCACCTTTTAGTATAGGGGTCCCTGCATCTAGTTCCTCTTATGAAAAGCACGGGGGGTCCAGGGGCAACAACTTACAAGTCACAGACTCCCAAGTTGACTCTCCCTCTGCTTAGGGACTTTTTGAAGACAGCCATGCCTCTAGGGCTTTCTGAGAAGGCCTCCTGTCATTGTCCCCAGCTGTCCCTTTCTATCTTACTACTACCCGAAGTTTCCATTGTCAAGAACAACACTACCTCGCTCTTTACCTCGACTTTCCTCCATAGTGTTTCCTGTCCACTTGTACGAGGTACCAGACTCAATAGGTGACAAACAACACAAGTTTGAGTCCTGTTCCCAAACAGGTGATAATGGGAGGTGCTTAAGCTTGTATAACAAGTTGACTAGGTCATGGTTCCCATGGTTTTGTGACATGTTATTCCTGATGCTACTGGGAAGGTGTTTGTTTAGACGAGACTAACACACCCCTAGACTGAGGGAGGCAGATGGAACCTCGTCATGCAGGTGGGGCCCTGACCTTCCAGGAAGACAGTGGCAGCCTGGGCCCTGAACTGCAAATCCTGCCCTGCTCTCTGCCTGCCAGCCTACCGGTCCTGCAGAGTTCAGCCTTGTCAGGCCCCACAGTGGCCTGAAACCATCCCCAAAATGGAATCGTGCCTCTCCCCGCACCCTACTATTACACATACTCATCCTGCTGTTTCTTTGGAGGGAGAGGGCTCATGCACATTCTAGCAGGGATGATGCACATTATCCAAAAGTCCCAATGCCAGTGACAGATTCAAGAGCAAACACTCGGAAGGGCCCAGATGGGGGCTGACTGCATTTGGGGACTCAGCGACTTCCCAGGGAGTGGCAATTCAGTTGAGATGCGAAGTGTAGGGAAGGGACTGGAAGTGAAAGAGGGGACAGAAAATCATTTTCTGTTTTGTAAGGCAATTTGTAAAACTTGGCACTTCCCTTTTGATTTTTATGGCACTTGGAAATACACGCTATTATTGTTCTATTTTATATATGAGAAAACCAAAGCACCTGAGATTAAATACCTTAAATAGCCCAGTTGCTAGGCAGTTGGGGGTTGTGGGACCCAAGCTACAGCTGGAGCCTATGCTGACTGTGGAGAATTAAGGGAACACAGTTATATCATTTTCTGATCCATCTTTTACTATTTGACTCAGCTTGAAAGACTCTCCATTCCTCCACTCATTCCTCCAATGACTTTATACATAAGCACGCTGAGTCTTGTGCTAGATGCTGGGCATTTGGAGTTGGACAGGAAGTGGAAGGCAGGCACGCTCGGCCTGCTGAGGGGACCCATGTCCACGAGCTACGACGTGCTAATGGAAAGAGCCTTGGCAGGAGGCAGCTCAGGGCTCACTGAGAAGGCCACACTGCAGCTGTGTCTGAGAAATATGCTGTTGCAGTCATATCTGGGATCTGCTTTATCGAGTATGGTAAGACACAGAACACAGCTGTCATGAAGGCAGGCCTTCACTCTACACACAGATCTCCTGAAATAGGAGGTGTCACACGCCACGCAGGGCCCCAAGGGAAGCACCAAGGTTGATCAGGAGGCAGAGAGAAGGAAAAAAGTATGGGCAAGAACCTCTCCTGTGATTCCCATGGGGAGGATTGGGTGGGACAGGGTGGGTCTGGCTATTTGGATAATTTCAGCAGGTTCTGGGCTCCAGGAGGTGTCTCCAGTTATGGGGCAGCAGGGCTGGAGAGATGAAGGCAATGGACTCCGGGTCCAGAACCTGAGAGCTTGCTAAAGGCGAGGCACGAGGCTGCATTGTCTGGTGGGCAGGTGGAGCATATGTGCAGGGAGGAGGCCGGTGTGCCCCCTCTGGGAACTAGTCAGCCCGGGAGGGTCAGTCCCTCCCACAAGGCCAGTGGGTCCATGCAACAGAGCAGAGGACAAAGATACAGAGGAAGGAATCAGGAAGAGATGAGTGAGGCCCTGCAAAGAGGGGTGCACCCTATATAGAGAGCCACAGAGGCAGGAAGGACTGGTGGCTTGGGGACGTCCCTAGAGAACTTTGTGCATGAGACTGGGTCAGGGCTGCAACTGGAGTATGCTACCTTGATGAGAAACTAAGCAATGGGCAGACTTCAAAGCTCAGGGATTCGAGACTGGTTTGGAGACATTACACCTCTGAGGGTCCCGTACAAATCAACCCACAAAATCCAGCTACTTTTCCTCCTACAGCTTGAAGTCAGAATTGCTTTGAACTATGTATTTGCTCACACCTTCCACCCAGGTAAAAGCTTCCCATGTTATTTTTTCCCCCCTTAGGTATTCTATATATAATTTCATACATGGGGAACAATCATATTAAATCTTAATACAAATTAGTCCAACCACAAATACATTTTCAGAAACAAAGATGGACTCATGTTGTTTCCTAATTAAACCTTGAAAGGTTTAATTAAAAAGCATAATTCGGAGAAAACTAGTTTAGAAGGCTTAGCTTATTGTAGGTGTGGGCACAGAGATCCCCATGCCCCTCCATCAAAGCTGGTGACACAGTTGAGGGAAGTATTCGGGAGGGCTGGTTAATGGTAAGTAGCAGCATTTCAGGAAAACTCCTTAAAACATCTGTTTGGATACCCACAAAACAAACAACACAGCAAAAAGAAAAAGAAAAAAGTAAAAGAACCATGGACATGTCCAAGTTCTTACTCTATCTTGGCACTTTGCTAAACTCGTTTGTGACTACTGCTGGGATGCAGCTAGCGTTAGCCCCAGGTTACAGTAGGGAAACTGAGGTACAGAGCTGCATGGCAGCATAAAGGCATTATCTGACTTCAGGGCTGTCCTGGATCACAATGAAATTCTTTCTGGAAACTGCTGAGAAACCAGAGGTCCTGGAGTCCAAGATCTGCATTGGTTCCCTCCCAACGAGACATCAAGCCTCAGCTTTTCACCCATGAAAATGGACAATAAGACCAGGAAAGGGGACTGTGAGGCTAGATAAAAGCTGCACATGGGCACCTGACATGGTACGACAGCAGGGCTATCAGCAGGTGAAGTAGTTCTACTTCCCGTGTTCTCATCTCCAGTGGACAAGGTGGTGGGACTGGGAAGAATCCCCACCGGAATCGAGGGGAACACCATGGGGGGTCAGAGACCATTAAGAGAAGGGAAATAAGAGTTAAGGCATGTTGCAAACTATTCCAGGTAGAGAGAGTCAGGCTAAGGCAGGAATTATATTTTCAATAAACAATGTGCCCTATTTAAATTCACACAAAGATTTCCTTATTGCAGTCCATTCTGCCACAGTCCAGACCGGGGCTAGCTAGGAGGCCCTGCAGGACCTGGCGTGCCTGCTCATCCGGGGCACGCTTTCCTTGGAGCACGCTTTCCTACAGCAGCCCCTCTGTTCCTCATACAAGGACCAGTTGTGCCAGGCCCTCTGCTGAGCACCAAGGGTAAGGTTAATCCTTTGTGAAATCCTCACAAGCAACCTGATGAGTGGGACTGTGGTGTAGTCATTACAGTCATGGAAGGGAGGCCCCAACAGTTTTGCTATGGGTCTGACACCATCCTGACCTAGACCTCAGCTTAGCAATTGTGACCTAGACCTCAGCTTCAAACTCAAAGCACCCCCTGGTCTGGCTGGAGTCTGTCTACCTAATGATTCTATTAAATTGAATCTTCATCATCCACCTAATCTATTCCCTAGCCATTCTCTTCCCATCTTGCTTCTTAATTAATTTTAGGTCCAAGACAAGTGACAAATGGGATATGACTTCATGCAGCATCAACACTGGGTGAGTGATGACACAAATGCCCATTTCACAGCCCTGTGAGCCCATTCCTGTGCCTGATAACCAGGCACTGAGAGAAATAATCTCTTTTTCTCCACAATCAGCAGAAGGACTCATGGATGTCCAGTCCCAGTTATTCACAGAGATGTACATGCTTTTCAAAATTCTACTATCAACGTTCTGAGATGAACTGAAGCTAGGGGTCAACAGATAGGATTTCCAGAAGGATGCTCATTCTTCATCAAAATATTGTGTTCAGAATAGCTTGCTTTAGATGAAAATAAATATATGCTTCAGTCAAACATCTGGAAGATGTAGATGATAGTCAATAAAAGGATCTCAAAAAACAAGAAGTACGTTGAAGTCAGCCTTACTGGGTTGATACACACTGTTAGTTATCATGATTTATCACAAAGTCCCTGGGAGCACCAACATCATAAGGGCTGACTCTTAGCCCCTAGAAAAATACAGAGTGGGGTGCTTGCAAGCCTGACGTGAGACAATTGTTGTTCACAGTTGCATCTAACATATATACCTTATTGAGTCTATGTTATTGGTACATCAACAGTGAGCTCAAGCAGGATCATAACACATGTAGGTGAAACTGAGGTAACCTATACTCTCATCA
Organism: Condylura cristata; assembly: GCF_000260355.1. Classification (NCBI taxonomy): domain Eukaryota; kingdom Metazoa; phylum Chordata; class Mammalia; order Eulipotyphla; family Talpidae; genus Condylura; species Condylura cristata. The sequence continues at coordinate 31,363,317 of NW_004567127.1, forward strand.
AGTCACATCACAGAACCTCAGCTTAGGAATATTAGCCCACACTTTGGCACCAGGCTTGGGGGGCATTTTGCACTACAAGATTATTATTATTTTTTTTAAGTAGTGGCACATAGAACACAAAAAGACAGGGTGAAAGCTGAAGCATCTTGTTCAGCATCAGTGAAGAATATATATGCTGAGTAACTCAAGTTTATGTCTATCTGTGAAATGACGATGAAAATAACAGCAAGTATTGCTCTTGGGTTACAAAAAAGTTAAGTAAGTACTGAGTTCACAAGTACGAGATCCAACACTTCTCCACTCTTAAAGCCTAGCTATGGTTGAGCGTTACCCTCCTGCAGATTTCAACCCTGAGCTATCACCTATGTTGACAAACAGATGGCTGGAGAGACTTAGGCCATGACTCAGGACCTCTGCTTGGGCTCCAGTGTGCCTGGTGCAGTTATTTACTTGACTACTTAAGCTGGAGTTGTGATGACGAGGTCAGGTTCAAGCTGAAAGGCAGGACCAGTGTGGTGTATCCTCTGCCTAGTTGAGAAAATATGAGATGTTGGCCACCGTACCCAAGTGGGGTGGACACTCTGAGGGGTCTCTCTTAGCTCCCAATGATTCCCTTCAACCGTCTGTGACCCTTTATAACAGCTGAACCTCTTTCTAGCTTCATTGACAACACCGCTTGGGCACCCGCTGTGAGGGCTTTGTCTAGATGGTGGGGTGTAGATATGAACCAGTTCCTGTGGTGCTGACATTCTAGGTTGGGAGGGGGGTAAAACATAACCAAGTAAGCAAGATCATTTCCCACTATTTGGGAAACAGGGTGCTGATCCATGTATTCTGTGAGAAGCCAGAATGTCTAATATTCTTTTTTCTAAACCTGCATCCAATACTTTGCTGCCAATACTTTCTACCTAACAGGAAAGTTGAATCGAATAGGTAAGTGGGGATATTACCTTGGCTGGGAACATAAACTTTAACTGATCATATATGAGTTGATAAAATCATGAGTCTCTTATCCAGCTCCCCTAACATTGCATCTCAACAGCTCATCTTCTTAAAGCTCAGCCAAGCCTGAGCGTTACCCTCCTGCAGTAACTGGCTAGGCTATTAGACTCTCACCCTTCTGCAGTGATACATATTTATGATGTATTTTGCTTCTGGGAGTTTCAGAAAGTCATTAAAATATAAAACCTGATAAAAAAAATCCATGTACTGGATTAAAGCTAAAATAGTAGCTCTCGGGGATCTCTCTCATGCAAAGCCAGGTCAGGGCCTGGGGACAACCTCTCCCTGAAGTCACAGCAAGAAGGAGAGTAGAGCAATTACCACTCTTAACGCCGAGGGTCATGCTCCAGCGAGATACCAGGGATTAGAAAGTGCTCATGTCAATGCTGAGGGCTGCTGGGGCTATTTGTATCAAAAGTTGTTTCTCCCCAACTTTATTTTCCCTCTTATCTGCCTTCACTGTGAGGGAGATATGGAAAGATACAGTTGTAAGAATTTAATGTGAACTTGGTGGGAAGCCAACCATATCACCTTGGCAGTGTTTGCTAAAAAGAAGCATTCGAGAACTCCACCTCTCTGGGGCAAACATTGCCACATTGGGTTGGGAAAGTGAAGGGTACAAGTGCTATGGCCCTGAAGGTACCAATATTTTGTTTCCTCAGAGGCATCTTTGGCTTGATTTTCTAAGGTGGCTGCACACAGTGATGGCGGGGGGGGGGGCATTTACTGCACATTCACGAAACAGATTTCTCCATCAAGTCTTGTCTATACAGAAATATAAGGATTTTGGGGCCCTCCCTAGTGGTGCAACCGGTTAAAGCACAGACTATGAGGCAATCCACAGCCACTGCAACACGAGTTTGATCCCAGGCCAGGGGGGTGAGCCACAAGGTGCAGCAGACCTCTCTTGTCCCTCCCACTGCTCCCCTCAGCAGTGTACTTCATCTATCTGCCTGTGCTACTCCCTCTCTGTCTCTGGTGAATTCTTGTACTCCCCATACCTCTGGCCTGTACCCCAGTTCTTGCACGTATAAATAAATAAATCTTGAAAAAACAACCCAGAAATATGAGTATCTTTTGAAAAAAAAATTTAACTTTCTGCCTTTGCTAATATCCTTGAAGCTAATGAGATATGGAGGGCAGGGAGGAAAACTAATTCCACATTCTAGGTGCTTCTTATTCACCAGATCTAGATTAACCTGTCATGCTAGGCAGACAAGACTGATAAGGAAACGGGTTTTATGAAGCAAGGAAATGTCCCCACACCTGCCATGCTACCCAGGCTTTAAGATGACAAGTCTGAGGCCTTTTTCTGTGCTTCTTGAATTCTATCAAAAGTCCCTGATGGTCAGAGGCCATGGGGTTGGAATTTAAAGAAGGGGTCTGCTTTCAGTTGATTCCCTTCTCAGTTGATTCCTGTGATACAACAGCAGGAAAGTTCAATTGCTTCATAACAAAGATCACCAAAATAATGAATGTCTGTTCTTTGCAAACCTCTGTTTCCCTCTAGTCAAACCCAGTGTTGCTGTGGAGGGGGAGGCATGGTGAGGGGCAAGAGAGGGAAGAGAAACAACAGGTGGGCAAGAATAGCATTCATTGTTTTTACAAGCTGTGGCTAGTTTCTGAGGCATTCTCTCTCTTCAGTACACCAAATCATTTTCCTAGGACTGAATTCTTTCTCAGAGACCTCAATCTTCTCAATCTTTAGTACAAACCTACCCCCTACTCCTTTCCAGACTAGCTCCCAAGGTAGAACTGGCTGGCTAAAGAGTTTCTCTGACTGCTATGTTCTTCATATGCATAATGCAGATTCTCTCCTACAGTTTTCCTGCATGGGGAGCATGCTCATTACCAGGTGAATGGGGGAGCAGGAGGAGTAACCGAACCTACTGAAAATCTGCTAATGTTGGTAAGTCCAGAGCAACTTGGTGGGTAGTTCATTTCTGTGCCTGTAGCGCTGACACACAGCCATTCGCCAGGTCTTGGTGACATATTCACGGAACTGAGGGATGTCCCAGGTTCCATACCTATTAGCCTTATCTGACAACTCTCCCCCACCTGCTCACTTCTGCCCATTCATAAACTAGCAAGAATGTTTTGAGGCCAGTGCTTGGCCCTGCAAATTCATGCAGAGAGGATACCCATTACTGGATGCATACAGAATTACTCCTTAATTCTGTATGCATCCAGCTGTGGCAGTTTTTTCAAATAAGGCAGACTTTCTATGATTGATGTGTCCTGTTTATGTTCTGAAGCCAGTTTTTACCCTTTATACTCTTTATCACCCTGTTTCAGGTATGGGAGGGGGAAGCCAGCTCACATCATGCCCTCTTTCACCCTGACCCAAACCAGGATTAAAGAAAAAACAACTCTCTGAAGTCACTTTGAAAATCCTTTAGATCGGACCTCCCTGGTGGCGCAGGGTTTTGGGCTACAGCCCTCGTAAGCTAATGCCAGGCCCCGCTAGTGCAGCTCAACCCCAGCCAGTCAAGGAGCTGACCCACATGGCACAGCAGCCCTCTCTGCTCTGGTTCCCCACCAGAATATGCCCCAGACTTGTGGGGAGCTTTTGAGCCTCAGCAGTGTGTATCAGTAGATCTGCCCCTTCAGCTCCCCGCTATGTCTCTGGTGGATCCTCTCACCCTTCCCTGCACCTCTGGCCTATACCCCAGTTCCTATATGCATAAATAAATAAAACTTTAAAAAAAGTCTTTTAAGGGGCTTTCTCTGGTAGCTGAACCAGTTAAAGCACCTCATGATGAAGCTCTCTGAAGCCACTGCAGCAGGAGTTCGATCCCCCACCAGGGAGCTGACCCACATGTCACAGCAGACCTCTCCTGACCCACCTGCTGCTCCCCTCAGCAGAGTATTTCAGTAGGTCTGTCTGTTCTGCTCCCCACTCTGTCTCTGGTGAATCTTCTCACCCACCACACCTCTGGTCTGTACTCCAGTTCTTTAAGCATAAATAAATAAAATAAAATAAAATGTCCTTTAAAACTGATCGCCTATCTTGCATGCTAACAATTAAGTCTTTTCATCCTGCCTACACTATCATTTACCAATTATTTTTTTTTAAAGATTTATTTATTCATACAGAATTGGGGTACAGGCCAGAGATGCGGAGGGTGAGAGGATTCACCAGAGCCAGAGCGGGGAGCAGAGCAGGCAGATCAACGAAGTACACTGCTGAGGGGAGCAGCGGGCGGGTCAGGAGAGGTCTGCCACGCCATGTGGATCTCCTCCTGGGGCAGGCGGGGATCGAACGCATGCGGAAGTGGCTTTAGTTTCTTAGTGCTGTGCTTTAACCGGCTGCGCCACCAGGGAGGGCCTTACCAATTATTATTTTTTTTTTATTTTTTATTTTATTTATTTATTTATTTTTATTTTTATTTTTTTAAAGATTTTATTTATTTGTACATACAGAACTGGGGTACAGGCCAGAGGCTCAGGGGCGGTGAGAGGCTTCACCAGAGACAGAGTGGGGAACAGAACAGGCAGATTGACGAAGTACACTGCTGAGGGGAGCAGCGGGCGGGTCAGGAGAGGTCTGCCACACCATGTGGTCACCTCCGGGGCAGGCGGGAATTGAACTCATGCGGAAGCGGCTTTAGATACTCAGTGCAGTGCTTTAACCCGCTGCGCCACCAGGGAGGGCCACCAATTATTTTTAATAAATGCTTTTCTTAAATTTTAAACGATACCTCAGTTCTACTACCATACATGGGAAACCAGCGTCCCTGTCCCAATGAAAATAACCAAGGAGTGAATACAGTGAAAGCACAATGCTTTATCTAGAAATTATTATACCCCCTCAACCCTGAACTCAAAGTCTAGCCTTTCTTTGTCTAAAGAGTACAAGTGTTAGGGTAGGACCATGGGTCCCCTAGTACTCACACATTTATATGCAGCTACCCTGGGCTACAGGTCCTTGGGGGTAACTGAGAGTGAGGGCGCGACTGAACGGCAGGTGAAGCTATGTAACACGGAAGGCAGGTGGGCTCTGAAAAGAGAAAGTGAGCTCTTGCCCCTGCAGCCCTGCTTGTACCCCAGTACTCCTGGGCAGGAGACAACAGAGACATGTGGAGGAAAGACATGTAGAGACACCTGGAAGAGTCACCTGAGTGAGAGACACATAGAGGCTGACAATGGGAGCTGCTCTCTGAGGTGGCATCTCCTCTTTTCCCAGCTTTCTGTGCCCTGGTTCAGAACCCTGTTGCTCTGGTTCCCTTATCAGAAGATATCCTGGACTTGTGGGAAGATTTTGGGCCTCAGCAACCCTACTTCAGTATACCAGTTTAGCGGGGAACTTGCCCATGAGGGGATGGGTAATTTGGAGGGTTTTATTGGGAAACTATTAGTAATACCGATTCTCCTATGTATACTACGTCTACTAAAGCTCTTTCATACTAAGAGACTGCTTCCTTTGATTTGATGTGGCAGTTGGAAGGGCCCTAATTTGGAGTAGGCAAGTTTGGGGTGCCCTGAGGTTTCCTTCTTCAGTCTCATGTTAACAGAAGTAATGAGATAGTCTAGGTACAAGAAATTGTGAGTCAGTAGGAGGAGCTGCCCCAAGTCCTGTTTGACTGGGCGGACTAACTCATGTGTTGACTGGTACTATCCAAACTACTTGGCCATCACACTGACCATGAGGCAACAGAGGAGAAAAAGCCTTAGATCCTTGCTAATGATCATCTCACAGTTTCCCGGAGGGAGGAGCTGACACTCCACGCACAGGGGGAATGTGTCCAGGTAACCAGACTTGGAACAGGCAATGTGGCTGCTCTCTCCTTCCTGCCTCAGAGATCGGCCTCTCTAGATTTCCTGACTCCCTTCAAGGAATCAGGCTAAGATCTTTTCAGCACTGGTCCTCTAGTGCATGAGTCTCTAATAAAGCCTTGGCTGATTCAACTACACCCACTGTTTCTGGTGAATTCTTTCCTAGAGGGCAAAGGACCTACTCTTTGGGGTTGGAGCCTTGTGATAGGAATATCAAAGTGACACTAAGTAACAGCAAAGCTGCCACAAACAAGGCTTCAGTGTCAGCTTCAACAAGATAGGAAGGTGGAAAAGGGAAGGCTTGTTGCTCTGGATTTTATCCCACCTGAGAGGATCTCACTGACTGCAGGGGAGCCCTGTCCACTCAGTGGGGGACACTGACCTAGTCCACAGCTTCTCCAAGATCTTCTTCTACTGCTGACAAAATGCAGCTCACAGACAAGAAGCCAGGTACCTCTGGATGACAATTCCATATAGAACCCTTTTCTGATCCAAAGGCAAGTGCTTTTTCAAGGATTCCATGATTCTCATTTGGAAATAAAGAAAATGCCATTTAAAGGTTTCCCTGTCATAACTGTTTACCATTATTGATTCAGTCAATATCAGTAGCATGGTTTCTCCAATCACCTAGTTCGGAATTCTTCTCATAGCAAGAGAAATTCCAAACGGAGAGGAATCATTGGTTATTTATTATAAGAGATAAATATAATGTAATATTCACAGGTAAGATATACATGTCTCCTACTTGTTTGGTTGGGTTCTTTTGGAACTATGATTTTGTTAGTGGGTAGAATAAGGGGTATCTCTGGACCCTCAAATCTACCTGCTCTAAATGGATTCTACCATTTGCTACATGAAAAGTATACTCTTTTTCCTATGGTTCCCCACCAGAACATGACTTAGACTTGTGGCAAGCTCTTGGACCTCAGTGACCCCCACTTTGGACCAACATTGTTTGACCAGACATTTATCCACAAGGGGATGGATAACTTTGGGTGTTTCATTGGGGGAAACTATCTTAACTATTTTCTTTCTCTCCTCTGTACTGTGCACTAATTTCATTAAATGTCTTTTCTATTGAAGATCTTACACACTAAGAGTATGTTTTTTGTCTTATGTGCTAGATGGCAGAACCCATTTAGAGCAGGTAGATTTGCCTGCTAACAATTTGATTGTGTTACTTGTGCTGTGTTCTTTTCTGTTACAGCTCAAGAGCTTATTATCTAGAATAGTCATGACTCTTTCTTGCTAAAAGAGAAAAGATGGGTGCTTGTAAGATCTGGTAGTGCACTAAAATGTGTAAAACTTGAGTGCATTCAAGCACTCTTCACTGAGAGTAATAATCACAACACATGAAGAAGATGGGAGCTCAGAGAAACAATTCCATTGAATAAAATAGTCATGGAACAAGATAATGTGTTCCATGACCTGCCATAGACTTACAGGATTTTCTCAAACACCATTTTAGTTTCCTGACAGGGATGGATGCAGAGGCCAATGAACACAGACACTAATTTTCAAACAAAATGCCTTACATCAAAGAGCATGTACCCAGAGCCCCAAAGCTGTGTATTATCTCACCTATGACCACATTCCTATTTCATGTACACATCTGGGGTAGAATAACATCTGTGTCTTTCTGGGGAACACATACTACTCCCTGTTATTCTAGAGTCCCTTTTTCTGTTCAGGAAACATGTATTGAATTCTTCTAGAGCCCATTGAGAAAGAAAGGGACAGGCAGTAAGCCTGTCTCTCAACCTGTCTCCCAACATTAAAAGGGCTCCATCAGAATAGAAATAAATGATCGAAACACTTCAAAGTAACACATAGCCAGAGTGAATCAGCAACCTTTTGGATAAGGGAAGAAAATAAGTCATAAGAGAAGGTAGTTTAGACACTGAGGAATTCCTGAGAAGGGGCTTTACTACCTGTTTTGTGCCTGTGAAGAGTCTGTGGGAGGGGCAGACCCCTGAAACATGCAGGAGCGAGGGGGGACCTAAGAATGCAGGAAACATGTACTATCACCCTTTTCCTGGGAAAGGCTAGTAAAGTCTCAAGAAGCCAAGAAAAAAATGGAGATTGACAAGACAGACATTTCTTCATGCCTGCAAAATGCTTCCACCATGGAAGAGTAGCAGGCATGTGATGTAAGCATGGGAGGGGTGTGGTGCTATTCTGGCATCACAGTGCCAAGGATCTGCAGACATAAGGCATCGTGGCAGATGTCAGTGCGTGTGCAGGGACAAGCTCTCAGCAGCTGCTCCCCAGAAGTCTGGTCAGCTATAAGTACTCTTGCCATCATGAGACATATAGCTCGAGGTGAAGGATTGGGGGTGGTGGGGTCCTGAATTAAATGAGAATCTATCCAAGCCTTTCCAAAGAATAAGTGTGCTCTATAATGAATACAAAATCCATGTGTTTTTATTTGAGGTTGGGAATGCTACGTATCATTTCAGAATATACATCAGAAAGTGGGCAGGACACCATTGCTATTGTCTCCTTTATAGAGAGGGGAGGAAAAACTCAGCCTTTACATATATTTTATATATCCTTCAAATAACTATTCCTATAGAACTTCTGGCAAAATAGAATATAATTGCCCCAGTGAATGGGCATGTTTTAGTAAACATTTCAGGAATCGCAGTGAATAAAACCATGACACTATAAAATAGTAGTGCACGGAAGACGTATGGCACATCACTGTTAAAGGGCTGCCTGAGACACAAAATCAAATGCTGGAGTTTTTGAAAGCCAAGTCTAAGGGACTATCCAGTACCTGTGCCTACCGAGGCATGACAAAGAGACTCCTCGTCTTGAAGAGATAGGCACAGGGCAGCAGAATCCATGCAGGTGGGTCGACACAGCTCACAGCCAAGTCTCAAAGTTCTTTCTAGTTAGTTCAGGCTGGCTCTGACCCCCAGCTAGGAGGAGCTAACAAAGCTTTCTATTTCTAGATGAAAGGTGTAATCAGATGCCAGTTGATACAAAATGCTTTTAAATCTTTGTATGGTATCAGTCAGTTCAGACTGTTTGCTGTACAACCAGGCTCAAAATTCAAGGGACTCAGAAAAACAATTTGCTAATATCATGACAGAGGGAAGAGAGAAAATGGCAGAACAAGCCATAACTAATAAAGTTTCTTCTCCAAAGGCATACAGATGTCACTACTACCCCTATTTTACACATCAAAGTAAATCATGTGCCATTGGAACAGGCAGGGAAATGTCCAGGGGAGGGTAGCAAATGTGTCACTCACAGGAAAACAATATATGGTACAGATTCTTATTTCTATGGTCACAGTGGATTTTTTACAACTTGCTTATGAAATGATTATAAACAATTTATAAAGTGGGGGCTCAATTTATAAAGTGAACTTTAACTTGTGAGAAAAAAAGTACTCACATTAATTAAGCCATATTGAGGATGACTATACCAATGTTTGCTATCTATGGAGTCTTGGTTGCATGAATTAGGTGCTGGGACTCAGAAATGTATATGAGGCATATTACCCCTGGATTTCTTAGTGATGTAAGCCAACCACTACCCATTGAAAAGTCCACTTAAATTAGGTGTTCTTTCACTTGCTACCAACATTATTACAGACACTTGATTACAGGTCCTTCATGGTGGTTCAAAGCTATCTGCAGCCACTGCAGCACGAGTTGGCTCCCCGGCCAGGAAGGTGATTCACATGGCCCAGCAGACCTCTCCTGTTCTGCCTGTTGTTCCTTCAGCAGTGTACTTCAGTAGATCTGCCTGTTCTGCTCCCCACTCTGTCTCTGGTGAATCCTCTTACTCCCGTACCTCTGGCCTGCACCCCAGTTCTTATATGCATGAATAAATAAATCTTTTCAAAAAATAAGCCACTTGATCATATGGTGGTCCAGCATCCCTCTCTTAGTGGTACATGACAATCACCCCAGACGGCACGGTGGGTCACCATAAAGATACCATAGCATTCCACAGGAATTTCAAAAGCAACAGAAAGTCATGAATTGTGAAAACTTGCTCTCTATAAGACATTAATGGTGGGGGGAATAATAAAATCTATACTATACAAGAACTACAAGGTGTTATTAAAGGACCTATGTAGTGGCATAAAGAGATAGAAGGATACCCCAAGCTCATGGGTGGGAGAATTCATCTAATCAAAATGACTATCCTGCCAAAAAATACAAATTTAGTGCATTAGTACAACTCCATCAAAATACCAGCAATAATTTTCAAAGAAAATTTTTTTAAAGTATTGAAATTTATATGGAACCACAAAAGGCTTCGAATTGCCAAAGCATTATTAAGATGAAAAGGAGAGAAATGGCAATATCACATGACCTGACTTCAAAATTTACTGTAAAATGACAGTAAATCCATACTGGCACGAATTTTGCCTCATCTTTATCTGCTTATTTTACACTTATTTGATCCTGCACTTCATTATACTGAGAGTTCTCTACTTTTGTATCCTCAAGATCAACAAGGTATCTGGCAAAAATTGGTATATAAGAGATAGCTGAACATGGAAATGGATGAATATTCCTTATTAAACTTGTTGCTGAGCATACTACAAACTCTGATTAAAGTTAAGTCCTTTCTATTTCAATCACTTTTGTGACATGAACCGCTGATTTCTTAAGCACATATTAAAAAGTAGTACTGTTCAGAAAACTTGCTAAATGCCAGCTGTTGAATGACTCAGATAAATAAGTGAAAGGAAATTCCAGGCAGAAGGAATAGTGTGAATAATATCAAATAAGACTGAAGTAAGGGCAAACTCAGAGGCAGATGTTTCATCCCAGAATGACTCACAGTGGAGTTTAGAAGAGTGCTTTATTTTTCCTTTTTAAAACATTATTTAAAAGTGTCTTTTTCATAGTTTTTAATAACTGTGGTGAGGTTGAGACTTCACTCTACCAGCAAGCAAGCAGGATCGCCTGCCAGTTTCAAGAAGCTGGAAGATGATAGAAGATGTATTCTCATGGTATCGTAAGAGGCAAAAGCATCATCATGCCATGTCAATCTCCTTGTCCCTCAAGCCCCATGGGATGTGGGGGAGCATCTTATATGGGCCCAGATGGGGGCTTCCTCAGGCATCTCTGTGTCTGTCAGTGGAGGGCTTGTGTTATGGGAGCGGTGTTGTGCACAAAGGGAACTCAAGTCTTTCAAGGCTAGAATTTGCCTGTCCTTCATTTGGGTGGGAAATGTTATTGCCATTCTATTGGGGAGGAAGCATGGCTGGCTGTTTTCTGCTTTTGGGAGAGACACAGTGTCTAGTTCTTAGCCCTTGGGAGGTGAGTTTGGGACAACTCGCAAGGCTTATACCACCATGTGAGACCTCGAGGAAGTTTTTCCCACCCCCAGAAGTAACAGAAAACCTAAACTAAAATATTGAAGTCTTAGTTCATTAAGACTTGGGTATTTAATTTTCCTTCAAACTGTGCTCTTACCCCATCAGAACAAGAAGCTTTATAAAGCCAATTTGACCCTGGAGTTCCTTAAGATTAATAAAAAAAGAAGTTTAAAGAACACTGCTTTTTTTTTTTTAAATTATTACAGAGAATCACTTTCCAAAGTTACATTTTTCTGTTTAGTTTCACTAGGTTGAGCTTCAATACACTTCTCTCTGAGTCTGCTGGGGGGATCACTTAGGGAAGAAAATACCCACATTTTTTCTGGGCCATTAGCTTGATGTCCAGGTAGAACTGATGATAACAGGATAAAAGAGTTCATGGAGAAAAGGATGTGCAGCTGAGAAATGAGTTGTTAAGGGGACTAATGCAGTTCTGTGCCATGAGGTGTGCCAAACAGACCCCAAGCAGAAGATACACTGATATAAAAAAAGTGACCTGTGGTCACCCAGCCTGAGACATCAAGGGGAGAATTGTAGGCCTAAGTCAATGCTCATTACTAGCAGCAGTCTCAGAAACAACTCATGCAAATGCTCAAGCTAGAGAAGGAGCAAGAATTTCTCTTCCTAAGTGACGAGAACATTTCCTGCCTATGCCTCACTCATAAATAAGGCAAACATAGGCAGCAGGATCATTTATGTATCTGAGATGCCAAACAAAAGAAGCAACCCTAAAATAAGCTCCCCAGAACACAGCTGAATGGGTTCTATGGATTTTCTATGTACCTATGAATTTTTCATTTACTTATTTTTCATAAAAGTACGAAGAAATAGGAGAGTGAATTCATACTGTATTTAAAGAAACAAACAAAGATAGTCAGTGCATGCAGATGTTGTCATTTTTAACTTTCTTTGTAAACATAAGCAACAATACCTGTTAAAGCACATCTCCAATTTTCAAATTCCAGTGGTTACTAGAAATCTTATGACTGCTCTTCCAGGTCTGTATGAGTCTTTCATCAAACTTCATTTCAAAAGGAAAATCTAAGTCAGTCCCCAGGGGCTTTCCAAGACACTACAGGTGATGAACTACCTCCCAAAGTACCGGTAGGTTCTTGACCACCAGGTCTAATCTGGGTGTCCCCATCTCCCACTCTTCCCTGCCCCAACACACCACTCCCCTCCTGCGGCAGATGTTTTTGAACAAAGAAATGGATATGATCTGACTTGGGTGGAAATAGACAAAGAGCCAATTGTGTGAGCAGTAAAACGAGTTATCAGACACTGCCATGATCCAGGTGGGAGATAATGGCTGTGGGGGTGGGAGAGCAGGTGACAGTGGCAAGGGATGCTGGATGCTGGAGATGTCTGTAAGGTAGGAGGGACTGGATTTTCCAGCAAAGTGGATGTAAAGCATGAAAGAAAGAGATCATTGTTTTTGCCTGAGTACTTGGAAGGATGAAATTGCCACTTATTGAGATGGAAACACTGTAGGAATCCAGACTTGTGAGAGAAAATCAGGAGTTCAATGTTAGCATTTAAGATATCTGCTGGACATCCAGCAGGGAAACTAAGTATTCAGACACACAAACCTGGAGTTCAGGGGAATTGTCCTAGGTGAGAGATAAATACTGAGACTCCTCAGCATAGAGAAGGGAATTAAAACCATGAAACTGGATGAGATCTACTGGCATGGGGGAAGATGAGTTTGGGGTGGGAGGCGACAGCCCAAGACACTGAGGCGGAGAGACTGGCCAAGCAGGTGGGGAAATCTAGAGAAAGAGGACTGGAATGAAGAAACTTTTTTCAGAATGAGTTTGATCTACAGTATCAGATACTACTGATAGATTTAGTGAGAAAAGAGCTAAAACACAGACCACTGACAGGGCACAGCAAGAGGGAAGTCAGGGGCAGATCCAGTTTTGTGGGTCTAAATCTTCTAGGACTCTTTAGGTGGGAAAATTTAAGTTCAGCATAGGGCCTTAGGGGGCTTGTGCAATGCTCACATCAGCGTCAGCTCCCTCTTCCGGAGGCCAATAGCAAGTGCAAGAGTCCTTGGATGGTGCAGAAAGTCTGGCGTGGATTCAGAGGAAAAATGGAAGGGAAGGGAATGGAGACAGAGACTACAGACAGCCTTCCCCATTTTCCTCTAAGGAGGGAAAGAAATGGGCTGGCCGCCAGGAGTGATATGGAGGTTTAGGGAAGGCTGCTTCCTTTTTTTTTTTTTTCTTGGATAGGAGGCAAAAGTATATTTCACCCTGATGGGAAAGACCCAGTGGGAAAAGCAGAAGTTACAGATGGTGCTCCACTGCCTGAATGTCCCGCTTCAGATCCCAGGTAGGAATCACGGTTAGAATATGTGGAAGTCCTGGCCCTCCCTCGTGGAGCGAAAGGTTACAGCATAGCACTATGAAGCTATCTGCAGCCACGGCAGCACAAGTTCGATCCTCAGCCAGGGAGGTGACCCACATAGCATAGAAGACCTCTTCTGACGTGCCTGTTCTGCTCCCACTGTCTCTTCTGGTGAATCCTGTCACCTCTGACCTGTACCCCAGTGCTTGCATGCATAAATAAATAAATCTTTTGTTAAAAAAATAATTTTTGGAAGTCCACTTTTGATTGCATTTTTTTTTTTTTAAATGAAACACAAATCCATCAGGAGTCATGGCCAGGGGTGTTGACGGTTTCCAGGGAAAAGGAGAAGTGTGAGGTTACTCTCTAGGGAAGTGTGACAGGGAACAGATGAAGACATGGCCGCAGACTTCAGGACTGTAAAACACACTTGACCTTAGAGAGATCCTTTCATATCACTGCATATTCTCTGCCTGTTGCCTGCTGCCTTGGTGAAGACACAAAGTAGGCAGGGGGCTTGATTATACATGGGTGGGATTTAGTTTGGCACACACAACAGGGTAGGGAATGCAATGGCCAAAGCTACCCTCTGCAAGCCACCTAGGTGGCACCTCTTCCATTTCTTCATGTTCTCTCCTTTTTGGGCCTTTCTCTAGTTCTCAAAATGCTGTCTCCACAGCTCACTTTACTAATTACTGCTCATCTTAAATGCCAGGTCCTCAGGGAAGTCATTCGTCATTCCTGACTCACAGAGGAGAATGTGAGAATGTGTGGCTTCTTAGCTGCTGAATTTCCTCTTCCCAAACACATGGTCATTATTCATTCAATCTATGTCTTTCATGTACGACTGGCCATATTTCTCAAGGCCAAGGGAGTGTCTGGGTGCCCTCCCATTTTGCCTCTGTGGCTGACAAAGGGGATAGCCAAGCACTGAGGCAGAGCAATCACAGGATAAATGCAGGTCAGACAGCCATGTCCTCAGAACCAAGTACTCTGGGCTCCAGTATGACTAGGAGCCCCACCAGGCAGCCCCACACAAAGAGCCAGAGGCCCATGGTGAACCTAACAGTAACTTTCAGAGATATATGTATGTATGATTCCAATCAAGTTAGGCTTACATTTAAACTGAGTTCACATTTATTGAGCATGCACAAGGTGCTAGGAGCTAGGCTAAGAGTTTTTATAATTATTATCTCCCTCTATTCTTATATATCTTTGTTAAGCGCCACCTTCAGGGGAGCAGGGGTATTACACCCACACCCTGGATAGTTTGGCTGGGCAGATTCAATCCCCATTTCTTCCTTTAATTCAGTGATATCAGAACTAAGATGGCATTGGAATTACTGTACAGGATTGAACATATGAAGCCACGAGCTATTGGTAAAATTTAAGAAATTCCCAATATATTTTTTAAATTTTAATTTGTGTCAATCCTGCTGACACTTATTCGCTTTGTAATTTGTTGTTCTTTAAGTATAATGCAATAAATGTATTGAGAAAAAAAAAAAATAAATAAATAAACACAATACCTCAATTACAGTAGTTAGCTTTCCATCACATCTACTCAACGAAAGCATTACTGGGAAGTTACTGAGGGTTTCCAGGTAGGGGATTCAGTATTCCTGGGGACAGGTGGGCAAGCAGATATATGGCAAGACTACAGTGCAGGCTACATGCAATGGTGAAGAAGCTGAGATTCTGGGAAGCCCAGGGATGGGTGATATTTCAAGGTCAGTGGGACAAATCCTGATAAGGAGAACCAGGGGAGGGATCACAGGGATGCCAGGGAGGCAATGATGGGTTCAGAAACATGGACTTTAGAAGAAATAAAACCAATCATTTCCATGGTTTCCATGGCTCTGTGGTTGGTTCTGGCTTGGTTTACTGAATGAATGAAATCTGGATTTCCCTAAAATTATTTTCTTCTTAAGAAAGCCTTCACATTGCTCCTGAGCTGGAGGAGACAGCCATCCCTACTCAAGAGGGTTGTGGGTGGAGTTGGTATAGTTGACAAGCAGAAAGTAGGACTTTAGAAGAAACCTTCAGTCTTACCCTTGGTTAATGGGAAGCCTGGTTCACAAAGACCTTACATTCAGCTCTCACGCATGGCGCAGCCTTACAGGAGGCAGGCTACTGTCTGAGACCTGAGTCAGTGCTGGGGGTTTGGCTGAGAACCCATGACCTCCTCTAGGCTCTTGAAAATTTCTCAAGAACTCTGTTCCCATAGCTTACAGCCACCTCAAATAAATGGGCCTGGGTACTGAATTATCCTTCAGTAACTAGAAGTGGGCAGATATGGATCTTGGGGTGCTGTTTTAATCTCTTGCAGAGATTCCACTGCAGAATCAGTGGGAGGGATTTCTGCATGAAGTAGCAAGTTGGAACAGATGGCTTTGGAGACACCTTCTTCTTTTCCATTAAAACTGGGTTTGGAGTACTGAGTTGTGGCCACTTTCAACTACAGTGGGAGCCCTCAGGGAGGGAACAGATGGAAAGAAACAGTTGTCACCCAGAGAAATTTTTATTTTTTCAACATGTTATCTCCATCCTAACTGCCTAGAAAAGGTCGGTCCTGAAACTAAGCTCTCATGCTGCTTGGTTCCAGCCCAGTGAGAGATTTCATGTCTTCAAAGAAAGCCAGGGTATCCTCCATGGTCTGTAACGGTGTCTCTAAATCCTGCACACACCACCATTGTATTGTTCCTCCAGTTGAATACAGCCCCCCCACCAAGCTGAAAGATGTTCACTAATTTATAAACAAGCAGGGAGCACAGCGGGCAGGAGAGATAGTCAATTATCAGAGCAAACGTGGACTAGCTGCTTTCCCCAGAGAAAGTCTTCATGACACAGCACTCAAAAAAACATTAAGATTCTGAAAACACCAAGTGCCCAAGCCTCATCTTTCCCTGTCTCCTGACTCAAGAGGGAAAACCACCTTTCTTGAGCTTTCATCCATTTTTACCCCTTAAAGGTAAAAGGATAGAGTAAAGAAAATGCAAAGGTTTCATGTCTCTGGGGCTGGGCATTGCTGTCTATGCCCAGGGCTCCTGTCAAGAGACTGGACAGTGACTGACAGCCCAGACCAGGTGTTCCCCCCATGGCGGAGGTCTGAGTTCTCCTCACTCATGGTGTGTCCCTACTCACTGAGTCCCTAGGAGACTGGACTTAACCGCCACCTCTTTATGAAGGCCTTCCTCTAACCCAGTGACCTCTGCAGTCTCTGACCTGGCAGCCCTTATCTAGACCACATATTTCCCACCCAGAGAGGCCCTCATGCATTGCTAAATTGCTTTTGCTCATGACTGACAAGGTAGTTGTCAGGCCCTGCAGACGGTACTCCCTACATGCAGCACACCCTCCTGTGTAAAGAGGAGAACCAGGGGAGGGATCACAGGAATGCCAGGGAGGCAATGATGGGTTCAGAAACATGGACTTTAGAAGAAATAAAACCAGTCATTTCCATGGTTGCCATGGCTCTGTGGTTGGGGTTTAAGAGGAACCACTGGAGTTTCAAGATTCTGGCTATGGAGTCATGATGCCCTTCATGGGATGCTATGGCCACCCTTTGGTCAAATGGTTCAGTTTCTCTAAACTCCAGTTTCAAGTTCTATAGAGCAGACCAAGGAATGTACTTCCCTCCAGCTGTTCCAAGGACCAACCAGACAGGACTTTGCTATCCAATAGTTATTAGTATTGTACCTGGGGGCTTTCTTTCTCACTCTGGCCATTTCTCCCAGCCAAGAGCCTGACACACTTTGGCCATTGTCTCAGCAAAGAAACACCATGAAGAAAAGCTGAGAAACAGGAGTCTGTGGGTACCTTCAGGGTTGGAAATGCTCAACTGACAAGGAGATTGGTTATAGCTCAAGATGTGACAGGCAAGAGTGGCCTCCTCAGCCTTGGATCAGAAAATTGTTGAGGGTACTTGTTGGGGAGAATGAGAGACAGGGGTGACAATTAGGTACCAGCCATCTTGGACACCCAGCTGTCTGGGGCTGAGCCCAGAGAAGAGGAAAACAAAGAAGGAGAAGCTTATGCGGCCCACCTGATGCCACTGCCGGAGAACACCTGGACAACACACTGGGAAGCCAGGTGGGGGGTGCACAGAGAGTGAGGGTCCCATGTGCGTGCTTTCCGTTGCAACATAAACCAGATAAAATTATTCTGCAGGACTCACTTGGCAATTAACCTGTTCCGGTGGTGACATGAGAGCAAATTACATAGCAAGGATCCTATCTCTTTTTTTTCTTTTTATTTTATAACAGTTTATTTTTGCATCATTTTGTACATTTTTTTTTCCATCTCAATTGTAATCCCTGCGGGTTTCCCATCACCAAGTCACCAGTGTGCCATCACCATAATCCCGTGCACTTCCCTCCCGCCCCACCCCCCGTTTTTGATCCCATTCTCCACTTCACCTCCGCAAAATGTCTCTGGTATATGGTTGTTCATTATTTTTGTTATTTTTCTCGCCTGGTCCATTATACTCCCACTATGAGTGAAACCAAGGGATCCTATCTCTTGTCTGTTTAAGCTGTGGTTGAAATGTGTACATATTACACACCACAGAGCACATGGGTATAGAGCAAATGCTCACTGTTTCACTTACACCCACACATGTGGCCATGACTAAGCTAGAGAACACGCGGGGGTGGAGAGCTGGAGTCTGCAAAGGATCACCTACCCGACCTGCCTGTATTGGGCAAATACAGCTTTCCCATAACTGCTGTGCCCATTTGTTCTACATTGTCCATGGCAGCTGTGGAGTTACAGCAGAGTCAAAGAGCCACAACAGACATCAGAGGCTATAAAATGTACAATGGCGCTGTCCCTTTGCATCCTCTTGAGCTCCTTCTAGGTCATGTCTGCCGACTCCTGATATAGAATCTTCTTTCAGGGTATAACTCACACATACAAACCCAGATGCATGATTTCCTCACATAGGCACAAACACCACAATCTCCAACAAATGCAGATAGGCAATCTCACACATGCACAATTTCGCTCACATGTACACAACCCACAATCTCTCTCAGATGCGTGCACGCATGCACATATTTGCATTTGCTTGTTTTGACCAGTCTGCAGTCAACCCAGGGGAAGTTCACAAGTCCTGCCTGAGACTCAATTCCTCAGTGCTTCAACAAAGTATATATTTTGCCACAACAATTCACACTTATCCCTGAGAATGCAATAAAAGTAAATATTTCACATTTCACATCCTGGTCATTTTGGTACAGCACCAGCAGGAAAAGGCTAAACCCAAGTGGATTTTTATTTAAATCAGCTGGCATAAAAGATGGCACATTCCTTTTTTCTCTGTGGGAAAACCAGACGGGCCTAATTAATAAAATGTATCATATCAATCTTCAATTATGTCTCAGTGGGGAGGGAGAATAATACAGTCTGGAAGTCTTTAGGCCTGGGAGAATGATGTTTTAATTAAATAAACACGTTTTTATTTTTGCATTCGGAAACAGTTTTCAAAACAAAGGACCAGGATCTCATTTTAAGGAAAAAGGCTGCAATGTAAAAACCTTTGCTCATAACATCCTATTTTTTTCCTCATTTAGTAAAATGGGGATAGCCTTCTCTCACAGGCAAGCATGACAAGGCAAAGATATTGAGAAAAAAAGAAGATTGTAAAACTTGTTTAAGTCTATACAGAATAGCAGATGACAAAGTCATAGGCAAAAAGCTCCTAGTGGCCACATTCCAGACTGAATATTGGGACCAAGAAAATGAACAGGGTCATCAGATGGGCTGGACTCCAAGCCAGGCCAAACAGGGGAGCTGTAATGAGACAGAAGGAAGGGGTCCTCGTGCTCACCTCAGGTCCTGAAGTCAGCATTTGGCTCTGAAAGTCAAGTGGCCTGAGTGAAAAGGTTAGTCTTGCAGTTTAGGCTCCAAGCTTCAACCGCTGGGAAATTTTAATTAGACAACAAGTTGCAACCATGGTAAGTTGGGATGTGATATTTTTACCAGACAACAGAGAATCTCTGAGACCGCAGAGGTCACAACTTTCAGGGGTAATTGCCAGTCTCCAGGGGTCAGGCAGGGAAGTGCAGGGATAGGACATGCCAGAAGTCACGGCAGTGGGGTGGTGAGTGGCTACTGTCCTCCACCTTGTCTCAGGGAAATGATGAGGCACAGTGGGGACGGGAGAATACGAGACCCCCATCTTTTCTGAGGGTGGTAGCTCTAATTTGGTTCTAATTCTTGCCACGGAAGGAAAGGGGTGCAGGAAAGCTGTGAAACCTCCCAAGTTTTAAATATAGGCGTATCATCTCTTGAGCTTCACTTTATTGCATTTCATAGACATCGTGATTATTTTTAGGGGACTCTCCACAAGCAAAAAGCATACCACTCTTTGAAGGCTCACATAATGCCTAACATGCCTAAAAGCAATCAATTATTTTAAAATAAAGGCATATAGTTTTCTTGGACATTAGGTTATTGCATTAGGACCAATGCTGCAGACTATATTTGAATGAAAATGTTACTTTTAGATGCTCCAGGAAGCAACCCCCCAAAATCCATGTGCTCACTTCACTGAGATGTTCCAGCAGTGGTCTGCATGCAAACTCACATTATTTCTGAGCTATGCCTGCACCACTAGTGGATTGCAATGAAAACAAAAATACCAGAAAGCAAAGCACCATCCATAGGCACAACTACACATTTGCAGGCTGAAATTTCTGGAAGTCTGTCCTGATTCACCCAGACAAGAGATGGACAGGAGACTTCAGTGAGCAGTCAGCTCCCCTGGCTCAGAACTGTTTCCTTTCCATCCCTCACTCAGGGGTGAGGGTGCTCATGTGCCACATCTGGGTTATCCCACCTCCAGGATCAGCCACCTCCTAAAGTGTGGAACATTTTCTCACACTCATTTCCATCTTCCCACCCATTTCTCAAGGTAGACATTGGACTGCTGTGGAAGACCCTAAAAACAGTGCAGAGGGCAGATCACGGGTTCTTCTCCAAAGTCTGTGGAGGCGGGATGCTCCTGTTCAGGCAGTCAGAGCATGTAACAAGATTTCTTGCCTTCCTTATTACATGGTTGTAAAGATTGGCGCTGAACCCCCTTGTTCCCCTCCAGGTCTTTCTGCATGGTTTTTGTCAGACATATCCAAATTTCATGTAGCTACAGACAGATTTAAAAGACAACTTGAGGAGAGAAAAATAAAATCCTTAAAGGGAACAGCAGAGCTGTGTGGATGAAGGCAGCGGGGGTGATGCACTGGAAGGCAGACACCATTAGAAGCGGAAATGACTCCTCACTGACTGGCCCGAGACCCATTAGTTAGCACATGTGCCTCCTTGAGCCCTGTGATGAAAGTACAGGACTCTGGGCCATGCCACAGGAAGGGTGACAACGAGCCTGGCGTGTGGCTCACAGTGGCACATGTCGTGGCCCACCTGGGGGCACAGCACACGTGGAAGGGCAGCCATGGGAATTACACCTTGTAACTCACACTTACAAGCCCTATGTGTTTGCTGGCTGTCAGCACAGCTTACTGGAGTCTATTTATTTATTTATTCATACAGAGCTGGCGTACAGGCCAGAGGTACAGGGACAGTGAGAGGATTCACCAGAGACAGAGTGGGGAGCAGAACAGGCCAACTGATGGAGTACACTGCTGAGGGGAGCAATAGCTGAGACAGGCTGCTGTGCCATGTGGATCACCTCCAGGGCAGGGGATCAAACTCACAATGAAGTGGCTGTGGCTAGCTTCCAGTGCTGCATCCTAACCCACTGCATCACCAGGGAGGGCACTATAAATATATAGTTGAGATATATATATATATATATACCCACCTTTTTTCCCTCTCCCCTTTCTATTCCGGTAAAATTAAGAAAAAAGGACAATGAATGGCGAAGGATAAGTTTGGACTTTTAGCAGTGACCTTAATGTAGTATATGCCCATGTTGCTTCTCATCAATGAATACCTGAAAATTATATAATATGATAATGCAACTAACATCAATAAAAACATTTTGAAATCAACTAGTTTTAGGTCCTTTCAAAATTAGCTCAGTCTGATATTGCCTTAATCTTAGCTGTTGTAAAACATGGAGTAATATAAAACTACTGCTTGCATAAGAACATAGGCATGCCAGGTAGGGTCAGAACTGGCCAAAAAATACCTTGTGAATGCTATGATGTCTGTGATTTGCTTTTAAATGACATGGGATGTGAGATTAGTCTTAAGGTTGGTTTCAATAGATAATGTTGAAGGAGGAATATATGTGCATTGCACTCACTTTTATCAGCTGCATATGTTTAAAATTTTCTATAATAAAAAGTTTTTAAAGCTCATGTATAACAGAGTCAGTCAGATCTTCAACTGGCTCAAAATTCAATATCCCTCCTTGCTCCCACTCTAGCATGTGCCCTGACAGGGATGGCAGATCCAAGCAGTCCTCTCGTGTGTCCCCAGACACTCACCCAGGGCAGACATTAATAATCAATCAGACCCTCCTCACCTACAGGTTATAGGCAGTTGCTGTCGACTGGTAGGCTTGGTAGCTGAGCAAACTCTATTACCATGTCTTAGGTACAAGGAAGGTCATTATTAACTGCAATTGCTTCGATGACCTTGTATAGTCTTGGGATGATTCATGTTTAAGGACTGCAGATATTGCTATTTTAGTAAATTAGACTGAGTACAGGAACTTTTTTTTTTTTAATAGCAAACATCTAATGATTTTTATAAGGCAACAAACCTAGTTATCTAGTTATAAGTTGAGAGACTGGCTAATACCAGTTCCACAGATCAACATTTTCTTTTCCTCACTATATATCCACAAGGCATCCTTTTTACATCTCAACATGGGTCATGTAATTCTGAGGTGTTATTTTTGTCTGACTTGAATGAACTGTTGGGAAGATGAAGGGAGGATGAAACTCAGTCTGACCTGCACTCATTTTGGACTTTATTCCTTCCTGGCCAGTCGGGCACACACAGATACTTGGCCCATGCTGCTTCTGTTGCTGAATCCACAATGTTCTCGTCTCAGGGGTCAGTAAACCGTGCTCATTAGCTCATTCTGACTTGATATCTGTGTTTGAATAGCACACAATGCTGAAGGGGCTGTACATTTTCAAATGGTTAAAGCGAAATCAAGAAGAATACTTTGTGGCATGAAAATTACATGGAATTGCAAAACCACAGTTAAAATTAAAGTCGCATTGGAACATAATTGCACCTATGTGTTCCTGTATTTTCCCTGGTTCTTTTCAAGTTCCAATGGCAGAGCTAATTCTTTGCAAGTGATATCGTGGCTCCCAAAGTCACAAGTATTTACTCTCTGCCCCTAGTCAGAGGAAGTTTTGAGCCTTGGGCTAGTGGCAGACTGTGCAGCGGGGCTCTCTGCAGGACCGTCACGCTTTCTCTCTGGGTGGCATGAGAGAGTAGTAACCACATGCAGTTATGAGCTCGTCCATGTGGATGCGGGAGCTGAATTTTTAGAAGTAGATTTTTGATTTTAGCTAAATACCCACATGCACTTAGTGAACAGTATACTTTTATGCATCTGTAATATCAATTTGGGTCTTTTTTCTGCCTTCAAAGACTATAGCATCCTGCCATATCCTTGGCCTTCTGACTGTGTCTCCTATTCCCCCATGTAACCAAGCTTCAAGTCACCCAGTACAGAACACACTTGCTATTCATTTCCCTTGGCATTTCTTCCACTTTAAAGCCATTAAGCTCTCCTTCCTGTGCTTCTGAAATTTCTTCCTGTCTCGATTTATTACAAGCTTCTCCTTCCTCTTAAAAGTAGGCATTTACTAATGACTTGGCCATGCCTTCTATTTATAATTGTTTTTTCTGACAGTAACTTTTACTCTGGTGGCACCAACTGTCACGTCGAAGCAGATGGCCTTCATATCTGAGCAGTCTTCCCACCCAGCCTGCTGCTGGCTGTTCATCTGGGATTAAACAACTCACCAGACGGGCAAGCTCAAGGTCATCTTTCCCACCCCCTTTATGTCCCCCCAAGCAAGCTCTTTTTTCTTAATTTTCCAGAAAAAATTCCGGTTGCAAGGTTCATATGCTTGGGAACACTTTTCAGATTTCTCTCTTTCCCCAGCCATATCCAAGAGGAGGTTCTCTTTTTCCTCTTCATGCAAGTTTCTCCTTCATCCTCCTTCTCTATTCCCACTGCTCTTTTAGCATCATCTGTTGTGTTTTTAACAATAAATTTTAAATAATAAAACAAACAAACCAACAAACAAAAAAACCAGGGTGTTGAACAAGAGTGAGGCCCTGAGCCTGATGGATGACTGGGCTTTAGCCTTGTCTCTAATGTTTATTGGCTGTGTGCCCTCAGGTGAGCACATAACCTCTCTGTTCCTATGGGAGAGAGTAGTATAGTGTTTATCTCACATAGGGGTGCACAACAGGATAATTAAAAAAACTGACATTTGCCAATCATCAGGGTCAGTGCCTGGAAGAGAGTGAGTTTTAAATATGCATTTAAATAGAAATGTGCTGTTTTTTTTAGCATGAAAATTATGTTTTGAAAATGATATCTGTTTCTTATCATGTCAAGATTATCATCTTTTAGTAACTTTTTACCAAGATATCACAGAAAACTACTAGCAGTGAGCCAAATCCATATCCACTTTGCTCCTCTAGGTCACCATAAATCATGAGGATTTTCAGTCTCTATCAGATGGTTCAAGCTAACAAGGTAAAAACATGCTTTCACTGGAGACTATTTCTAATGCTTAAGACACAGGATTGATTTGAATGACTCTTGAGTTTAGAATCATCTTCCCATCCTATTTCCTGCCTCTTGTTCCTTTCAGCCTCTCTCTTACCTATCAAGTCAATGGACCTGTTTCCTAAAACAGCTGTGATAACCTCCAACAGCTGCCAATAGAAGGAAGAAAGCCCTAGTTCCTAGTCTGGGTGATGAGTCTCCATGTGTCCAATTCCTTCGCCCATTTGGGCTCCTTCTCCTTGCTGGGACCCAGGGCTTATGCTTCCAAATTCCATCTCCTACCTTCTCAATCAACTCAAATACCAGCTTTCCTAGAACTCTGCTCCCAGATGTCCTTGTTTCTTCTAAACTCTGAATGGTGCCTGTCCCCCAAACCTCTTTCTGGCCTGGTTACTGCCCTTTCTAGACAATTTGACCCCCAGAACAGAGGCTGGGATTTTGAGACTTACGGACATTCCTCGCCTCTTGAAGGCTATTCAGACACATGTGTTTTGTCCTAAAGAAGCCTGAAGAGTGCTCGCCACTTTATCCACTTAGTTTTAAAATGTTTTATACTGGAAATCAACTTAATTTAGAGGAATACTGTAAAGAGAGTACATATAGTTCCCTTCTACTCAGCTTTCCTTAATATCAAGACCATACAAAACCATAAACAAGACACAAGCATAGCACAACACTATCTGCACATAGAGGCTTCACTTCAACCTCATTGGCTTCCCTCCTATCCAGTAGAGGATACGACATTGCATTTAATGACTCATTTTGAGGACTAAGTGAACATGTCATATGTCACCGGGATGAAAGAGTGGAATTGGGGAGAAAACAATTCTGGCCTGAGTCCCATTTATAAGAACTATGACTTACAACTTTGAAGAAATCAACTGAACTCCAGGCTCAGTTGTTCTGTCTGTGAATATCATCCCAGCTTGACTTCATGTCCATAAATTTTGTTAAGTCACTACTGGAGATGCTGTAGATCCTGGAGATCACCCGGGCACTCAAGTCAATGATAACATCCCTGTCATCTCCCCACTGCACTGTAACCTTCTCCATGAAGCATACACGCCTGCAGACAGCCACTGGCAAAGTAAGCTGCTTGTTGGAAATACAGAAATTTCTAGGAGCTACAAAACAAAGCAAAAGTACACCCCTGTGGGTGTGGATGCCCCTTACACACACTCCAACCACTCAGCATGGCCCCTCACAGGTTCGGAAAGCTCTAAAGCATTCTAGAGGGCACTTCCTGGCTCCATGACCCTCCAATGCTAAAGAGGATCAGAGATAAAGTGAACGACCACCAAGTCCTGTTCTTAGTCACTCTTCAGTTATTTCTCTTCCACCTTCCATCTCTCCACTTACATTGCCTTTCACAGCCTGAGTCTAAATGGCCTGGACAAGTGGATCCTTTGAGCTCTTCTCCAGCCAACCTTCCCCTGCTGGAGGGCAAGTGCTGTAGTCCCCACACCACACCACCTGCTACCTTCCTCCAGCATCTGCTCTTTGCCTGAATGGCCCTTTAAAATTCTAAGTGCAAGTTGGGCATGCCTTCCTCTTTTGCCTGCCAGGTGATTTTATTCATCTGGCTTTTTGGTATAGCAAAGAAACCTCCAAATGGGAAGTTTATTGCTTTAAGCCATCTCTACAATCTTTCCATTTTTCTAAAACATACCTATGGAGCCTTAAAGCTTTGGATCTTAGGATGATGTGATTCATTTGATAGCCACTTATGACTACATGCTAGAAGTCATCAAGGTGAATGGACATGTCTGTCTCCATTTTCCTCCAACCTATAAAGGTGCGTATCAGCAAGGAAACACAGTATGGGGAGCAATTGCTATGATTGTGCTAAAGACTGAAACCAGTTTGGGGATGCAGAGATGCATTCCAGGAGGAAATGATGTCTAAACTCAGACATGAGGAGAGTTATGGAAAATAGGAGGAGATAAAAAGAGTTTTGGGAAGAGGACTACTCAAAGACCAAATGAGATGGAAGAAATTGAGAATTGGGAAATGGCTCACTGTATCTGGAGTCCATAGTGCAAAAGGACCAAATGGGGGTCAGGGCACATCAAATGTGCCCATAGCCATGACCAAGAGTCCACAGTGTAATGTTTCTGTCCTCTTGACACCTGACCTTCCCTTTCCTCTCATCCTTTCCTCCAGGAATTCAACCTTTTCCTGAACTATACAGCATGGGAGTTCTTACAGACTTAACAATTAAATTCACATATTTCCATATTACCATTGATGATCTGACCTCTAGTAGAGACTGCTAAAGGCTTGACCTTGTACTTTACTACTCTAGTGTAGACTATAAAGTACTCAATTAATATAGTTCATCAATTCATAATACCTGGTTTAGGAATATACGCATTTATTTATTAATTCATCCATCCATCCATCCATCCATCCAACAGTCCATCCATCCGTCTGCCTATCTATCTGTCTCTCCCTCCCACCAATGTTTATTAATGACCTACTGTGTGCCAGGATAGCCTATGTGTATAAACTCATCCTATTTGTCCCTGGTTATGAATCTTACAGTTTTGTGCATCAGACAATCTACTAGTAAACAAATACATTACAATTTGTTGAACTGTCATTTCTGCAATTTGGCCTCATCTTTTGTGTGGCTTCACTGAATCAATCTTAAACTCTCCAGAGTCTCACTTGAATTAGGCTAGTTCTTTCATATTAAACGCTTAAATGTGTTGGCACTGTGGTTTGTTCACCAGACTTCACAGAGGTGTAATGAAGTTAGTCAAACATGATTTTTTACAGAGTCTCTAAGAGGCCAGCTGAACTGTTGAAGGGAGGGGTGACTACTAAGTGGCAGAATCAGAGTCTTTGGTCAGGTCCACGTGCCTCCATACCTCAGAGTCCTGGGTGGGTGCTTGGGTGCTCTGCAAGCGCTGGCTTTGTTGTCCTCACTAATTAAAATCCTGAGAACTTGGGTATTTTGGTTGAGTAAAGACATTTAGACTTAAGTTGGTACAAGGAAGGGTATGAGGTTCAACAGTTTCGCAAATAAAATTGTGTCTGTGGGGTTACCCATCTTACCTCTGTTAGAGCTCACCAGACCAACTGACTCTCATTTGTTCTCATTTCTCTCTCATCCAGTAAAGATGTATTGAATAAGGCCTATGTGCCAGACACAGGATAAAGGGGAAGGACTGCTTCCATATGCTTCTGATTCTTCAGGGATGTGAAAACCAACAACAACCTCAAAGTGAATGTGCAATAGAAGATGGAAGTGGAGGAGAAATGTGGGGGCTGTCAGAGCTCAGGGTACAGGGTGAAGCTGGAAGAAACAGTGTTGGATTGGGGTAGGATATGACGAGACAAGAGAAAGGGACACTACGGAATCTGGGAAAGTGTGTGTGTGTGTGTGTGTGTGTGTGTGTGTGTGTGTCTGCTTCAGGAGCTGACAGAGCCTGTCAATTCAACACAGCCTTAGAGAGCAAACATGCCACATTTGATCTACAGTCCAGTGTGGTTCTCTTGGCCAAACTCAATATCCTTGTATGTTGTGTGTCCGTTCTTGCAGGACTTGTTTTGTGCTGACATTCAAGTTCTCTACTCCTGTCATGAGACAAAGATGGAGTGAGAACTTTCCCCTCCATATTTATCACACATTTGGGTGCTCACTTCCTACACTGAAATGCATTCATTGCTTTGACAACTTTTCCTTTTCAGGAGGCACACAGGAAGGGAAACTCTGGCATTATTAGCTCCATGGGCCCTCATGAATCCACTGTGTGCATGCAGAACTTCTGTTCCCAGGCCATGGAGACCTCAGAGCTGATACCTTATTGAAAATAATTGCTAAGTGCTCCCAAGTATAACATTAAGCTCCCTCCAGTCCTTGACCCCTAATACCTCAATGCCACAGAGAGCCCAGCCCCTGCTGGGCCAATGATAACCTCCGTCTCCTCACAGCTGGATGTGCTAGTTTCTCTCTACATTTCCAATTAGTTTTCTGCCTAGTACTGTAAGGCCCCCAGCCATGCCACATTCTCTTCCTGGTCACTGTGTAAAACTCTAAAGCAGTGGCTGATAGCCAGAGGAGACTGCTTTTCTAGCGAAAGCTGCGAAGGTGACTACAGTCTGATTTGGAGAATAGAGGTAAAGTGAGAGTTAACAATTCTGTTGTTTGTTTTACACTATTCCTGTGTGAGAGTGTTCTTTGAACAGTTCCTTTCTCACCTCCTGACCACATTAGTAGCTAGCCAACATGCATGCTTCTGCTGGTGCCTTCCACAATTTTATTTTAGAAAATTTCAGGCATCAGTCACATACCATGAGAAAACAGAATTTTCTTTCTCAGCAGGGGGATCTTGGAACCAGTAAGTGCCATGTTCTATGCTCTTATTATTGTAGGTACCAGGTCTCTCTCTCTTTCTCTGTCTCTCTCTCTTTAATTAAATTAATCTTCTACATTATCTTCACTCATTTGAAAATTATACATCCTTGAGTCAGCCTGCAAGATGTGCCATGCTGACTCCTCAGGAACTAGGAGGGGGAAATGTTCTGGGGGTCACACACCTACTTTTATTCTTTTGATATGCACTCTCAGTAGGTTTTCATTAAGCCCAGTGGCAGGGAGCATGTCATTTCAGCTACGGCGAGTAAACGCCTTCATTACACAAGCGTTCAATTAAACAAAAGCCTGATGAGATTCTATTTTCACCGTGGTGACTGCCTTTGCTTTGAGGCTGCCCTGGAGTTGAACCATTTTTAGGTGGCAGCTCCTGAAAGGGAACATGGCGCCAAGAATCCCAGATTGGGAATAAATCCAGAACAGGGATCAGGGATCACGGAAATATTTTAGGAACCACTATCATTGTAACAGGGTGGTCCCTAGGAAAAAGGGAAGTTCCAGGTTCCCTGACCCCGCCCTCCCCCCCCTGAAGGAGGGTGGAGCTGAGGAGAGAAAAAGAGAGAAGAGAAGGAATCTGAGGAGGAAAAAGGAAGCAGGATGGAGAGCCAGAAGGAGACCTGAGGAAGCCACAGTGAGCAGCAAGCATGTGATGAAGAAACCATGCTTGTTTCTTGGCCCTGGACTGGTTAAGGCAGATGTGGGTGAGATACCTGTGGTGAGGCTGACTACTGCAGTGTTTATCTTGATTTTGATAGTGCTCTTTTCCTCCCAGACCTATCTGCCCATTTCTGACCCTTTTCTATGGGTCCCGGCAAGAAAGTGCTTTTAGTCTTGTGGCGGGCTTTCAGGCCTTGCTTTGGGCAAATCCCGTTGGGTTGATAAGGGGATGGGTAACCTCAGGTGTTTGATTTAGAAGTTATATCCTTTGTCCTGTATTGTATACTCAGGGTGTTAAAGTCCCTTTTCATTCAAGTCTTACTTGTTTTGTCTTGATGCGGCAGATAGCAGAGCCTATTTAGAGCAGGCAGATTTAGGGGATCGGGGTGCCCCTCTCCCTGCCCTGTAACATCATGAGGATATAGTAGCACTTTTATTTTATGATTACTGTTTGCTTGCTCTCCCTCATCATCTGGAGGTTCACATCCAAATTCCTTAGCAGGGCATTCCTCATCCAGGAAGAGGGTGCCCTCCAGTGTTACCTCTGTCAGTCTGGACACTTCATCCACTTTCAGCTCCTCAGGCTGGTGCCTCCATGACTCATGCTGTACCCACGCTCCTTTCTCCTTCCTGGCTTGTCTGTCTTCTCTTTCCAGTGAATTTTTACTCATCTTTGAGCCCCAGCGTGTCTTTTCATCTGTGTTGTCCCCGTTCCTTTTACGTGGGCCTGTTCTAAAAATGACTTTCATGTTTACTAGGAGATGTAGTCACTGAGGTGAGCACCATGATTTATTCATCTTTGCATTCCAGCTCTCTAAGCATCCCTAAGATATGCTTGCCAGCTGAGTGGGTAAAACACCTGACTCTAAGACACTGAAAAGCCTTTTGAAACTCTGAATGCATTTCAATCTGGATGTTCTCACTGAATGGCTTCAGCACTACCATTTTGCAAATGGAGAAACAGAAACTCATGAAGATGAGTCCTGGTAACCAGGGGTAGTTAGTGAGGGCTGTCGCATTCTAATGTCAACATTGTAACAAGTTTGGGTACCTGGATTGAAAACATGGAATCAATGTTATGAGTGTGGTGTCTAGAAACGAAATTAGTGGCCTGGGAATCGGAAGACCCTTCCCAGTGCTGCCCACCGGCTGTGGTGTTTGGCTAGAGGCAGGTCTCTCTCCTGGGTCTAGATTTCCCCTTGTGTAACAGAGCAGCACTGTCCCAGGTAAATTCCAAGAGCTGTTGGCATCTTCCATTCTTGTGCCTTTTCTTGCCTTGGGTGCCTGTCTCCTACCAGCCTACAGGATGTTTACTAGATAGAAGCCATTAGCCATTGGCCATCCTAGAAACTCCTAATTCCAATTCAATCATTAGAGAGAGTTCAAGAAGAAACCTCTTTGCTTGCAGCCCACTTTATCTTAGAGAAGCAATTCTTTTTGTTTGGTTAAATCGTTAAATACTTTGATATGCAGATAATGGAAGTTAAGACCCCAGGGACACCGGAACCAGAGTTAACTAGAAGATGACTAAACTGAGATGCATAAGAAAGAATCCTGATATCTGGGTGCTGGGAGTAGCAAATGTGGAGAGAAAAAAAAAAAAATAAAGGAACTGAGGCATAAGGACTGGGGACTTTCAGGAATAAGAATTTCCACTTGTTTCGCTTTCTTAAAACTTTAGTAAAATCTTCTGCATATAACAGATTC
Source organism: Condylura cristata (assembly GCF_000260355.1). Classification (NCBI taxonomy): domain Eukaryota; kingdom Metazoa; phylum Chordata; class Mammalia; order Eulipotyphla; family Talpidae; genus Condylura; species Condylura cristata. Next base: position 31,394,271 of record NW_004567127.1, read on the forward strand.
TTATGTGAGTGGGGTCTTTGTGGTAACAGTTAAAAGAAAAGTACTAAGTACTTTTTCCAAATATCAAGTCTAAGACCAGTACTAAGCTCCAAATTTCAACCCAAGGTCCATATTGCATTATCGATCAGAGTAGAATTGTAGGCAGCTCTCTCAGGGATGCTATGGATGGCGGGCTGGTTGCATGTTGCTTCAGGGGACACACCTGTGTGTATAAAGGGGAAATACAAATACAGGCAGCAGAGATTTGTGCACTTATAATTTCCATGTCATGGCAATACCTGTCTTGCTCTTAAAAAAAAAAATGATCACTATATTATGATAAGTTTCTGGTCAATAGAAGTTAAGAAACCTGGGTCTTTTTCTATATTGCACAAAAGTGATAGCTGTTCTATGGGTGGGGCTTAACCTGGTACCTTTACAGGTCAAAATCAGACATGACTATGGCACTAAAAGAAGGGGCTCGGGAGGGACATGCCACTTTGCTCCCCTAGGTGCTAGGGACAGAGTGATCTCAGCAGACAGCCAAGTAACCTGAGGACAAAGCAGCATTAAGTACATCAACAGAAGTCCATACAAATGCTGCTTTCTTGGCTGATCTTTCCACTGGTCCCTGTGACTAGAAATTTTATGTGAATAAGAGTTGGGAGAAAAATCAGCATGCACAGAATTACCCAGGGAAGCAGTAATGCCATAAGAAGGAAATTGCCGGTTGCCTAGGTGTGCAAGGTAAGACATTATCTTTCTCCTACCCCCAATTAAAATGTGAATGGGGCATGAACTGTCTTGCATGTCTCTGCAACTGGAGGATGGACATGGAATTCTCAATTGCTCCTGGACACTTCCCTTTTATTGCTCCTTTGCAGGCAATCCAATCACTCCACACAAACTATAATTTCCTCTTTGTTATCTCTGCTACCTTCAAACAAACATGGCTCACTGACGAAATAATGAACCATTACCTTTGATGTTGCACCTGCCTGCCTTGAGATGGGAGTGGTCCAAAACCATGTACTACTGTGGTATTAAGGCAGGCAAAGAAAATGTTACTTTCAGATGATGAGAGTGCCCTGCAGTTTGCTGTTTATTTTTCATATACTTATTTAAAACTCTAAAGAGCCACAATATAGTCAACTGTAAATAAGTCTGTAATAACTGTTATTCTAGTTTAAGAACTTGTTCCAGGGGCCTCCCTGTTGGCCCAGGGATTAAAGACACAGCACTATCAAGCTTCTACCAGCCACTACAGTATGAGCTTGATCTCGGCCAGGGACCCAACCCATATGGCACAGCAGACCTCTCCTGTTTTGCCAGCTGCTCCCCTCAGCAGTGCATTTCAGTAGATCTGCCTGTCTTTGCTGCCCACTCTGTCTCTGGCAAATCCTCCCACCTCCCGCACCTTTGGCTTGTACCCCAGTTCTCGTATGCATAAATAAATCTTAAAAAAAAAAAACTACTTGTGGCCCTCCCTGGTGGCACAGCGGGTTAAAGCACAGCACTGAGAAGCTAAAGCCACTTCAGCATGAGTTCGATTCCCGCCTGCCCTGTAGGTGACCACATGGCGTGGCAGACCTCTCCTGACCCGCCTGCTGCTCCCCTCAGCAGTGTACTTCGTTGATCTGTCTGTTCAGCTCCCCACTCTGTCTCTGGTGAAGCCTCTTGCCACCCCTGAGCCTCTGGCCTGTACTCCAGTTCTGTATGAACAAATAATAAATAAATTTTAAAAAAAAAAAAAAAAACAACTACTTGTCACATGGTACTATGGTGATGGCACATGGGTGAATTGGTGGTGGGAAGTCCACGGGGATTACAACCAAGATGAAAATAATGTACAAAGTGAAGGATGATGATATCTGTCTATCTAATTTATATATAAAATATTATTTAAACCCCCTCCCCCCAAAACTTATTCCTCTCCAGCCCCTGTCATCTGTCATGATCAATCACTGGTTCTTGATCTACTTGCTCACTCATCCCTTCCCATCTTTCCATTCATCTATTTGTTCAACAAGCTTTCATGAGTATCCAGTCACAGGTGCCGTACTGTTTCAGAATTTACAACACTGGTGTGTGTGTTGTGGAAAGGAGAACAGGGACACTACTTGTCCTCCTGAGACCTGGTTCTTGCCTTCACTATGTACCCCGCAGTCACAAGGCAAGCTCTGAATAATATTCACATCTCCAGATCCTGATTAAATTGTCTGCAATGGTGGGGCTGGGATTATGCTGAAGCACCTTGGTCGGTTCACTATGAAGCAAAATCACTGGCTTAGCATTTGCTACCCAGCCAGGAAGACGAACAATAAACAAGGGAATGGCTGGATAATAATGACATGATACAAAAGGCCATAAAGCAGTGTTTGAAAATCACTGCTTTCTGGTTTATTATGACATGCTTTCTGCTTAGCTCTAACTAATCTCCACCTTGAGAGAATGCCCTAGGGTCAGTAGGCTGTGACTGAAAAATAAATTTTGTTGAGCTGCATTTTTCTCATGGAGTGGTTGTATTCTTAATGACAGCCACTTCTCCTGTGGCAGTGGCCTGAAAACTGAACCTTGGGCTTTTCTTGTTAATGTCCTCCAGTTACTTTTCCTGATCAGAAAGTCTGAAAGCATTTGTAAATAAATGCAGTAGGATATAGGACATAAGGCATAAGACTTGCAGTACAAATGCTGAAATGCATCCCACCTTCTAGCTAAGAACAGGTTCCTTTGTCATGGTGGTATGGTTGAGCTGGAGGAGTATAAGTAAAATTAGGCAGATTTTCTTTTTCCTGGCTCCTTTAATACCTTTGAGTAAGACCCCAAACCACCTAGAATCTCTGGTCCCTCACCTATAAAATGGAAACTATTTCAGGCTTTCTCACAGGGTTGCTTCTTCTGACGTGAGGGTTAAAGGAGATGAGACACACAAAGCAAACATGCAGCTACAAGGCACAGGAATGTCTCTCTAGAGATGGGTCACTTTGCCTGGGGACTGGAGGTTTCCTCTGATAGGAGACAAACTCCAAGAGGGCACAGTACACAACTATCCTGTTCAACTGTGACTGTCTAGCATGCTTATCAACATTATCAACACCTTCAAATATTTGTGGAAGGAGTAGATGCATTTGGGTGATAGCTATGTATGTAGCCTGGTCAATCCAGCTCATAGTCAAGTCAATTTCCAATTGAAATGTAGAGATTTTGGCAGCAAACATCCATGTCAAACACTTTCTGATGAGGTCAATTTGGGACAAGACATGCGAAGGCTGTTCTCCTAGGTCCTGCTCTCTAACTGGCATCCCCAGATGTTACTAAGGCTTTGGGTTCAACTTGGAAGACTTGGTGGCCAAAGAGTCAGCCCTGGCAGCTCTGTGTAGCCTGTCTTAAGGTCCCAGGCTGTAACTGCTCCCACAGAAACAGGTCAGTATTGTGGTCTCTGTGATGCTCATATACTGCAACTCATTAGTTGTGTCTGGTAAGAGACTCAAGCTCTCAAGCTGTTTTTTTTTTCTTTTCTTTTTTAATAGTGCATTTGCACATACGTTCTTTTTTTTTATTTTATAAATACATTTTTTCATTGTTCTTCATTTTGTGCATATTTTTCCTCTCAGTTATAATCCTCATGGGCTTTCCAACACTTCTTCACCCACATGTCTTCACCATAGTCCCATGTGTTCTTCCCACCCCAGTTTTTACTTTGTTTCCCTTTCCTCCCCCATAGAATGTCTCTGATTTATAGTTGTTAGTTGATGTTCTTTTTATTTTCTTACAATTACTATATATATATATGTTTGTTTGTATATATATATATGTGTGTGTGTGTGTATGTGTATATGTGTATATATGTATGTATATATATATATGTATACACACATATATGTATACACACACATACACATATTTTTTCCCCTGATCCCTTACACCCCTGCTATGAGTGAATCATCCAGTATTTTTCTTTTTCTTCTGGCTTATAAGCATGATCTTTTCCAGTTACATCCATGTTGCCACAAATGGCATGAGTTTATCTTTTTGGTTGCCAAGTAATATTCCATTGTATATATACACCACATATTCTTGATCCAGTCACCTATTTTTGGACATTTGGTTTGATTCTACATCTACAATAAATGTTGGTGAGGGTGTGGAGAAAAAGGAACTGTCTACACTGTTGGTGGAGATTGGTTTTAGTTGCCAAGAGTGCCTAACTATTTTCAAGGAAAATTCACTCTACTAGAAAAGTCACAGCAGCCACTTTATCTTGTAGGTTAATTTGACCCAACAACAGGTGGCAGGTAGAAAGCAAGAGTTCAGTGGCAACAACCTGTGGTGTGGATATGAGATAAAAATCAATGCAAGTCACATGAAAAACTGATACCCATTGATGTCCTCAGGGGGAGCAAAGCAATATAACTCATATGGTTACAATTTAATGGAAGATCAAACACTTTATGAATGTATGTAAAGATAAATGGGCAATCTCTAGAATGATGCAAAAGAATCAAAATGAAAAATGAAAAAAAAAAACCCCTCAGTTGAATTTAATATATAATTTCATTTTCTTGCTAATGTGATGAGAACCACTGATGCCTGGTAACAGTTGGTAACAAAGATAAAAGGTACCCAGGTAAAGTGTCTTGTTTCTGGGAATTTCTGTTTGGAATGGCCCTTCTAGGAAGCTGCTCTCAACATTCGTAAAACTGTAAATTTCAAAGACGCAGGAAAGAGAGTACTTTTTTCTTTTTACAAATGGTCAAAGGAGCCAGAGAGATGAGTTTTTTTGTTGTTGTTGCTAGATGTAGTTTTAGGGTTAGTGAATTTTAAGATATTTTGATGCACTGGTATTCTTTTACCTTTTTAAATGCTGATTTTAAGCCCAGCCCTCACCACACTGCAGCTCACTTCAGAAACAGTTCTTTGTGGTGTCAGTATTAAAAAAACACACATTTTTTTCATGCTATCTCTTCTAGGTGGTGATTAAGTCTCTCAATTTTCTTTCTCTGAGGTCAAGTTCAAGCCTTAACATAGACAGAAAATACTTTTACTGTGAGAAAATTTTGGGCCAACTCACCAGCTCACACTGCTATTGTCTTACTGATACTGACTTGTACAAAACAGGCTCTTTCTTGGTTATTGACCATCATCTGGACAACTTATGACAGCAGAATTACTGAGTCACTGGGATAGATTTCTTGGCCATCACCAAGAACAATTAATAATCTTTGTTTCAATGACAATGCTCCCCAAACCAATATTTGAGCCCTAAGTTCCATTAATTTTGAAGCTACTTTTATGTGCCACGCCAGTCAAGTCTCACAAATCCTTTTGAGGTGGGTGCTGTTCCTACTCACCTGTTCATAATGAGGGAAATGGATTTTAAACCTTACTCAGAGTCATATCCTAGCCGGTGGTAACACCAGGACCCAGGTCTGTGATCTGGCTGGAGAATTCCACTCTCACTCTGTACTTCATGCTGTAATTCTATCATGGACCTCACCTCACATGCTGAAACCTTGGGGTCTTAGTGAGATGAGACTTTCCACTGTGTCTAACAGGGGGCTGCAAGCTGACCCTGAGGCTCCTCACTTGTGGATGCTTCAGGGGATTTTTGAGGGAATATTTGTAAAAATACTTTGAAATTTATGAAATACTATAAAATGTGAATTATCTCTGAATATCCATAATGTAAAGAAAAATGAAAAGAAATCCACTAATGATTGTCACAGATTAGGTGAACAGAATTTTGAAGAGAAACTTAAGAGGTCCTAGTAAAGTTGTGAGCAGTACAGATCTTTCTCAGCTTACATTGGGGTTACCATCAAACCACTGAAGATGTCATGCATTGGAAATGGATTGTTATACCTACATTATATCACAGCCTAGCCTAGCCTGCCTAAAATGTGCTTAGAGCACCTACATAAGCTGACAGCTGGGCAAAAACATCTCACACAAAGGACTGTTTTATAAAAAAGGCAAAATAAATGCTGACTATTTCAGAGTGCTTATTAAAGTAAAGCAACAAATGGTTGTTTCCCCCTTGTGATCACATGGCTAACTGGGAGGTGACCTTACCACATGCCACAAGCCACTGAAAAGATCTAAATTCAAAGTATGCTTTTAATTGAAAGGGTATTACTTTTGTAATCATTGTAAAGTTAAGTAACCCTAAAGTAAAATAAATAAAGTCTCATAATTAAATAATCCTAAACCAAACCATCACAAGTCAGGGGCCACCTGTACCTTGAAGCCCACATGTTTACATTACAACAGAGCTGAAAGGACATTTCATTGCAGTCTCCCTCCTCTGACTTCTGTCCTTCTGGGTAAACAACCCAGACCTTGAGTTTCCCAATGGCGGGAAGCTCAGAATCTATAAGGAAGAGAAATCAGCACTTCAGACAATTAGAAGTTGCATTCTGATATTCTGTTAACTCACTTTTGGTTCCACTGCCCTCCCTGCCCACCCCGGAGTCATTCTAAGTCAAAATGAAGAGCACAATTCTCTAAGAATATCATGCCTGCACAGAGAGGGGCCCCAAGCCTTTCACTGTTCCTGTAGTCACTGCAAAGTTCAAGCAGTGGATTATTAAATATGCCAGGAGGAAAGACCCTCCAGACTTCATTCACTAGCTTTTTAATGATTTTTAGCTTTTTAATGAGACATGGAAGAACTGAACTCATTGTAACAGAGGATAGAGAGTGTGGAGGAAGGGGAGGATGTGTCTAATCCATTATGGTTATGTCTCAAAAATGGTCCTTGACCCCCCAGGACAATCATTTGTGGAGCGGTAACCAGAAGTCCAAAGTCAACTGCTCTCCAACTTAACCCCACTCACCACACACATTTTCATTATATCCTGCATTCAAAGGCTGAGGGGCATTTTCTTCATTTCCCAAAGAGCTTTCTATGAGGACCACAGGGAGAACCTCACACTAATAGACCGATGCATCATGTTAAGAAGGATGTCAACACTCTCCTTTAATCTGTACACAGTCAATATTCTCCATCATGAATAACTAATGGATTTCTCAACTCCTTTCCTCAGATGTCATTGCAAAATCTATCTGAGGAATGTCTTCTGCCTTTAATGAAGGGACAAGCATTGTAATTAAGTGTTAAGCTATTTCTTCAGCATGAAGCTGCCACGAAGTGTGAAATGACTGTAATTCACATTTTTAAGACCCTGAATGTATTAGCATCTATTTTCTATTCAAGGTTAGGGGCCAGACACTGGGATTGTCAAAGGCTTCAAACCTCTCTGGGCTTTGTTATTCCAGAGTTTGTATGCCTGAGCTCAGACACCAGGCAAGGAAAATTCTCATTAACAAGTCAGGTTGTGTTTTTGAAAATAACTGAAAGGACTGGAGACTGATCTTCCCTTGTGACTAGGAAGTGACAAGGAAATGTTGAACTGGGTGGGAAGGGACTTGACATTCCTCTATGAATTATGACAAATGTTACTGGGAAGTATAGGGACTGCCGACCTGTGGCATCCCTGCGGCAGTTCGGCTGGAGAGTGACTCATGTAGGATCCTTAGACAGAAAATACCTGATTTTTTTTAACTGCTTGTAAAAGGAAGAGAAAATGGTTATTAGCTTCTGGGGATGACTAGAATGGATAAAAGAAAGTGGGGCATGGGATCAATATGTGTCTGGATGAACTAGAGATAGTAGGAGTCTTTCAAACTTTCAAATAGTAGGTTTGTTTCAAACCTTCACAAACCAGAAGGAAGGGGAGTGAGTTATCTCTGTTGCTGACTGGATGTACTTTGGGGGTGAGCGGGATGAATCTGTAATGATCCATCTAAGCTAAATTCCTGTGGGCAATGGCGAATGGGGAAGGCAGCTCAGTCAGTGAATCCAAAAGTGAAGAAGTGAGTGAAGAAGTGTCGGTGGTATGTTTGCTTGTAACAGGATTTCCTGTTAGGAAGTGAATTTAAATTAAGTTTATGCTAAAGGCCTATCTCAAATGTGATGCATGCTAAAGGCCTATCCCCAGTGTGATGCATTTCCTGTTAGGAAGTGAAATTTAAACTGAGAGCTGAAAGATGAACAGGATTATCCAGAAAGAGAAGAGGGGAGAATGTTTCAAGAAAAGAGAACAGCAAGGCTCTCAGGCATTCTAGCAAGTGGAATCGTGGAAGTGTGCAAGTTTTGAGGGCTTTTGATTCAACAGCTAACCTGACACCCATTTCTCTATCTGCTTCTTCCTGAACTGGTAATGCAGTAACTCTAAATGAATAAAGACAGACAGAAAGATAAAGAAAGAGCTACAACAACAACAACAACAACAACAACAAAAAAAAAAAAAACAGAAAGAAGGTGTTGAGGTTTTGGAAGTGGAAAAGAAAGCAACAAATAATAACTTCACTAATGGATAACAGGCAACTGAAAGCTAATAGATTGTCAGTTTGGTGAAGAACAAGATACAAGGTGATTCAAGCTGCAGAATCTGGCCAGATGTGGGCACAGGAGTTAGTAGGACTTCAGCGGTTAGGAGTGTCTGGGGGAGCTGAAAGCAAAAGGGCTGACTGAGGTCTCCAGGAGAAATGACAGGCTGTTTCTCCACTCGGGGTACCCAGCGGCCATGTCCTCCTCACTGTTACACACTAAGTGCTTGTGAGTCCTGAAATTTACATGCTAAAGGCCTATCCCAAATGTGATGCATAAGGAGCTTTGAGGGTGATTATGTGTAGGTGGAACCCCTGTTAGCAGGGTCAGTGCTCCCTTACCCCTTCTGCCACGGGAGGGCCCAGCAAACAGATGGCAGTGGCTGTCAACGCACCAGGAAGAGGACCCTCCCCAGACAGTCTGCTGGCACCTTGATCTTGAGTTCCAGCCTCTGCAGTGATGAGGAATAAATCTGTGTACCTAAGCCACAGCATTTCTGATATGCTGCTGTAGAAGTCCCTGCGAATGAAGATGCTCACAGCGAAAGCCTTGCACTCTGGCCCCTATCACACCAGGCCAGTTGAGAGCACCAGCACTACAGGGAAGGCAGGGAGGTAAGTGAAAACAAGGAAGATGTAGGTAGAGCTGCTAGACCTCAGCTGAACAGACTGGCCACTGGCTCATCCCAAGTGAGGGATGAGGACCCCTCTAAGGAGAAATTGACCAGCTCAACTGTCAGATTCTGAGGTCATCTACCTAAACCTCAGCAAGATCATTCCACCTCCAAGGAAACCATTCAACCCACCTCCTTCATGCTCATACAACTTTCCAACAGATTGTTTCACTCTTAACAACAAATAAAATCCATGAATTACTAACTGTTTAAAAAAGCCCCAGTCAAAAAACCAGAGATCTGAATTAAAAAAAAAAAAATTGGAGAACAGATGAAACTTGAAAACATCATTATAAAATTCCAAAAGTAAAGAGAAGATTGTATGTGCTTATACAACTAATGCAGGGTGCTGTAAATAATTACTGCAGAATAAGAATGTCTGGAGTGGAAAAATGAGAACAGGGAATAAAAGTATAATGTACAGAAAAGAAACTAGAGAGCAGACGGAAGAAAGGGCTGGCAGGAGGGGACAGGGCAGTGGGAGAGGAGAGGTAGACCAGCACTGAGGGCCCACTCTGACCCCTGGGCTTGGGGGCGAGTGGTTTTGTTTCCAGGTCAGTAGGAGTCACTGAGGACAGAAAATTAAAGAGAAATGTCTTGTCCAACCTGAGGCGTAATCGTGGCAGTAAATCAGGCAAGGTCATCTGGTTTTCCCTGAGAGCTGATGGATTCACTCTCACTACGTGATAGCCTAACAAACCATGGAAAATTCTGGATCAAGGAGAAAAAATGAGTATCTACTGTCTAATTGTTTTAAAATTCACTTTTAGTTCTCAACTTATTTCAGGTTGAAAAAACTGTTGTCAGTTTGTTCCTCTAAACTGCCATTACTCTTTATTTTGAAAAGGTTATAATTGGAATAAAACTAGGTTGGCTTTGAACCAGGATCATAAAGGGTATAATTAAGTAAGACTTTCTGTGTGTACAACCCAGCAGGGCCACCTGACTAAGGGGAAGAAAAGGGAGATTCAAAAGTTATTGTGTGCTTTTCAAGAATAATAGAACAATCTACCTCCCCACACTTTACATAATAAATGACAGCTGCCGACATTTTAATCAAGGTAAAAACAATGATAAAATCAAAGCAGTTCATTTTGAGGGGAAAGGTAGCCCCCTATCAGGAATTTGGGCAAATATACTTGTGCCCACTGCCTTGGGGCTGGGAGGGAACCCTTATATACAGTACTGGCCTCGACAATAGGGACAGAAGGGCAATTTTATACTCTCTCACATGATGAAGTCGTCTGTTGAATAACTTTAAATCATATTTTAAACTCTTATATTACAGAATTTTATGTAAAAGGGGCCCTCCCTGGTGGTGCAAGGAAATTACAGAGTTCTGAAGCTGTCCACAGCCACTGCAGCATGGGTTCGATCCCTGACCAGGGAGGGGTCCCACCTGGCGTGGCAGACCTCTCCTGTCTCGCCCTCTGCAGTGTATTTCAGTAGCTTCACCTGTCCTGTTCCCAACTCTGTCTTTGGTGAATCTTCTTAGCTCTCACACCACTGGCCTGTACCCCAGTTCTTGTATGCATAAACAAATAACTTTAAAAACTATCTAAAAGATATATTCTAAGTTTGAAATAAAAACGACATGTATCAGAGGAACATCACATGCCAACACCTCTCTCACTGTAGATGATAGGGTGACAATCAGGAACCCCATGGCTCATGACTAGCTCCAGCTTTTGTGGACAATCCAGCAATAGCTGTGAAATATCTTGGTATTAAATGCTTCCTCAGAAGGGGCTGGTGAATCCAGGCAGTGGTTCAGTGGGCAGATTTGGACCTACAGAAGAGACCTGAAAGTAGATCATCTAGAATCTTAAAGAGAGGAAGGAAACTGAGGGAGACATCATTTATCCTAATGAGCAAGTTGACATTTTTCCATGATAGAGAAGATGCCAAAATAGATTATTATTTCCCAACAATCCAGAAGTATAAAAGGTTGGAAAGTAAAGTCAAGTCAGGTAAGAGTAACCACCATTGGCTTTCATGGATAATCATGACTTGTAAATTAGGCACTTATGTACCTGTCTCATGCAACTTGGCTAAGTGTCCAGTGCCAAAGTCTGCCTCTCTGTGCCTCGTAGAGACCCCTGGGGATCCCTACCTGTTGGTGTGCAAGAATTGCAAGCCTGACGATGTGGCCTAATAATGCAAAGCTACATGGATGATGAAAAAGGGTACTTTGATGAAAAAGGGTACTTCCTCAGTAGCGTGTTGGCATAAATGATTGAAAACCAGGTCCTCTCTTGTGGTGCAACAGGTTAGGACGCAGCACTGCAAGCTAGTGGCAGCCACTTCAGAGCGAGTTCAATCACTGGCCCCAGAGGTGACCCACATGGTGCAGCAGACCTCTCCTGAGCCGCCTGCTGCTCCCCTCAGCAGTGTACTTCCTTGATCTGCTTGTTCTGCTCCCTGCTCTGTCTCTGGTGAATCCTCTTGCTGCCCCTGCACCTCTGGCCTGTATCCCAGTTCTTTATGCATAAATAAGTAAATCTAAAGAAAAAAAGATTGAAAGCTCAGACCGCTTTGTAGCAGTATGTTTAGAGGGTCAAGTCAACACTGCAGACACAGTCAGGGCCAGTTCATGGCTGACAGAGAAAGGAATATTGCTGATGATGGAGTCTACACACATGCTTCCCTTGTCTTGAGCCCAGGGGTCCCTACGAGACACAGAGGGGCAGACTTTGGCCCTGGACACTTAGCCAAGTTGCATGAGATGCTTGTGACAGGTACATAAGTGCCCAATTTACAAGTCATGATTATCCATGAAAGCCAGTGGCAGTGCTTCATTACTCTTACCTGACTTAACTTTACTCTCCAACCTTTTATACTTCAGGATTGTTGGGAAAAATTAATCTATTTTGGCATCTTCTCTATCATGGGAAAATGTCAACTTGCTCATTAGGATAAATGATGTCTCTCTCAGTTTCCTCCCTCTCTTTAAGATATTATATGGAATATTTGAAGTAGAGAGGGGGTTATGTGGTCTAATAAGAACAGGGAGGAAGGAAGTTCAGATTCTAGAAGATGTTCTGATTGGCCAGGACTTTGCTAGCATCCTGCCTGAGTGAATTCTGATTCATTCTCTCTGTGCTCCCTGAGTATCCATGAAGTTGGGGACAGATGGTCTCTGTACACCCTGAGGTTCTGGTATGTTTTCAGAGCCCTCTGTCCTATGACAGAGAAGCTCCCAGAAATACAGTCTGCACCACCAGCTGACCACCTGCCTTCAACAGGATGCCAAGTGGGCCCTTCCTACTCTGCTGCTGGGATTGAAGGAGAATGCTGACCCAGGCCAGAGCACTGTGCTGGGCAGGGTCTGAGTCCACCCTGCAAGTCATCTTCTTCCTATAAAAATGCACAGTGGCCTTAGCTTTTAACTTTCCTTTAAACCTACCCACAGGCTGGCATGCATTGTTTTGGTCAATGACAGATTCCATATAGGACTACAGTCTTCAAATTCTTAATGTCTACTGCTGCCTTCACTATCAACAGCCTCAAGTTCACTACTGCATCTCACATCGTGCTGCCTTTGCTAGAGTTAACTGTCAGTTGTTTGTTCAACATGGCTGTGACAAGTACACAATCCACCGCCCATGTTGAGTGGCCACAACACCTGCTAACACCATGTCTCAGAACAAATGTATCCCCGTCGTTAGGGTCTGTGTGACCATAACTGGTACTGTCTGCCCATGACTCAGAGGAGAAAGGTGATTATATCTCACCACTTATTTTCATATAGCTCCTGTCTCCTTTACCCCACAATTCACCAGAGATCAGAGAGACAGACTCTCAGCTTCCTTTTCCTGTCTGCACTCAACTTCCCATCTCCTTGCCTCACTTTCCCTCTGCAGTGGAGAATCAGTAAGCACAGAGGGGACAGATACAGACCACACAGGCCCAATGAAACCTCCCTTTATCATGTTTGTAAAGTAAGAGCTGTTGACACAGGCAAAGGGAAAGATGGAAGAACCTCCATTACTGAAACATCTCCCTTTCTCCACTTTGTTTCTCCTTCTGTATGCTAGGAAGGAGGACACCCAGAGAAAGATAAGGCCACGGAAACAAAAGACACATGTGGACCACTTCAAACAACATAGTGCTACTTATGGGGCAGCTTGACAGGGCACAGGATGGGGAAATAGAGGGAAATCACAGGCTGTTAGCTCACAAAAGAGCAGCGAGATGTAAGAAGAGCTCCAGAGTTCTTGACTGGACAACCTGAAATCCTGTGGACCTTGACTGGCCTGGCTTCAACCTTTAGGATCTTCATTTTTTTTTGTTCTGGGTAGGCTTAACAGAATGTATGAAGCGAAGATGGAGGTGACATAGGCATAATGACATGTTAATAGTTCAGCACATCCAGATGATGGGACAGTCTTCTATTCTCAGATTGTCGCCTCTACTCAAGTATTAAAAAGATCCTTTCCTTTATAATGATATTGTTAACAGTAGCTGCAAGTACACAATAGAGTTTTGGTTTAGTGCTTAATTGAAAATGACCTGCTGGTCACTGTGACTTGAAGGACATGTGTTCCTGGTTGATGATGATGCCCATGAGAGAGAGCTTCATGGCCCATCTGCCTAAGCTGTATATGCTGAGTCAGTGCTCAGGAGCTTTCCCTCTGCCTCTAGCACCAGGGCTAGGGGTGGAAGGAGGTCTGTCCTGCTCAAAGTCACAAGCAGGTAGGCCCCAGGACAGGAGATACCTTTGAAGTACAGGCCTAGCCAACATGGACATCACTCTGGGGTCCTTCAATCTTGTAAGTCCCTGAAATGATGGAGCCACGATTTGGCCCACTATATTTTTTCACTTCTCCTTTGAATTACTTCAATACTCCTTTAGAAGATCAAATAATCCTGATACCATACATGCAAAACAAAACTAAAAACTCAATCTAAAAAACTGGTACATGAAATGACCGGGGAGAATGGGGAGAAAAAGAACAAGTCTGCTAACTATATGGAAGGGATAAAGTATAAAGATATTCTGGAAATAGGATTGCCCCAAATACTATAGCTAGGGATGTTAGTATACAGCCTCTTTGTGCCTGTTTCTCTTTCTCTGCTTTGAATGTCTATACGAGTGTGTGACTATATATTATATAGCTAACATATGTAATTATATTAAAATAACAATTATTTTGTAATTTAAAAGTATGATTTAATTATAATCTAATTTTAATTATAAATACAATTAATAATAAGTAACATGCAATGGCATCATTTATAATATCTACATATAATTCATAGTGTATATTATATATAATTCATAAGCCATCATTCATTATATAGATAGTATATAATTAATATTTAAGAAAACAGTCCAGCTAATATTTTTGGTATTTTAACTACTAAAGGATAGAGAAGGGAAGACGATATTTTTCCTTTTTGAATAGGTTTTGGCTTTGAGACCACTTTTTAGTTCACAGCAAGATTGAACAGAAAGTACAGAAAGTTCGAAGGTAGGTGTATTACCAAGCCTCCAATTAACTGGTTCCTGAAGCTTCTACAGACAATTCTGGAAGCTTAAATTTATAAATCATGGAAAGCCAATAAATACTCAGTTGGCTATGGACATTTGGAAATAAAAAAATTGATTCACTTTTGTCAACTTGAGGGAGATTGTCTGATCTTTATGTCCCCATGAGATGCACAGACTGTAAATCTTGCCCATTCCCAATGGAGCTCAGATTTTGTTGCTACCCATTAAAAAAACCGAAAGCCCACATCTTACGGAATGTTCAAGCACATGTGGGGAGCAGTAGATACAGCTTAGAAAATTTTCAGTTTTATCATTAAAACCTTGGTCCCATTATGCAGAGAAACAAACAGCCACAGAGAAAGTCTCTCTTTATTTAAGACTGTAGAACAGATTTTGTATCAGTGAATCTTACAGTCCTGAATTATGAATTGCGTTACAAGTTAATTTTTGAAACTAACAAAGTCTTTCATGATCACATTTAGAGCTGCTTTCACATAATTTCTTTTTTTCTTTTTATTTAAGATTTATTTATTATGTATGCATAGAAGAACTGGGGTGTAGGCCAGAGGTGTGTGTGGGGGTGGTGGTAATAGGATTCACCAGAGACAGAGTGGGGAACCGAACAGGCAGATCTACTGAAACACCCTGCTGGGAGGGGCGGTGAGTGAGACAAGAGAGGTCTGTGGCACATATATGGGTGAGCTCCCTGACAGGGATGGAACCCAGGCCATAGGGGTGATAACCCCTATACCACTAGGGAGGCCCCCACACAAGCTAGTAAAGAACACAATAATCAGGAGGAAATCATCCCGCTCATGGTTTTCAATGACACACTGACATTCTTAGCAGCTGCAGAAATGTGTTGTGGATGCTCTCTGGTGGTGCAACAGGTTAAAGCACAACACTATGAAGCTAGTGGAAGTGCTTTAGTATTGAGTTGGATCCTGGGCCAGAGAAGTGACACACATGGCGTGGCAGACCTCTCCTGACCTGCCCGCTGCTCCCCTCAGCAGTGTACTTCATCAATCTGCCTGTTCTGGTCTCCCCTCTATCTCTCGTGGATCCTCTCACCCCTGTACCTTTGGCCTGTACCCCAGTTCTCTATGCATAAATAAATAAATCTTTAAAAAGCAAGAAATGTGTTGTACTATCTGTCCCTATGTTGGGTGGCCCAGACAACTGCACTTCTGGATTTTTCCCTTTATTCTTGCAGCTATGATGTCCCTCCTTTGGGCAACTTTTGCTAAGTCTGTCAGGTGGACTTTGTCTCTCTGTTTCCTCTGACATGGTTCACACACCTTCTGAGCACTAATCATATTATCCTGTAATTCAGAGCTATATTTATGTATCATGCTCTTTAACTATATGTTCTTGGAGTACACATATATCTCTCAATTCCAAATATTTAGCACATGACTTGACTCCTAACCAGTGTGCAAAAAACACCAAAGTTAGTAAAAAGTTCATGGTGTGCAAGGACAAGGGAATCAAAGCTCCGGCCTTGCCAGGGTTATGTGGAGAGCAGAGCGCATTAGCAAATCAGCTGATGAGGGATTCTTCTAAGAAGACTTTGTCTTCTTGAACTGGCATCATCCTTCCAAGTTTTCAGTGCTATTTAGGGGAACGAAGTTGGCTCTGTATAGAAGTGCTCTCTATAACCTACTATTTTTTTTCACTGTCCATGCAAATGCCTAAGAAATCAGATTCCACAGCCTATTTCTTGTTCTTAGAATCAGAACCCTACAAGGAAACATCAGAATTGGAAAGAATCTTGAGAGCAAGGGAAGCATTCAAGGATAGCTTCTGTTCTTACAGAAATATATTTGCAAAGTGGATGGCCTATTTCCTACCTCACGTCATATACAGTTTGAGACCATGGTTTTTTTGTTTCCCATTTGTCTTTACATAGATACTTAGGGGGAAAAAAAGTGAGCAAGTGAATATCCACTCTTTCTACAATTTTAGATTGTGAATTTGCTACAATGCAGTTTCTATTCAAAGTTACTTTTTGTTTCAAGGGTTGGGAGTAGTACCTGGTATAAGATTAAAGTATAATCTTGGATTTAGAGCAACAGGTCATTTCAAAACTGTCTTCAGAGGTAAATTCAATAACAACCCTGGGTTGGGTGTTGTCTGCGGACCTTGCTAACACTCATGATTTGTCTACAGAGAAGCAACCCTCTTTTGTGATTTGAGCTTAACTTTGGCTTATTTACCAACATTGAAGACTAACTTCACAAATGCAGTATCTCTAGTTACTGTGAAAATAACAGTGAAGCAAAAGTGGAACAGAGAGGAAAGTGCCTTATCTGAGACCCAAGATCTTCTAGGAAGGACCATCAGCGGCCTAACAACACACCAGCTACCAGAACACACTAGAACAAACACTTATCACCAGCAGTGAAGGCAGAGGGTCTCAGCAACTGACGCTCTTTTCCCAGGTTTGATTGTTTGGTTAAGTGAGGGGTTGAATGCATACTTAAGCTTTGCTTGTTTATTTTGGAAGGCAATCTCTATATAAATAAACTGTAGTCTTTGAACTCAATTTGATACCCCTTAACAAATGAGACCCCCAAAATCCAGGTATAGAAAATTATTTTTTAAAAAAATCATTAAAAATACTTCAACTTAACTGCAGGGGGACTTTCAAAGATCCATTATCTCATGTTTCAACAAATTACTTTCCTGTGAAGCTCTTTATAAAATGTGTGTGCTTGTGTAGAAAGACTACCAATCACATTTGAGATCCTCCAATTCCTTAGAGAGTTGAAGAACCAATAAAAAATATTTCAAAAAGTATGAAGTTTCCTCAAAAAAAAAAAAAAAAGAATAGAAATGCCATATGAGCCAGCTCTGGGTATATATCTGAAGAATTTGAAAACACTAACTTGTAAAGATATCAGCACCCCTGCATTTATTGCAGCATTATTCACAATGGCCAAGAACTGGAAATAACCTATGTGCCCATGGGCAGGTGAGTAGAATATGATATAAACTATGTACACCATGGAAACCTACTTGACTATAAAGGAGAATGAATTTTTTCCACTTGCAACAACATGGATGCAACTAGAGGGGATAATGCTAAGTGAAATAAATCAGGTGGAGAAAGACAAACAATGTATGATTTTATCCATGAGGAAGATAAAATAATAAAACCAACGAACAAGCAAAACAAAACAGTGACAAACAGATTCTGAGAATGGGATGGTGGTTATCAGAAGGTAATTAGAAGGTGGGTGTGGGTGAAATGGGAAATGGAGGTCACTGGTACTGGGTGGGTGGAACAAGACTTTGGGGGAGCATCATGTCTAATGATGTATATTGAACACTTATATAAAGTTAAAATCATATTACTGAATACAATTTTTTAAAGTAGAAAATGAATTGATACAAGGATAGCAAAATCCAGTAAGAAGGGCAAAATGATCACAACTAGATCCTTTACTCAGCTGAGGCCACCAACCATCAATACATTTTCAACATATGCAAACAGAAGAGCAGTTTTAGAATCACATAAGAAGCTGTTTCCACACTTCCTATGAAGACATTTTATGCTTTAGAATAAGTGATGATGAATATGCAGCAATTACCTGGAGCCTATTTCATTGCTCTAGACTCAGTAGTTATACTTCTGAACATCACAGGTTTAATTTGCAAGTTTTGTAGTTGCCTGTGGTTGTAAATAGAAGACTGTGTCCACAGCATAATCTCAGCAAATGTGCTCCAGGACTTGGGTCTCTAAAGTGGGCTGACCTTGTGGTCATTTGGTTTTGTTTATTTATTTATTTTTAAGTAACTATAGAAATGATTTTTTCTGCTTCAGCCTAAGTTATTCCCAATCTTTAAATTTTCCCCAAGTTTTCCAAGTAATACAGAACTTGTTCCACAGGAAAAAGAACTCATATTGCTCTTTGAGATCAGTTTCTTTGAGACAGCATTTATCTTTGGGCTGCTCAGGGCTAATAACTACCTAATTCCGTAAAAAAGATGCCCTGGGACTAAAGAGGACTGTAGAGAGAAGAGGACCCGGTCTCGCATCCAGTCCACCCATGATCATGTCTCAAAAGGGCCCTCAACTCACACAACCAAAGATTCATCACACTCACTGAGGGTCAACTGTCACAGAGTCCTAAATGCAGGACCCCTAGGGAAGATGTGCTTACAGGGTTCCAGCTTTCATATCTAAGATGAGACATTGGCTCTAGTTGACAGTCACATAGTTCTGGCGTGAGGAAACCTCACTGAAAACAGTTATCTAGTAAAATATAAAGTCTTGCAGAGAGGTGCCTATTCTTAAAATTAGAGCCCACTGTCTATGAGGCTCTGCTAAGAAGTTCTTATTCCCTATCAATCATTCTCTTTGGTCCAATTTATTTTCCTATATCCACAAGGACTTACAGGATTTGCAAGAAAGCTGTGGGTTTGGTAATGAGGTGGTATGTTCTTCACTTCCTCAGAATGTGTTTCTGTTTGGGGAGATATAAACCCCAACACAGCTGTTGCTGTTTTAGCAGACATGGATGTTGGGATAGCATTGTGAGAGAGCAGTGATGACTGTGAAATACGAATACAATTTGCTTTCGGAGGATGTCTACTTTGAGACAGTTATTCAATACTATTGATCATGACTTATGGTTGGGTGTAGTGAAAAGAACTACAATAAATAAAAGAAGCTAGCATTCACTGAATTTTTCATAGCTGTAAGTATACAGCAATATTTACAGTTACATTTGTTTGAACATGCCATTTTTATATGTTTCTTTTAGGGGGCTGGGGATAGTCCTTTTGTGGCTGAAATGGATTTTAGGTCATATTTCTATGTTTGTGTCTTATTCTTAACTCTTTTCTATAGCTGTTTCTATAACTGTCATATCTAATCTCTCAGAAAGCCCCACTCCCAATATCTCAGAGTCCCTTTGTGTTAAAGGCAGCATACACACATCTATGTGAAAATTAACAGCAGTACAAGGGATACCCATAGAAAATTGTATCCTAGTGAAATAGGAAAAAAAAAAATCGGTATTGTATGTAAAATTCAGCTTCTTTTAGAGGGCAGATTTCTTTGGGGTTTATTAGCACTGATAATTGACTAGTTCTTTAACTGGACAGGTTTTTGGCATCATCAAGCACAGCAGTGAGTAAACAATGCAAATGAATGAATCCCAAGCCTCACAATCACCAGGCTGACTGCCTCTTCCTCCAAACCTTCCACCGCCTTCCGACATTCTCAGGCAAAATTCTCTCTCAGAGGCTAAGCTTATCTCCACATTCTTTCTAGTCTAGCACCATAGATGGACTCAAGTTATGACACTGTTATAATAAATATTCAAAATGAATCACCAGTTGATTACAAAGACAAAGGAAATCATCACTCACTAATCAACCCCAACCACAGTCAGAAATTTACCTTAGTTCCTTGAAGGGGTCTGCCCTGATATTAGGCGTCTCTATAGATTTGGGGAACACTGTGCCCTCCGCTCCTGTAAACAAAACACAAAAGCAACAGAGGTTGGAGACATTGGAAGTGTCACCTAGGGCACAAGCAGCCATGAGCGAGCTGAATGCAGGGAATATTTTCCACAGCCCATTATGCACACACTTTGCCACTGGCTTTAATTGGGTGAGAGGATAGAGTGGAATCAATTCATGCAAACAGCCTTTGAAAAAACAGGAACTTATTTGGGAAGGGTTCCTGCTGAGTCCAGAGTGAGGCCAGAAGGCAAATTCAATATTGGATTAAAAAAAAAAAATGTTTACCATGTGACTCTGGTCTCTCACCCCCTGTTGAAGGTCACCCAACTGGAAATATTTTGAAAAAAGCCTCGTGAACCCTCTGATTATAGGGCAGGGTGCAAATCATGTGACCCAGCCGTCACTGAAGAAGTAGTTTTGGGGCCCTCCCTGGTGGTGTTAGGGGTTAGAGCGCAGCACTATGAAGCTATCCGCAGCCAATGCAGCACTAGTTCAATCCCTGGCCAGGGAGTTGACCCACATGACACAGCAGACCTCTCCTGTCCCTCCCACTGCTCTCCTCAGCAGTGTATTTCAGTAGATCTGCCTGTTCTGTTCCCCACTCTGTCTCTGATGAATCCTCTCACCCTCGACATGTCAGTTCCATATTCATGAATAAATAGATCTTTAAAATAAGTAGTAGTTTTGATGGCAGAAAACCCGTGAAGTTGTAAGTTATTCATCCGTGACACTTAGGCAAAAGTTTTTCAGCAAATCAAATTCCATGTCATTATCTTGAAAAGTTAGACTTCACAAAGGCAATGAGAGATCATCTGAAGTTCAGCACTTTTACACTCTGAATATTAACATTGATCCCTGGCCCAATCTAGACATTTAGCTCTTGACTTTGCTATAAGCTTTTATCTTTACAACTTGTCAATGCCAGCTGAACCTTTCCAGCCATAAAGATTGTGATAATCTGATTTGTCTGTTCCAAGTGTTTTCAAATCATTTAAGTCTCAGTTTATCACAGACAGTTGCACTGGATATTAGTTTTTCAATTAAACTTAGGTAGGCAACATCCTGTACTTTGAAGTAAAGGTGTTTATTTTTATATATTTGGTGCAGTTCCCTGATGCTGTGAAAAGAGGCATAAGGATTGCTCACATTCACGTGTGAATTTCTAGAATCCTATTACATTATTAAAATGCCTAGAAATCTTCCATTCACCACTGTTATTTTAAATCCAGATTTATTCTAGCATACGAGGAGTCTGGGAAAATGAATTAGTTTCTTTTGTAACCACTGTAGGGACATTTAATCTTTTGATATGAGTAAAAGACTTGCAAATAAAATCAGGAAATAATGCCTTGACTTAACATTATATATGGTCATTAAAGTAATACCCTGGTGAATAACTACTATTATTCCAAGCTAACATTCTGAGTGACATGCTAGATGCCATCATAGATATATTTCATGTATACTAGCACATTTATTCCTGGCAAGAATCCCATAAATTTGACAGTTGCAATAGACACAGAGGTACTAAGTATGGGGGATATTTAAGATCTTTCTCTAACCACAGATAATTTTACTTTTCAAGACCCCAATCCACATCATTTCAGATATATTAAAATGTACCCATACTCTCCATTGAATACTTTTTTTGATTTAAATTTCCTAAGAATGTTTATAGTTTTATGATGCTTACATTCTATATTCGGAGCTTGTGATTTAACTTTTATCAAATTCTCTGTAACTGTGATGGTTCACTTGATTCGTCAACTTGGTTGGACCATGGAGTGCCCAGTTATTTGAATAAATATTATTTCTGGGTATTTCTAGCACAGATGATGTTAGTATTGGAATGTGTGGACTCAGTAAAGCAGTACCCACTCCCTGCCTATGTGAGCGGGCAACCTATTGAAGTCCTCAACAGAATAAAAAGTTAAAGGAAGGAAAAACTGGGACTTTTTGTCGGATTGCTTGAACAACTGGGATGTCAGTTTTCTCTTATTCCTCAGCACCTCTGGTTTTCAGATTTTCAGATTAAAATGAATTAGCCAACAGCCTTCTCAGCACCTAGCACACCACCTTGCATACAACAGATGGTGGGATTTCTCAGCCTCCATGATGGCATGAGTCAATTTCCTGTATAAGTCTCTTCCTATATATAGATCCTGGAAGTTCTGTTTCTCTAGAGAATCCTAATAAAAGAACATGGTGATAGTTTATAATGTATTCTTTGTTAAACATTTTAAATTGGTTTTGCAGGGGATTCATTCCCTATCTCCAACACTTTTATGGTCCAATGGGCCAAAGGCACTGATGAGGCAGCTACATGGGACACGGCCTGCAGAAGCCACAAGGGAGCACACAGGGAGGTGGGCTGTCACTGAGACCCAATCGCATGCCCTCAGCCACTTCTCAGCACCACCTCAATGTGCTACTGAAGGACTGCACCTGCCATCTTTTATTTTTTTTAAAGATTTATTTATTTATGCATACAAAACTGGGTATAGGCCAGAGGTGTAGGGGCAGTGAGAGGCTTCACCAGAGACAGAGTGGGGAGCAGAACAGGCCAACTGACAAAGTACACTGCTAAGGGGAGCAGCAGGCAGGTCAGGAGAGGTCTGCGATGCCATGTGGATCACCTCCTGGGTGGGGATTGAACTAATGCTGAAGTGGCTTTAGCATCTTAGTGCTGTGCTTTAACCCACTGGCCACCAGGGAGGGCCCCACCTACCATCTTAACAGCCATATGCAATTAAGAGGGACTTCCCTGGCACAACCTTAGGGATGCTTAGGTTTTAGTCACTTGAACCCTATTTTTAAAAAAAATTATGAAAAGCCATAACTACATATGTCAGTAAAGCAGGGGCAGTTATTTCTACTTATTTACATTATTTACACTCTGTAGCCAGCTAATTCATGATAGTTGGAGTAGAAAGCACATCATCTCTTCAAGTTGGACTAACTACCCATGGCCAGTCTTCACGACTTGGGGTGTTTGGAGCTGTTGAACCTCAAGATTCACCTGTTTCCCACTCCAACCCTCACTTTATAAGGCCTCTGAAATTTAGACAACATCATCTTGCAAGTTTCGACCTGAAAAACATGTGTACACATTGGGACAGATATTAAGTTTAATTGGATCCTGCTCCAAAAGTAAGAAGTGATAGTTTCTTGTGTAAAACTAGCCACCAAATCTGTGGGTTGTTTTTGGTATTTCAGCCATGCTTATGCTAGCCTGTTTCTTTATTTCTCAGAGCTGAACCTCTTGTGCCACTTTATTTACACTTCTAGCTGATTGGGACTTAAGAGTAACCGCTCTGCTGGGATTGGTGGCCCTGAACTCTCCATGCTTCTAGGCAATTCCAAGGGGGAAATGGAATATTCTGGCACATACATACAGGTACTCACTAAGTATTTGTGGAACAAGCACAGTCTGCTCTGAACCTGAGTTTGGGTGCTCAGCTGGCTCAGCAGTACTCCTGGATCCAGCTATGTCTTGTCTTTCCCTCTGGGGATCTCCATTGCTTAGCACAGTGTGGACACTCATTGTGAAATGACTCCACACCCACTGGTCACAGCATGTACCAGCTGGGCTTCTCTTTGACCTTGCAGACATTCATTTCGCTCCTCCAACTAGATCTTAAGCTCTGAATAGGTAGGGACAATGGTATCTATGAAATACAGCTAAATTTGACTCTGGCTTCTACCAGACTCATTTCCAATGTCCCTGCCACTTACTCAGAAGTACTAATTTATTGTTACAAAACTCCTCATGCATTTCATTTTTAATGAAAATAACAATTCAACACATTTTAGTTCCACCTTGAAATATAAGAGTTGTACTAATGAAGGCATGCCACTTGGGCTAAATACAAATACTCTTTAAAGGACAACGAGATCAAAAGGCTGTGTTCACCTCCCCTACCCAGTTATTCATGTAGCCACAGATGAAAGGACAGGGACTATGAGCACAAGCTCACGGTCACATGGCCAGCGAGTGTGAGAGCAGATTCTCATCCAGGGGTCTGATGCCAGAGCCCACATGCAGTCACTATGCCCTGGAGTCTTGTTTTGGAGTTGGAGTCAGTGTGTACCTGCTAAATGGTAAGCCAGGGGCTGGGCCCTGACAGGTAGAGCAGATGGCCGATTTAGAACCAGTGGGTGAAGGATGAAAGTGGAGGACAAGACCTTTCTGCCCCTCACTCTTACTGTCCAGCTGGAACCGGACTACAACTGTCCCATCCATCGTAGAGGGCAGAGTCCTAAGTACCATTTTTCAGGGGAAGATATCAGCACCTTTCACTAGTCAAAGCAAACCTGGGCATGACACCCAATCTTTCTGATGCTGTTTACTTCTGTGACAAGAAAGGATATTGACAATACTTTAATCAAGGAGGGATTCTAGGAGATGTAATGAAGTCTCTAAAGCATTGTAATCAGAGCTACAATAAATAAGATATAACTACTAGCACCAACATGTATATGAATTCCATTCTCCCCTTATCCAGCTCCACTATAATGCTAGAAAATACTACTTTAAAATACTTACTATGAATTAGAAACAATTGCAACTTTTTATTTGATCACCAGAATAATTCAATTGCTAGGTACTATTAGCATTTATTAGAAATAGCGTGAAATTTGAGACTCAGAGTAGTCAGGAAATGCTCCTATGATCACACAGCTAAGAGGGAGAGTTAGGACTTGAACCCTGATCTCTTAGCTGTAGAGCTAAGCCCTTGACCACTGATCTAGACCATCTTTGTGCAGATTAAGTTTTTCTCTATGTCCTCATCTTTTTATGAGCTGTCAAAAGTACAGTGCTGATACACACAAGTAATATTTGCTAAATCCCCCACTTGCCTCCTTCCCTTCTAGAAGCAATTCACATGTTCCATGGGATATTAATACTTTCCAGAAAGACCATTTCTTTCCAAGTCCTATTCTGGTGTTCATACCATTTTTCACATTCGCAGAAGCTGCAGCACAGACAACCATCCATCAGGATGAATTCCTGTATCCCACCCTCATTTACTCTTGGATAATAAATTATTCTCAATTTTATTATTTCTAAAAGGTTTCTATTAAAGTCATACCTACTGATTCCTTCTTTTGACACAATATAATTTACTGGCAATAAATGTTCATAAACAGTTTGAGTGAAAAATCCATAAAGCCATTTCAGCTTTCTTTTAGGTTCCATTTAATGTCCCTCAAAAATGATTTCATCAATGTGTTTCCATTAGCTGGTTCTCTGCCCAATAACTTAATTCCACACAATCAATCAGGAACTTATAAAGCATGTGACAGGATCTATCTGAAGTGTTTTGAATCACCATAAAGATCAGTTCAATGGCTCTTTTTCACTAAGTGCAAGACAGGGGGTAAACTTGTCAAAAAAAAAAAAAAATCTTAGATGCACTTCATTGCCAGAGTAACAGAAAAGCCACAATGTCTCCTCTCTGGAAGTTCACTCAGGTTTAGGGTTCAGTGTGAACACCGCTGTCTCTCAAAGTGTTCTGGATTCCCAGAGACTTGAAATCCAGACCTCAGCCTGTGCTCAGACAAATCAGATAACCCTGCTGACCCACCATTTCCTCGATTGTTAAATGAAGGATGAGATGAGAACTATCAGAGCTGAAGTGTTTTCCCCCAAATTGGAAATTTCACAAGGTAGCAATCTAATCTAAACGGGTGGTTATCGTCAACCACCTCCATTTCCTACCAGAAAAATAAAACAAATCTAAAATATCAAAGGGAATTGCTAAAAATGCTCTCTGTGTTTAAGGAAGACATACACATAAGCAAATGGACTTTTATCCAGTTCCGACTGTATTTTACTGGTTGAAATAAGCACAGAAAAATCAATCTTATCAGAGATGAAATGGTAGAGAGCAAAATTTACTATAGATGAAACGATCTACAAGTAGAAAAAAAAATCTTGGTGTAACTCTGTAAAGCTACAAAAATTGATCCAGGTAAATTCAACTTATAAAATATAATAAATACTAATGTGCTAAAAAATGATGGGCTAAATACTGAAAGAAACATTTAGATATGCAAAATTTTACACAGAAAAATTGACTTTGACTTTTTTGTGTACTACTGTCCAGTCTTTCTTTGGGAAGGACACACAAGAAAAATGATGTTATTATAATCAGTAAAGTTTGAGGTAGAAAAATATAAAATCACATCTTTGTTGAGCATGGAGAAGAATTGGCTATAATTGTCAATAATTTCCTTGAAAACAGTTTTAAAAGGTTATAAATCATTCACATGTATTACTTACAAAGCTGATTTAAGAAATTCAACTAGTTTTTCAGAATTCACTCTGGTAAATTCTTTCTTGATGTACCTTCATTAATATAGGTATGATGATGGCCCTCCCTCGTGGCGCAGTGGGTTAAAGCACAGCACTAAGAAGCTTAAGCCTCTTCCGCATGAGTTCGATCCCCGCCTGCCCCGGAGGAGCTCCACATGGCGTGGCAGACCTCTCCTGACCTGCCCGCTGCTCCCCTCAGCAGTGTACTTCGTCGATCTGCCTGTTCTGCTCCCCACTCAGGTCCCTGGTGAATCCTCTCACCCTCAGCATCTCTAGCCTGTACCCCAGTTCTGTATGAATAAATAAATCTTTAAAAAAAATATAGGTATGATGATGATCAATGCCTTTGTACTAATGGGTTCAGGCTAGAAACCATCTTTGGGTTTAAACTGTTGGCCAAAATGTTCATCAGATTCAAAATGCAGAGTTAGAATGCAAACCTGCTAACCAATGTTTGACCCCAAAATGATTCTTGTTGCTTGGGGAGATACAAGCTGAAAGAGACCCCTAACCACAGCCACATTCTGTTAGGGGAGGGCACACTCTCCACACCCACTTAGATGAGGCCACTGTGGACCACAAATCCCAGGTGCCACAGTGACTAAACCAGATTTCCCCAGCAGGGGAATGAGGGGCTTTCTCTGCAAGTATACAGCTGAGGACCATAACTTGGTATCTGGTAAGTTTCCCAGAGAAAGTTTTATATTTTAAACATTTTTAAAACTAACTAAGAGGGGAAGGTAGGATTAGGAAATATCATGCACAGGTGTTAGGGTTGATAAGTTGATGTTAATAATAGGAGCTGAGTGGCCAGATCATATTGACAGAGTGAACATATTTATGAGGAATCAGGAACATGGTCAAGGGTGAGGAACCTGATACCACCATGGCTGCCCGGCTCATGCAGAGGCTTGTAGGCCAGGAGATTTGAGTTGGAGCTTCTGGCATCTCTCCAAGGTTACCTGGCTGCATGTCATGGTGTGCACATTTGTGTCCTTGCAGCTTGTATACTGGCACCCTGATCTCAGACTTCCCAGTCTCCAGAAGCAAATATATTCATGTTTTCATGTTACTTAGGCTATAACATTCTATCATAGCAGTCAAAGCTGATAGAGACGGAGATTGTAGAAAAGACCCTCAAGGGCAAGGACAAAAGAGGTGCCCTTTTTTGGAAGGTTAGACTAGAGAATTCGGCAGAGTGGGTGGAGGAGAGTGGGTGGGCCTTGGAGGTATTCAAGAGGAAACTCTGTGATCTGGTGAGGTGCCAGGTGGTGGGGGAGAAGGCAGGAGAAGCACAGGGCTGAAACTGACATCATAGCCAAGTGACTACTCTAAGCCGACTGTGCACATGGCAACCTTAAACTTCTCCAATAAAATTAGCCTTTTCGATATTTGATATTTGAATTGCAAGTGAAATTGCTGTTAACTTCATTAAAAAAGTTGCTCTGAATCCAACTATATTTTTCTTATGAAGGTATAGGCAACAACAAAGAAAATTTAAATCAAATCTCCTATTACATTTACAAGTGATATATTAATTTAAAAAAATAAAGAGGTAGTACTTCCTTAAATAATAAATCATCTTGAGTACAAAATAATTTCATGGTTGCTCCAAAGTTTTAGGTAAACCCACATTCAAATCTCTCCTAGCGTTTGAAACCTTTCTAAGATATGTGAGATGTGGCTTTTGCCTCTGGAGGGCCAGGCTAGCAAGCATGGTGCCACTTGGTTTGATTGACTGATTGACTGATTTATGAAACACTGGCTTACAACATTGTATATGACTTAAGGGACTAGATTCATACATTTTCTGATTAAATACTCTTCAAGTCTGAGGCCCATTTCCCAGGAAGCCAATCCACAGAGTGTCATTCAGAGCACGAAGAGTGTATATGGTGAGAGAAGTGACCGAGGACTGCTCAGACACAGTGACTGTGTATTTAGCTTCTAATATAAACACGTGGCTTCCTTCAATGAGTAATATGCAGGGCAAAATTCTTTTTAAGGAAGCAAGTTGGGTTATGTTTAATAAAAACAGACTGAGTTACCAGTGAGGTTGCAGAGTTTCCAGAAATTTCAGGATTAAGTACTTGGAAAGTAGCTTCTGAAAACCTTCCCAGACACAAGCAACAGACAGATGGGAGACTGTACCTTTGAGTAGAAAAAGCCAGTTGGGGTAATTTATTGCAGTGGGTCTCTCTGGGCTGCTGATGGTATTTAATAAACTGCTGGTGCCAAAGCTGTGTAGTCATCACAAGTCATTTCTATGATATATATCCCCACCATTTTTTTTTTAAGGATTAGGTTTGATTGTACTAAATTAAAATTACAGATAATTAACTTGCTCAACAAATAATTATTGAGAGCCTAGTCCACAAATGGTTTCATGGGGAAACAGTTTTTGATTTTCCTCTTTAAGGGATAGAAATTTAATAAAAAATAACCCACAAGCTATATAAAATTGATAACCATTCCAAGTGTCATAACGTTCATTATTTATAAATATTAAAAAAATTGTCTACCCTCTGCACTAAACAGAGCTAAGGCAACATGCAGGTTGAAGATCTGATCTTCTTAGGCAGCAAATAGAGAATGCCTTTAAATGATTGTCTCAGTAACCATTATTACACAACATGCATTCCCTAAGGGCGGGGGGAGGGGGGCATATTCCTCAAGGTACAAAAATATTAGCACTGGAGAAAAATAAAATAGATGTGTTTCTTTTCAAATACTTCAAGTTCACTGCCCATACCCTCAAGGAGCG
This sequence comes from Condylura cristata, assembly GCF_000260355.1. Lineage (NCBI taxonomy): Eukaryota > Metazoa > Chordata > Mammalia > Eulipotyphla > Talpidae > Condylura > Condylura cristata. Next base: position 31,423,367 of record NW_004567127.1, read on the forward strand.
TGTTTTAAACACGTGTGAAGGAACACAGGGATATTTACAATTCATGTAGAAGAACAATCTGGTAAGATGTGATGAGACAAGTAGTTTAATTAAATGCCACTCTAGAAACAACAGAGCAGGACATGGGCTTGGTGTGCCATTAGCCCAAAATGGAGAAAAGACAAGGAACCGTCTGTGCTGCAAGCAAGCTCATCTCAGCTTCTTATGGCTCCATTATTTTTGATAGTAAATAAAACCACAATGTCAAACAACTAATTTTGACTCATAGTTTGTGTGTGACATTGATGGAACAACGCAATAAGGCTACCTAGGACTGCCCATGAGCAGCTGAGTGTCAGCATGGAGGCAGGATGATTGTTTGACAAGAACAGCAAACTGACAGCTTGGGTCTGTAAGAGATACATCGTTGGGGGGGGGGTGTCCCAGGAATAAGATGTACATGGCCCCCACCCATGGTCTCCACCAGGTCTCTTGGGCTAGGCAGACAGGATAAGGCCACCAGTGTGGGGAGAGAAAGGCTACAAGTTAAGGGAGCGTATCGGCCGGCCTGCCTGCCTGCCTGCCTGCCTGCCTGCCTGCCTGCCTGCCTGCCTGCTTGCCTGCTTGCCTGCCTAGTAAGGGTTGAGGCTAAGCTGGCACCTGAATACACCTCCTAGTCAAGAGATCTTGTTCCCCACTTGAGATCTCTGTTCTCAAGTGTCCCTCTCAGAAAGGAAGCAATCAGACTCCAACAGTCAATGGGCCCTGGTGAGGCCAATGAGAACAACATGTGCATGATTTTTAAGGGCTCTGGCCACGGAAAAGGGAATGCTTTGTTCCCATGGCCAAGCAATGGGGGGCAAGGTCTTCCCAAGGAGAAGAAAATTGAAACATTAATTGAGGAGCACTGAGAAATACTGTCCAAAATATAATTGGAGAAGCTTATAAAGTCATTTACAGGAGACAAAGATGATGAGGACTAGAAAAGTGAAAGATAGCAAGTTAAAAGTCTTAATAAATGTGCTATGGTTTAAGAAATCAAAAACTCAAATGATTTAATTTCAGAAAATCATCCTATGATTTAAGGCAACTTCAAAATGAGCAGACTTTACAGGTGACTTGAAGGATTATTTTGATTCTCTGATCTGATCTTTTTACATTTTTCATTGACTTTATCCCTAGTGCACCTAACAAGTTACTTATCAACATTCATTTTACTGCCAAGAAAACACAAGTTTTATTCACTCCTAAGAGGAAAGTACCCAGTTAACTCACCACTTCTCTAGTCACCCTTGAATCTGGGGGTGAGGGCATATTCCATAATATTTTCTAATGAGATGCAGGCTGGAGTTTACTGGGGAGGACATTGGGGAAACTTCCACTGCCATAATTACAAGGTACAGATGTGGCTGGTTCCATGTGTCTTTCTATGTAGAAATGAACACAAGTTCATAGATCAGTAAGAGCCATCTTTTGCCTCTGAGACAAAGGTCAAGAGGATTGAGAAATGTTCCTGGACACCACTAACGCACCAGAACTGTCCACCACTGGACTTCTTATGGGAAAAGACAAGTCCTTAATATTAGTCTAAGCCCCTTCTGAAAATTCTTTATTTTTTTTAAGATTGATTTATTTATGCATACAAGAACTGGGATGTAGGTCAGAGGTAGAGGGGGGTGAGAGGATTCACCAAAGACAGAGTGCAGAGCAGAACAGAATGGTCTACTGAAATACCCTGCTGAAGGAAGCAGCAGACAAGATAGAAGAGGTCTGTTGCACCTGTGGGTCAACTCTCTGGTGGGCTGAGAACACTGAACTTATGCTGCAGTGTCTGCCTATAGCTTGAGATTGCTGTCTTTAATCCCTGCACCACTAGGGATGCCCCAGGAATTCCTAATTAGTTCTGCATTAGGTCTGATATCATTCTGCTAAGACCAAGGAGAGAGAAGCAAATTGATACATTAAGAGGGTCATAATCTTCACTTAGAACTTTTTTGCCATAAGTCAAAGAACCAAGGTTGAAAATCATTCTTACTGTACCTTCATACTCTACTCAAGTATCTCTTCACTGATTCCCACTCCCTTACTTCTGCTCATGATTTCTTCATTTTCCCTCTCAATCACAAAATTCTAAAAGGTTAAGTTCAAAATACCATCTTTATAAAGATGCTTTGCCTGGTCTTCTCTGTTAGCACTGATTAGTGTTAGTTTTGTGCTTCCAGAATATCCAATTGATATTGTGGATGAGAATTTGTCTCTTCCATGTTGGGAAATGAGTCACTGAGGTTGTTTTACCTTCACCACAAAGAATGTGACTTAAATTAAAGTACTGTGTCTGGGTTTTTTTTTTTTTGCTTTTCTAGACAAAGAACATCAACTTAGCTGTTTTGAATTCAAGTCACTGACCAGGAAAAAGCTGCAGAATGCAAAATAAACTTCTAGAGGGAGAGGGCTAAGCTCCTCAGCATCAGCAAGAGCACTATGATGGCTTTACCATTTTTGTCTAGGACAAGGACTAGTTTAGTTTGTGTATCCACTGATATCATTGTAGCAGTCTTCCAACAGCACTCTTATATTGAAACAGCTTTCTCTTGTGACCACTCCAATTTGGTGTGGTCAATTCAACATTCCAGAAACCAGCTGGGTTACAACCTTTGATGAATTTGTGATTCTTACAATGGGAAGTCCAAGTTTTTTCAAGCACCATTTGGTGAACAAACTTTCTTTGTTCCATTAAATATTCTTTGCTCCTTTATGAAAGATTATTTGCCCATAAAGCTGTAGATTTATATCTGGGTTTTTTATTTAATTCCACTGGTTTGTATGTCTGTTCTTGTTCCAGTACCATGCAGTTTTAATTATTATGGCTTTATAGTATAGTTTCAAGTCTGGAAGTGAGGTACCTCCATTCCCTTCTTTCTTGTTCAGAAGAGCCTTGGCTATTCGAGGTATTTTTGTGGCTCCATATGAATTTCATCAGTATATTTTGTATTTCTTTGAAAAATATGATTGAAATTTTTATAGGAATAGCATTGAATCTATAAATTGCTTTTGGTAGGATGACAATTTTAATGATGTTAATTTTTCCAGTCCATGAGCAAGGATTTCTCTCCATTTCTTTGTGTCTTCTATTTCTTTTAATAATGTTTTATAATTCTCTTTGTAGAGGTTCTTTCCCTCTTTTGGCAGGTTTATTCCCAAGTATTTGATGAAGCTAGATTACTACCTCACACCATACACAAAAACAAACTAAAAAATGGATTAAAGAACTAGACATAAGGCCTGAAGCTATAAAATATATAGATGACGATACTGGTGAAACACTACATGACATACGCCTCAGGAACATCTTTAAAGATACATCACCCAAAGCAAGGATAGTGAAAGAAAGGATAAACAGCTAGGACTACCTCAAATTGAAGAGCTTCTGTACAGAAAAAGAGACACTGCATAAAACAGACACCCCAGTGACTGGGAGAAAATTTTCACACATAACAGGAATGATAAAAGACTGATCACAAAGATACACAAACAGCTGACAAAACTCAACAAATATAAAATGAATGACTCTATCAAAAGTGGGCATAAGAGTTACAAAGACACTTCTCCAAAGGGAAATGCAGATGACCAACAGGCACAAATGTTTAGCATCACTTGTAATAAGGGAAATGCAAATCAAAACCACAATGAGATACCACCTCACACAAAAACAATAAATGTTGTTGAGGGTGTGGGGAGAAATAAACTCTCCTACACTGCTGGTGAGAATGCCAACTGGTGCAACTGCTATAGAAAGCTGTGTGGTTTTCTCAAAGTGCTAAAAATGGACCTTCCATATTATTTAGCAATTCCACTACTATGTGTCTACCCAAAGGGCACAAAGATAATAATCCCTATGTTTATTGCTGCCCTATTACAATAGGGAAGATGTGGAATCAACTAAAATGCCCAAAAATAGATGACTGGATCAAGAATATTTGGTATATATACATAATGGAATATTACTTAGCAATCAAAAGATAAAGTCATGCCATTTGCTGCTACATGGATGGAACTGGAAAAGATCATGTTTAGTGAAATAAGCCAGAAAGAAAAAGAAAAATATCAGATGGCTTCACTCATTGCAGGAGTGAAAGGGATCAGGAAAAAAAAAATATATATATATGTATATAGTAATTGTAATAAAGTGAAAAAGAACATAACTAATAACTATAATTTAAATACATTCTACAGGGAAGGAGAGGGGTACCAGATCAAAACTGGGATGGGAAGAGCACATGAGATTATGGTGAAGGCACATGGGTGAAATGGTGGTGGGAAGTCCATGGGATTACAAATGAG
>NW_004567127.1:31427896-31435038 GCF_000260355.1 Condylura cristata
AGTAAAAAGAACAAAAGCCCATCTTTTTAATGATCATGATCAAGCTTCACCCACCTCTTAAATCTTTTCTGGGTTTGATAATGTTTTAAATTTTTATTTATACATGTTCCTCCTCTATTTCCTTCTCCTTTCCATTTTAGGGAGACAGACAGGCCCTTTGCATCACCTTGATACTTTTTTCTCATTTTCATAAAGTGAAATGTATATGTTGTGGTATGTAGTTCTATGAGTTTTGTCAAATGTAAGAATCATGAATCTACCACCAAGAGAAAATGACACAATTTTATCCTCTGAAAATTGATTTGTGCCACAATTTTCTGTCAGTCTCACCCTCAAGGCTTAACTCCTGGCTCCCACTATCTTCAGGCCCTTGAATGTTGTCTTGTCTAGAATGCTAAATAAACAGAATCATTTAGTGAAGAGATTTGGGTTTGGTTTCTTATACTTAGCAAAATTTTTCTGTTTCACAAAGGAAGATTTTCAATGGACCAAAAGCAGAATGGCCTTAAATCAATAGCCTCTTTTGTAGAGGCCTAACCCTAATGACAGCGTGTGTTACCCTCTGGGCAGAGCATTGAGAAGAGTGCCTTAGAAGGAAACCAGTGAAAGAGACAGATTTTGCTCCTAATTTATAAGATTAAGACATCTGAGATCTTTTTTGGATCAGAATTAATATGAGGGATGTAGCAAACACAGAGGGCATAGTGCGTCATGACTGTAGAAAGCAGGGCTGTTGGCTAAGGAATCTATGATTTATAAAAGTTATTTTGGGTGCCTTATATGATAGAAGATGAGAGGCAACACATTTAAATGACCACACAGCAGAGGTGATCTTAATGGATTAGAAAGCTTGCCTATTATTTTCTTGATTTATTTACTTTGATTTATTTTTTAAGATTTTATTTGTTTATTCACACAGAAATGGGATATAGGCCAGAGGTGTAGGGGTAGTGAGAGGATTCACCAGAAACAGAGTGGGGACAAAACAGGCAGACTGACAAAGTACACTGCTGAGGGGAGCAGTGGGCAAGACAGGAGAGGTCTGTTGGGCCATGTGGGTCACTCCAGAGCTGGGATTGAATTCTCACTCAAGGAGCAATTGCTTATCTTAGCTTTGCAGTGCAGCACTCCAACCCACTGTGCCACTGGGGAGGGCCCTATATTTTTTTTGATTTTGAGTCACCCTATAATATGGAGGTGGCATTTCCCATCAGACTACTGTGTGAGTGGACAGTCACAATTAGGAAACAAGTCTTATCAATGATTCACAGTTATGAAGTGTTTATTATTTGTCAGATTTTTCTAAGTACCTCACTGAGATTAGCTCATTGAATTCTCACCCTATCTCTAGGAGGTACATGATATTATCTCCTTATTTTAAGGTGACAAATTGAAGTGTAGAAGTTTCATAAAGAGTGAGTGTGGGAGACAAGAGCTGAACTCTGACCAAAAGACCAACTAGCTGCAGAGCCTATATTCTAAACTCCCTGCTGATTATATTACTTCTTTCATCTTGAATTTGAGATTTGTGAGTCATACTTTCAAAATCTCCTCATCCAGGAAAAGACCAGCATGAGGTAGTGACTGGTAGCTGTATACATCCTATTCATGGCTGCTTCTCTGTGAAAAGCTTGCCTACATGATCTTACTTGAACTCTTACCTGTCTGAATCTGACCATCCAGATTCTAGCTTGAACACTGGAGCCAAGAAATGCAGAGGACAGTGACTGATGGGGACTAATTAATGACACTCAGAATCATGCAAAGTGCCTTTATAGATATGAGCCCTTTTGTCTTGACAATTCTACATTTGAGAAATACGAGGCTTAGGCAGGTACAATAAAATAAGATTCACTGTTACAAAGCCAGTTAGTAATAGACCTGGGAAAATAACCCAGCATACTAGGATTAATATCCTTAAGATGCAAACAACTTATTCAACATAACAATAATAAATGGGTAGCAGATCTGAATAGACAATTTACCAAAGAGGATATTCAGAAGGCCACCAAATTTGTGGGAAAATAGTCAACATTGTTTTTAATAAGGGAGGTGCAGATTAATACCACGAGATTCCATCTCACAGCCATTTTGGAAAGGATCTAGATTTACATCAAAATACTAAAAGAAAAAAGTACCATTTGACCTACCAATCTATCTAGAAAACATGAAACAATCAACTCAAAAACTTATGCTCTATAATGCTTATTGCAGTATTATCTATAAAAGCTAGGGCATGGAAACAACTTAAGAGCCCACTGATAGAGGATTGAATCAAGAAGACGTGATATAATAAATATCATACACAATGGAGAAAAGCTGAAAGTTTTTCCAAGAACAAGACAAGGAGGTTCACTCTAACTTCTATTGTTTAACATAGTATTAGAAGTCCTAGCTCAAGCAACTAGGGAAGAAAAAAGCATAAAATTAATCCAAATTGGAAAAGAAGAGAAACAACTATCATTATTTGCATATGATATAACAATACACATATAAAATTCAAAAGACTCCACAAAAAAACACTAGTAGTAGTAGAATACAAAACTGATATCCAGAAGTTTGTTACTTGTATATGCAAATGGTGAATTAGAGGAAAGAGAAATTAAAAATTTTCTCTTTTACAGTTACACCACAAAAGATGAAATACCTTGAGGTAATTTTAACAGAGGAGGTGAAGGGCCTTTACAGTGAAACCTATAAGACATTGTCAAAAAACAAAAAAGGAAAGATAACATAAAGAACAAATGGCACTATGAAACTAAAGGCCTTTGTATAGCAAAAAGAAATCATGACAAAAAATGCCACCTGTAATCTGTGAGAAGATATTTGCACCTATCTGATAAGGGGCTAATTTCCAAAATATATAAAGAACTCAGGCAAATCAATAACAAAGAAGTTAACCCAATTAAAAAGTGGGCAAAAGACCTAAGTATACCTTCTTCAAAGAAAAGATAGAAATGTCCCAAAGACACATGAAAAAATGTGCCTCTCCTCTAAGAGAAATGTAAATCAAAGGCTCTATGAGATAAACCTCACATCTATGAGGTGTATCTACCCAAAAGACTACAGACATTAAGTGTTGATGAGGCTGTGGAGGAAAAGGAACTTCTACTGTTGGTGGAAATACAAACTAGTGTAACCTTTGTGGTAAATGGTATGGAGAGTTCTTAAAAATCTAAAAGTAGAAATATCACATGATCCAGCAATAGCACTGCTTGTGATTTATCCCAAGAACATGAAAACACTAATACAAAAAAATTTACGCTCCCCTATGTTCACAGCAGCATTATTCACAATGATCAATCTCAATGTCCACGAACAGATGACAGGATAAAGAAACTATGATCTATAGTCTGGAAGGAAAACTACTCAGCTAATAAAAAAGACAAATTAGTGACTTGTGGGACATTATGAATATACCTTAAAATGATTATACTAACTAAAATAAATCAGAGAGTAAAAGACAATTAGTGGAAGGAATCACTCACTTGTGGGATATAAATAGCCAAAGAAAAACTTGTAAAATGCAGGAAAAGTAACTTAGACTCTGTGAAAATTATGGTGGTTGCCAGCAGGGGTTGGGGCTGAGAGGAAGGAGTAGGTGGTCATGGAGGGTGAGGTGATGGTGCAGTGAAGTTGGAGCTTTGATAGAAGGCAATGCAGAATGTATGCATGTCAAGTTATGAAGCTATATTCCCAAACTTATGTATTTTTTACTTTTATTTTTAAAGATTTATTTATGCATACAAGAGCTGGGATACAGGCCAGAGGTGCAGGAGGCTGAGAGGATTCAACAGAGACAGAGTGGGCAGCAGAACAGGCCAACTGATGAAGCACACTGCTGAGGGGAGCAGCAGGTGAGACAGGAGAGGTCTGCTGTGCCATGTGGGTCACCTCCGTGGCTGTGGATCAAATTCGTGCTGCAGTGGCTGCAGATTGCTTCATAGTGCTGCATCTTAACCTCTTGCACCACCAGGGAGGCCCGAAATTACATATTTTTTAAAGGAATGGCAAAACAATACACTTTGATGGGGGACAAAACATGAGGTATATAAACACAGTGAATACTGTTAGTACTCCTCCATGAGGAAAGAGGAACACTGCATTTACAGCAACAGGGAAAAAGCTCGAGGGAATCGTGTAGTAAAGCAAGTCAAAGTGACAAAGGCAAATATTGTTCACACAAAGCAAAAACATGCATGAAAACTAGCAGACACTAATAAATGAAGCGAGGCTTCTGAGATTAAGAAGCAGGAATGGGAGATACAGTCAAAGGGGTGAAAGAGTGGTTCAGGAAAAAGGAACACAGACCCACTGCTCTCTGCATTTACATTTTCAACCTGCAAAAACAGATGTGCAGGCAGCCATGTTGAAAGGTGAGCAGGAAATGGGATCGCCACAAAAAACTGTGAAAGAGCACAGCAGAGAAAAAGAGGGCATGCGACCTGGGGGTAGCCCGCGTGCCTGGCCCACTTTCTGAATGGCCTGTGGCTGTAGATCTCACAATGCTTGAACATTCTGGGCCTACCTAAGTCAACTAGCCTCTCTGAAGAGAAAGCAACTGTGGCAGGCAGTTCTGCAGTGAATGGAGTCGGAGAGTCCCCAGTTTACCTTGAGCCTGAGCCACGATCACTGAATGTGTGGGGTCTCATTCCCTACTGCGAAGCACTTTATAACTGGACCCTCTCCAGGCAGTCACATGGGTCAGGGAATATAGCTATGGAGAAAAGATCTGGCACTGAAAAAAAATTGACCTTTCATTTTCAACTCTGTCCATTATTGCAAATCTTCAAGACTGAGCAAGAATCACAGTCTGAAGAAAGGACTTCAAAATGAGGGGCCAGGGAGGGAGCTTGAACTGTGACAAAACTTTTGTCCCCTTACCACTTTTTCCATCTTTTGATACTGCAATAACTTTGAGGAAATTCACCGAGCCTGATAATCATCCTTGCCCCTATTTCGCACATCCAGAATAGGAATGGGACACAGGTTGGCCAATCAGAATTATCTGATTCCTCAGAAACCGTGTTTGCTCCAACCGTGTTTGCAGGGCCCATCAGGGTGTCTCATGACTGCTGGACAAGGGCATCTTGCCTCTCTCCTTCGGAGACCCTCTCTACTAAGCAGCTGCCTGAAGGAAAATGGGGGAAGGGAAGGAAGGTTGCAAAAGTATCAGAGCCTTCCGTGTCTGGAATTCTTGATTATTCCAGAGAGCTCACCCCCATCTTCTTGTAAGACATTTTGTAAGCCAGATGAATTTTTCCTTCTATCATTTAGAATTGGAGGCACTCTGCATAATGTATTCTTTCTTTATGGGGTGGAGTTGATGTCGTGACATCTGTCCCTAGCATCAGTGAAACAAGAAATGTTCTCTGGAGCCCAACAAGTCTGTGTTTTGAGAGAGATCATTATTTCTCCAGGACTCAGCTGCCAAAGCACAAAACAATGGAAATTCACTGGCCAGCACCAGGCAGTTCATTTTCACGACAGACAAGAGTGTGCAGGTAAGTACACTCAAGTGTCCTTCCAGTCTGAATTGATGTAACACGCCATTGAGAGCATTTAGCATCTCTCTGTCTTTGTTCAGCCATATCAGGCAAGCCCATTTTCTGAATGTTCTAGAGCTTTTCCCTTTCCTATAAACAGTCCCAATGTCATAGTAAGGAAAAAAAACAAAAAACAAAAAACATTGTCTATGAAGTCTGAATTATTCAGTGCCAATACTGTGTTCTTAGATGTTAAACCGATTATCTTTTAAAGAAAAAAAAAAAGCAGCAAGTGTCAAAACTCAAATCTACAGAGCTTTATAGCTTGACTTGGGTATTTGCTAAGTGTATCATGTGCTGTTTTGTCAATCCAAGTGACAGTTAATCAATACTAATCTGATGCCAGTTGATTCTTCTTCCCTAAACAGGATTAAGGTACACTATCTATGAATATATTTCATGCCAGGCTGTAAATCCATAGGCTGTAAGGTAAATGCATTAGCATCTCATTTTAAGTGGGATGCACTGCGTATACAAGGAAATAAAGATGAACTACCAAGTTGCCCTGAAAAATGCCTTTCCGATCCATTATGAAAATGTTGCAGCTTTCCAAACAGTAGTAAGTAGATGAGGCATCCCCCATTACTTTATATTGTGATCTCTATCCTAGTGTCTGCAGGGACCTATTAAGTTAACATTCAGAACCTCTACAGACATAGTGCCCTTCTTAAGATGGTAGGTGAATTTTTCATTTAATTTTTCCTCTGTTAGTTTATACCTCCATTTCTCGCTTTAGTCAATATATACATTTAGTGCCTGCTATCACAAGGCACTGTCTAAGATATTAGAGATATCATGGTGAGCAATAGCAATAGTATCTCAGACTCCACAATTCACCCTAAAATTTTCCAATTTGTCCACAGCCTCAGGCAACAAATGCACCATTTCAGCCTGTTCATGCACACCAGAAATGGGGGAAGCAATTGTGAGCTAATCTTTGAATACCAATTTATAGTTCATGGGGATTTTCATACATATTTTAAAATACTCATAAACACCTATATGATAGGAACAGGGGAAATCAGCATAAACTATTTAAGCTTAAACATATAACAAGTCTAGCAGTATATCCCCTACTAATACCAGGGGGGCTATAATATCTACCATATAGGTTGTTGCAAAGCCTTGATGACAGAACTTGGGGGAAGCACCAAAATAGTGCCCGGCACATGTTATGAATGAAGTAAATGGCAATTATGATGAGGATGTCTTGCTTATAAACAGGCGTATATAAGCTGTCAATTTTTTCAATTGTATGTTGATCCATATATTTATCCACCCACCCACCCATCCATTCATCAATCTACCCATTCACCCATCTGTCTACAAATCCACCCATTCAACCTCCCACCCACTCATCCATCCACCTACCCATCCATCCATCCACTCACCACCCACCCACCCACTCATCACCCGCCCATTCACCCATCCATCTACACATCCATTCACCCACTCATCCATCATTTATTATGTGCCAGGCATTAAATGATGCTGAAGATTCTGTATCAAACAAGTCAATGCTCTCAGACCTCCCACAAACTAGGGATAATATGTTTAGCTTCTGGAATTATTTCACAGACTGAAGCATGACAAATG
>NW_004567127.1:31435863-31534175 GCF_000260355.1 Condylura cristata
AAAAAAAAACAAAAACAAAACATAGCCATCTCAATTGTAATCCCTTATCACCATACCTTAGGATTTTTAAAAATACATTTATTTACTTTGGCATTCATTTTTGCTTGATTTCTCCCTCAGGTGTAATCCCCATGAAATTCCCACCACCACATCACCCGTGACCCATCATCATAGCTTCTTGTGTGCTCTTCCTGTCTCTGTTTTGATCCTCTCTCTCCCCATTCCCTACTACTTGTCTCCAATTTATAGTTGGCCTTCTAGTTTTGTCTTTTTTTCCCCCCTGACGCTTGGTTAAGTTCCCTATATTTGTTAGAATCTAAGAAACAAAAGGTGACAATTTGCCTGTATGGGGGCCATGAGCTTGGTTAGACCTGCTGACATGCCCTAAATAGAAGTGGACTGTAGGGTTTAGTTGTTACTGGTTGTCCCAGGGGAATTCTTTCTATTGGCCTTCATGGATGAACGGACAGGCTTGTGAAAATATTGTCTGAAAGCATGAACTCATGGTTCTGTGGAGCTAGTGCTCTCTTCCTACCCATTGTCTCTTCATAACAGCCCAGATTTCTCAGCATTCCTTGAATGGTCTCACTTCATGGACTCACGCACAGCCCAGTCTTTCTTTGACGTGACTCCTTGCCTTAGAATGACATTCTGTGTTTCTTTCCAAAACTTTTATCAGTACCATTTTGGTTGTCTGCTCAAGCCTGTGCAGGTTGATTATGCTACTGGAATTCAGACATTTCTTTTTTTAAAAAAAATATTATTTTGTATGTTCATTTAAACTGTTCATTTAACTGATGGCTTCTATGAAATGTTCAATATTCTAACGAGAACAATGGTTGGCCCTCACCTTAATCTGGGCACTCTGCTTGCATTATGCTAGTCTATTGCTATGAAAATCCAAGAGTTAGATACAACTATTATCTCCATTTATAGATAAGAAAACTGAGGTTTTCAGAGAGGGAATTAATTTGAACTTTTTAAGTGATAAAAAAAAATAGTTCATTTGTTGAGAACTTTATAGATTCGAGGAACTGTTGGGAGGCTTTACAGGGCAATCCTAGTTTAGTCCCACAGTGACTAAGTAGTGCAAATGAAGCTGCTCCACTGCCCTCAACCCCCTCCTGCCTCCATTGTACACCAAAGATTCAGAGAGGTTGCCAGCCAGCTTATGATGTCACCTCAGGGACATGGGCAGAGCTCCAGGATTTCATTGTGGAATATGCTTGAGATAAGACAGGCGTGTCCTCTGGACCCCATCACCCCCTTTTTTATTATTTATAAATGCATACAAGAACTGGGGTACAGGCCATTGGTGTGAGAGCTAAGAGGATTTTCCAGAGACAGAGTGGGAGCAGGACAGGTGAAGCTACTGAAGTCCACTGCTGAAGGGAGCAGCGGGTGAGACAGAAGAGGTCACCTCCTGGCTGGGGATTGAACGCGTGCTGCAGTGGCTGCAGGCACCTTCACAGTGTCGCACTTTAACATACTGCACCACCAGGGAGGGCCCTGAACCCCCTTTTGGTGCTCATGTTGTGGTTCATTCACAAGGACACTTATCTCCCCCTTCTTCCTCCGCAGCACCCTCATTGAGAAAATGGCTTTGAACTATTCTGGATATTACCTTTCTGGGGTTTGCTAATTAGAAGGAAAGACCAAAGCTGTTATGCCTTCTACTCAGATGTGAACTAGCTTTTAAGTCTCAAGATTGCCTGCCCTCAATTAGTTTTTCACTCTGTCTTATTTTAAAAATGAAGCTGGCCCAGTTCTCATCAATAATGAAAAATAAATACTAGAACTCGTGTACATTAAGAAATATATTCTCTAAAGGAGAACTCATCAGTGGGTTACTGAGATTGACTGAAGACAGTCCCAAAAGACAGCCCTTTACATCTTAGATGTCCAGTGTATTTCCTGTCCCACATTTTGATAAACTGAAGCAAGTCACTCTTGGCTCTCTGTTGCCTCATCTTTATAGGTGATGAATTTGTTTTCCTGATTGCATATTTGTATCTACACTTTACTAGGTAGCATTACAGCATTCATTTATTTACCTTTAAATCGCTATTTTTTTCTACACTTATCATCTTTTTTCACCATTTATTTATGCATGCATATAAGAACTGGGGTACAGGGTAGAGGTGTGGGGGGGGGGGAGGAAATTGACCAGAGACAGAGTAGGGAGTAGAACAGGCAGATCTACTGAGACACACTGCTGAGGGGAGCAGCAGGCGAGACAGGCAAGGTCTGCTGCACTATGTGGGTTAACTCCCTGGCTGGGGATCAAACTCGTGCTGCAGTGGCTGCAGATAGCTTCATAGTGCTGTATCTGAACTTCTTGCACCACCAGGGAGGCCCCTATTTTTTATTATCATATATTGTTGTTCATTTTTGGACAGTATTTGAATTCTCCCCTCATGCGCAATCCCCACAGTTCTCCCACCACCACAGCACCCATGAACTCTGACCATAGTCCTTTGTGCTTTCTCCTCTCTGTTTTCACCCCTTTGTCCCCTGCTCCCCTTGGATGTTCAGTGAAGTCAATCTGAAGGAAAAAGACAGCTATTGAATGGCTTCACTTAAATGTGCATTATAGAGAAAATGAACAAAAAGGTCAAGAGAAAGACAAAACTTGTGAGTTACAGCATTCATTCATAGAGTGGGTCTAGGTTTTTAAGCCATGGCCTATCGTTTTTCATGTTATGCATTGTACCACAGGTATCATTAATATGTTTGAATCCTGGGGCTCCTGTCTTGGCTTCCTTACTAAATTTACTGTGACACTGAAAGCTTTTAAGCTGTTTTAATTTCTGCATCTATAAAGTGGATAAAATCCAGTATCTGCCTATGGCTCATCCCATCCACGAGGTCCCAATGAGCTGGAAACAAGCAGATTTAGCCTGCACAGTAAAATCCAGGTGCTAGGACAAATCCAGCCACCCAGAGAATACCCTCAGGATGAAATAGAGACTTCCTCAAAATCTTTTAAAACTGCCTCTTTAATAAACAGCCCCTGAAAGTAAGCTGTGTAAGCTAAATATGATCAAGTTAAGACGAAATTTAAAATGAAAGATCATAATGCCATCCAGGTCTGTTCAACTTTCTGTATTTTTATAGATCTTCAAATTCCCACCCCAGCTTTAGGACACCAGACACTAATGAATCAATAAGCTCAGTCTCACTTTTCTGAATCTCCTTACTCAAGCAATGTAAAATCTCTGTGCAGATTTTTGTGACAAATGGAACCATCTCAAAGAAAAGCTTCGTTAAATGGACGAAGCAAACACTCCCCAATCCTTTAGATCAAAGGCTTTTCAGAGACCCAGGGACCCTACAGAAGTCTTCCACTCACCAGGACAGGAAATGGAACAGAATGTGAAGAATCACTCAGGACTGGGCCAAATCTACCAGAAGGAGGAAGCGCCACTGATACCAGCATTTCTCAGAATTTTATAGAGACACACCCACCTGAAGCTTGCCCTGAGCTACTACTGAAGTCTGCAAGACGTGTCTTGAACCCAGACACACACAGAGCAGCTGCTGTTTCCAATACCCAGGCAATGCGTGAACATTTCATTGCACAAATTAGGGTAGATTTCATCTCCAAGTACATAACCTTGGTTCTCAATGGAGAAAGGCCTCTGGGACACATCAAAACAAGCTGTAGACTAATGTAAAGGTCAGGAAGCAATGTGGAAAACCCATATTCAGTGCCTAGAAAAGGTCAGCCATGTCATAAATGCCTTTAAGATCTATTTCAGCTAAAAGACTACAAAATAAAGGACTCACCCTGCAAGCGAGGTCTAAGTTGTGCTGTAGAAGAAACAGAACCTCCTGCTAGCAATGTTTCACTTGGGAATTAAACACCACTCAATGCAAATTCTCAGCCACAAAGGTGAGGAGAATACACTGCTTGGTGGGAGGCAGATTCAAACCCCAACTCCTGTCACCTCTGGTCGTCCCACGCCAGCTGTCATCTCCAGCGCCTTGTCTCTGCCATTGCACTGAAACTACGTGCCCAGTGGGAGGCTGGAGGGGATGAAGTCACCGTTTACCAGTGGCCACATTAACTGTGCACCTGCTGTGTGAGCAGTCAGGTCTGGAGGCAGATAATAGCATTGGCAACAGGACAGACCAGAGAGCAGGACGGGCAGGATCCCGGGGGTGGAGGGCATAGAACAAAGACAACTATTTATTCCCTGTGGAACTTCATTGGTGTGATGTACACCTGATCCTTGACCTGGAGCTTCTCAAACTCAGGGTTACTAACACCTTTGTTTGGGCAGGCTTTGTGCACGGTGGACAGTGAGCAATGTCCCTGGAGTCCACCTGTTAGGTAGCAGTAGCCCTGCCTTACCCAGATGGGGTAGTCAGAAGTTTCTTTACACATTGCCAAGGATCCTCTAGGGATGGGGTGATAACAATACCCTTGTAGAGAAATACGATTGGTAGCAACATTTCTGAGCTCTAGCTAACCCCACTCAGAATTTAATGATGAAACAGGAGACCCAGTCTATGTGAATAAACAAGAAATGATAGATCCAGATCTCGATCTTGCAGTTTGTTGTTTGTTTTAAAGGTTTATTTATGTATGCATACAGAACTGGCAAGAGGTTCAGGGGTGGTGAGAGGATTCACCAGAGACAGAGTGGGGAGAAGAACAGGCAGATCGACGAAGTACACTGCTGAGAGGAGAAGCAGATGAAACAGGAGAGGTTTGTTGTGCCATATGGGTCAGCTCCAGGCCAGGGATCAAACTCACACTGAATTGGCTGTAGCCAGCTTGCAGTGCTACATCCTAACCTGTTGTGCCACCAGGGAGGGCCCAGATCTCGCAATTTATAATCCTGTCCTATTCTTGGCCTGTTCCAGTTGCATGCTCAGCTCCATGAAGAGACTGGGCATGGCACAGGACAAGTGCTCCCTGGCAGTGACAGTGGACACGGGACCCTGTCCGGGGACCATGATGTGAGGCTTTATGAGCAGAAATCATTGGGCCTTAGAACTTTGCCCTCATATTGTTCACTAATCTTGATGTGAAATCTGGCACTTCCTTTCATAGGAATGTAGACCATGACCTATAGTAATTATCACTCTGTCACCCACAGAAATCACAGATTATTTCATTTCAGAGTAATGTTATTGCACTCATCTCAAAATACCATTTACACTCATCGCTACTTTGAAATGATGGTAATTATCAGGCCTTCGACAAGATGTTTTTTGGAAGTGTGTAACCAAGGCATGTGTCATATCACAGAAATGTTTCTTATATGCTGAAGCCACTAGCTTTTTTTTCTGGCTGGTGTTTGGTAATGTTGGGCAATTTGTGTAATAGCGTATAGGAAAATACATGTCCAAATGTGCATATCACTCAGAGATGATGGAAATATCTCTCCCCATATGTAGCTGTGTCCATTGGGAAAGGGTTCAGAGGTCATAGACACCCTCAGAACTTTCTGCCTATTGCAGGGGGCAAACTGAGAGGCCTCACTTCTCTCAGTGACAGGCCTGAGGTATGAGGAACTCAGCTCACCTGAGTGGGGGTGCGGAGGCATTCTACCTTCACCACTTAATATCTTAATATTAAGTTGGACATTTGCAGATTTCTCTCTTTCTTTTTCTACCCTGAACAATCTGAGGGTGGTTTAAACAATCAAGTAAGTCAACCTGAGAGCAGGAAGGGCATTAGAACTTTGGTAGTGGTGAGGCGAACATGTACCCCCAAATTTATATTGTTTCCTAAATCAATGGTAAGGCAATAAAATTTTACTAAAATATAAAGCTGACAGCAAAAATATCCCATACAAATATTCCAGCCTAACTTGATACAGAACATTCAGGTCTCAGAGGTTCATTTGCTCTGTGTTGGCACACACATGAGTGTTGAGAGCACAGACATCCCCCCAAAGTAGCCTCCTGGGCTGGTACCGTTGTTCTGTCTGAGAATCATGGAAAAAAGTGGGCAGTGAGAAGATGGGGAGAGCAAGAGGAAAAAGGCATCTAAACCCTTCAGTCCAATGTCTACACGATAATTCATTTCCTTCAAATTTTATTTTTGGAAATGATATGAAGAAGAGAGGAGCCAGAATCATTACCACCTTTCATCCCTCATTGATCCGGGCATCAGTTCTTACACAAAGTTCAGGTCCTAGGCTGGGCCACAAAACAAGAATGGCTTTCTAGGTTAAGTCCTTCCAAGGGGACAACTTCTCTGGCCCCAGCCAATGAGATCTTTGGCCTTTGAAGGACAACTCAACTTTACTTCTCAGGGAAGAACTAACTTGCCTGGAATACTGGCAACTCAATGTTCTGGGTCACTTTTAGGGTGCATAGCCTTGCACATGAGCTGCTCTGACATGTTTCTCACCTCACATATTGCAGCGTAAGTTCCCAACAGCAGGTAGATACCACACCTTAGAGACCCAAGATGCCAGCATTCTGTTTTGCTCCCCCAGAAATCTTTGTTGGAACTGACTAAGGAGGGTCATCTTTTCAGATTCCTGGAAGAAATAGGTCAAACAAACCTGTTCTGAACTCCATCGAGGACACCCTCAATTCCCATGCTGAGAAGTACCAGAAACTCCAGGAGTCAGTGGGGCATAGAGACAAAAGTCAGGAGGGAGACACATTTTCCTTGGCAGCTCAGCTGCATTTAACACCGCAGGAAAGCACACTCTCTTCCTTGGTGGTTCATAGGTATCCTGCATGTTGATTTCAAATCCACTCTCTCCTTTGTTTGGTTAATGCAACTTTGCCCCCTAAACTTTGCCCCCTAGCCTAAGATGCAGTACAAGGGCTTTTACAGCAGAACAATACACTGGTTTTGAGCCCAGAGGCCACGCTGGGGCTTTGCTCATGGTCCTTAAGCTTCGTTTCTTTTTCGGTGGAGATACAAAGCAGCAATGTGGTTGTTTGTGAGCCAGCGAGTTTTGTAAAGCAGGCTGTATCATTTTCTTTTCAGAATGTCTGATTTTTGAAATTTTTATTGATGTTTTATTAGCTTATGACATTAGACAGGTTTCAGGCATACAGACATTATGCTTTACACCCAAAGCCAACTTTCCATCCGCTATCCTAAAATGGACCCTCTTTACCTGATTTATCATCCCACTTTCCTCCTCACTTCTGGTCACCACCGATCTGGTCTCCAAATCTAAGCGCTTGTTTTTCTGTGTCCCTTTGTTTTGTTTCTCACTCCATATCCGAGTGAGAGTGTACACTGTTTATCTTTCTCCTTGTGAATTGTTTCACTTAGCATCAACCTCTTAAGAGTGACCTATGTTATAGCAAATGGCAGGCAGCATTTCATACCTTATTTTTTATAGCTGAGTCATAATTGGGAATGTCTTTCTAACTAAAGTGCCAAGTACGGACTTAAGAACATGTTGGCTAGTGTCCAATTCACCCTACTGATCCTTATTTACAGCCACAGCTCTGAGAAAGGGGAAGAGCCACAGAATGAGTACTTCTCCCTGGCCCCAAGGCAGATATCTTGGACTAGAATTGCCAGAAGGCCATGGCCCAGAATTTCTGAAGGGGTGGGGGGTGCCGCAGTGCAGCTGGGAAGGAGCAAGGTGATATATATATAATGGGAGGTAGAAGCAAAGGGAGAGACACCTGCAAAGAGCCATGTAAAGACACTTGGGAGAGAAGCATGCGTGAGAGACACAGGGGAGGCTGTCCTGGTTCTTGGCAGAGTCAGTGGCAGCCATTAGCCTGACCTCATGGTGGAGCATGAGCTGTGTTTTGATTCTCTCCTTTGGTTCTAACTCTCTGAGACCTGCCTGGCCCTCTCCTGGGACTCCTTGCCAGAAGCTATCTTAGACTTGGGGCCAGTTTCTGGGACTTAGTGGCTCCACTTGAGGCTAACCTGTCTAGTTGGGCATTTACTCACAAGAGGATGGGTCATTTTTGGAGTTTTTGTGGGAAATTATGATTTGAAGTCCTTCTCTATGCACATCGATTCTATTATTATTATTTTTTTTTCATACTAAGTCGCTTCCTTTGACATTGTGAGTGCAGATAGCTGGACTTCTTAATAGTCTGGGGTCCATGGGTACCCCTCAGTTGTATGCTATACTCACAGCATCCTGTAATTAGAAATCAGATCTTGTCATATACCCCATTCAAAGCCCTGCAATGTCTTCCCATTCTACTGAAGTCTAGATCCCTCGATATGACAAAGTGGCCTCAATAATGTTATAGTTTTATAGAGATACACACATCCCCATAATGATCTATGCACATGGAATAATTATAGATGCATAGGACAGATGAAGCACACTATGTAAACAACCCTCAGACCTAGCCTATGGCACACTTAACACACACACACACACACACACACAACATACACAGACTCACCACAGAAACTACACATGTGTATATATATTGATAGTTATGTGTCCATGATGGATGTGAAAAAGTCTTCTAAACTACTGGATTGCATGCTTTAAGTTGGTGGATTTTGTGATATATGCAAATAGATCCCAACAAGGCATTCTTAAAAAAAAAAAAAAAAAACAAGCAAAATACAGATGCTAGATTTAAATTGCCCGGGTTGAGATATGACTTGCTAATTAATCTTGGGGGAATGTACTTTCTGTCAGTATCTCATATGTAAAATGAGTATAGTAGTGAAAGTTATGAAGAATGGATTTAACGTATCTAAAAAAAATTCAAACAGTCTTCTGTATGGAATGAGCTGGTAATAACTTAACTCTCATAACTGTGGCCTCTCTACTTTCATGTCCAGCTCCCTGCTCCTTTGCCTCTACCTTCTGACTTTGCTGGACTTTTCCCCAGAGGTCAGACTTGCCCATGGCCTTGTACACTCCAGGGAGCACTTCTCTCTCACTCCTTGTACCTGATTCACTCTACCTGGGCCTTCCAGTCTCAGGTCACTTCCACTGAGAAGACGTCCCTCTCCTTGCAATATTAGGTAAAAATCTCCTCATTTTATATGTCTATGAAATCTTGTCTTCCTCATGATAAGACACATTCTTCTCAAATACAAGTTAAAACATCTGTCTGTCTTGCTTGGCTGTGGTTTCCAGGCGGGTAAGGGCCCAGGGTAAAGTTGGATCGTTTAAATGCTTAACATTTGATTATTATTGAATTTCTTTTTAAGGGAGAAATACTGACATAGTGGAGGGCCTAAATAATGCCAACCACCTTCTTGTGGCTGTCTCTGCCTTCCTTTCTGAAAAGTTCTTGGATCATAAATAACGCTGAAGCATCTGATTACACTTGACTTTTCTTTTTGGCTTATAATATCAAAACCAAACCTAATATTCCCAATATTTCCACCACATCCTGCAGAGTCCGCTACCCTGCGGGAGAAGTTTCTGGCAGAACTGCAGAAGGGCTCCTTAAGTGGGATTTTGGAGGAAGTAAGCAATTGCTGTTCACTCTATGCTGATAATGAAAGTCTCTTTCCCAAATATGAATCCAAATGTGCTCATTTGCTGGAAAAAAACAAAGGCAGCCCATCACCCACTTCCTCCATCACCCAGAGTTGGGCTGCTGGTCTCTGGTTCTGCTGATCCTCTGTCTAGGAGGCAGCTGTCTACCCCACTTGCTCAGTCAACCCCACCCTACCCCTTACACAGTCCCTCATCTCTCCTCCAGGAAGCTGCTGGGCCACCTCTGTGGGCATGTCAAGTCCTCCTGGCACACATGAAACCGAGTTCATCTTGTGTTTATCGCTCCATTTTTTAGAAGATGTTTTCACTGCTATTCTAATACTCCACTGGCTCTGTGCTTTGCTACCCCTGCTAGACCATGACCTGCTTATGATCAAGGAGCTCTCAGGCACTGTCCTCCACAGAACTCAATGAGTGAGAGTTCACAGTTGATGCTCGACCCCAAATAGTGAGAGGCTGCAGCCCTCTGGTCCCGGCACTGATGTTGTGCCAAGGACTGTATGTTGCATCGACTCTCTTGTTAACCCCCTTGCCCAGAGGGGATGTGAGATTTCAGAGTCTTAGAAACTCACTCGACGTGTTCTCTTGGGGCCAAAGCAGGACACAGGGGCTGTATCTGCAGTCCCACACAACTGCTGTTCCTGAGAGAAGAGGTTCAGGTACTGGCTCCAACCTTGTGCCGTGAAGGGCTCCGTGGAGTGTCTCCTTTCTCTCCCCTTATTCCTTTTGTTTGAGTCACCTGTCCCACCCAACCTGCTACTCCCAGGGTATCCTGGCAGGGTGCAAAAGGAACAACTGGAAAAGAGCAAGGCAAAGCTAAGTGGGAGGGGATGCCTAACCCCTGACCGAAGTATTTTTAGCTCTTTGCTCCCACTCACATAAGTAGAATGAGACTCTAGCTCCTCCAATAATGGAGAACAAAGTTAATTTCCTTCTCTATTCTGCACACTGAGAGTCTCTTATTCACATTGTCATCTCATTAAATTCCTAGTGTCACTGTGGAATACCAACATTCCCCTTGGCCTCTGCTAGGAAGAAAAAAATTCTCAACTCAGGTGACTTTTAGTTGCATAAGAATGTTCGGCAGCAGCTAGCAGAGTTAATGAGAAAGGAGACCATAGCATTAGACTGTGTGCAAAGCCTCTTGACATTGAAGATGGCCTGGCAGAAGTTCCTGTCCTCATTTGAAAGGACAGTGCTCTCGGTAAGAACCGGCAGGAAGAAAGCGACGATTAAGACAAACCAGCAGATGCTTCCACGCGCACAAGCTGCAGCTTGATGGAGAAATTAAAAGTCACATCAGTTCCCCAAACAAACAAAAAAAAAGCAGAAACGCATCCCTCCCTGGGTAAGTGCTGGCGTGGGTTCCCTCCAAAACAGCCAAATAGTAAGTGTAATCAACTCTTTAATCAAACTCCAAAGCTGACACAGGTCCCCAGCTGCCTCTCCCCTCCTCCTCATCACCCTGCCATGTGCAGCCCAAGGAGACAGAGTCTCAGCCAATGGGGAGGTCTCCTCGGGCGACACGCTGGGACAGCTGGGGACACTGCCACAGAACCATGAATCCTTTATGTTGCCATGAAATCACATCTCCCTCTTGCCAAAGGGAAACATGTTCAGGGCCCAGCGGGTGCCTTTCCTCCTGCCTCGAGCTTGGGGGAGAAATGAACTCGGTGGCTCAGGCTGCTGGACTTGAAGGGTGCAGGGGGCCAGGAAGCCAGGTGGCTGCATCACTTGAGCTTTAGGCTGGCTGGGGACTCAGGAGAGCTGTGCTCCCACAAACATTTCAGATGAACCCCATTATCATTTCTCTGTGGTAGAACTGCACTTTTTCTCATTAAGTAACTCTGGTTGATTAAGGTTGGGGTTGCTTATCCGAGACCTTTTTCATATTTGGTTTCCTTACTACATTATTTATGGGAAGTATATCTGTATGATCTAATATATTACACCTGCATTCCTGTAAATAATAAAACAACTGTGTGATGAGGTGCCAAAGAATTCTACAAACAGCAACCCTTGCAGCAGAGCTGAATCCCCAGCAGGAGTCCCCTTTAGGGGTCACAGTGGGCAGAAGGGGGCCCTGGCAAGTTTGAGGCTCATCTGATTATGAAGCAAATGTTCCTATGAGATGGGAAGGCTCTCCTCTCCCAAAGGTCAATGGCTCTCCTCTATCAGAGAAGCTGTTCTACTTTTGCATTACCATTCACTGACCCCTCAGGGGTTATTGTCTTTGTGTAGCTGTGATTTGGGTGTGACTATCTGGAGGAAGCCAGCCTGGTGTCTTTTCTCTGCTGCATCTTGCTAATCTGTCCCCTCTGCTCCATTTTTCACAAACATCCTTCAGCCTCTCTCAGGCTTCCTTCCAGCACTGACAAGATATTCAGAGAGGTAGAGAAAGAAGAGGAACAGATGACGGCAACAGCAAAGGAATGGAAAGCAGTGCTCACACACATTTGCTCATACTTTGAGTGTTATAGGCAATACTGTATTGTTGGTAAGGTCGGCAGAACCCACTTTCATCCCATTCTCATCTTTGAGTTCCTTCTCACTGCCAGGGTGGGAGGCAGAGGGATGAGAACAAGCCTAAGAGCAAAGGATACAGCCCTCATTTTCTGCAGATGCCCCAGGAGGGTGTCATGGCCTCAGTAAAGCAACTATTCTGAGGAAGAAATGGATGGTTCCCGGGCTGGGGGTGCTGAGTGATTTTTGAGGATACTCTGAGGGGACCCTCTATATTCTTTTCATGGTACCCTCTGATGTGATCTCCTCTCCAGACTTCACTTGCTCACTCTGTAGGAATGACCCTAATTCCTCTTCTCAGCCACAGGGTCAGCCATCAAACCATCTGTGGGCATTTTTGCTGCTATTTCTCATTGGACATTGGGTTCTTTCCTTAGGGAGGATCTCAGGGATCAAGACCCAGTGCATCTGCAGCTGAACTCTTCATCCCAATCTGAGTGTGCTCTTGCTCTTGTCCATTTCTCTTAATTACACCACAACTGTTTGACTGACAAGGCACACAACACCAGAGACATCCTAACTCGCTCCCTCTTCCATACATCTTGGTCCTCCAAATTGTCATGTTTTGTTAATTCTGGGTCAAGCTGGTCTTTCCCATCTATTCTCTCTAACTTAGGGTACACATGGAAAAGTCCTCCCTGCTTTTCTTCACATGATGATTGGCTATAAAACAATCCAACATTCAAATTCTTAACAAGTATTACTGAGCACTTCCTGTGCATCACACTGTTCTACACTCTGGTAAAACAAAAGTTCCTGTGGCCATGAAGTTGCCATTCAAATGTGGACAGGATGAAACCACGCCCACATCCATGTCATGTTCTGGTAACTGCTCTGCAGAGGAATAAAACACAATAAAAGAACAAACCAAGAATCAGCAAAACATTTTTTTTTTTCTGTCAAGTGTCGTATTCTAGGGTTTGTGGATTGCACGATCTGTCTCAACCACTTGATTCTGCCACTGATGTGTGAGAGCAGCCAAGAACCAAGCCCACGAGTAGGACAGTATTCTGGTAAATGCTCCTGACCCAGGCCACCGTTTGGTCCTGATTTGACTCCAGGCCCTCCTTTACAACTCTCGGTACAGACGTTGATGGCAGGAGCACACTGTTCATCTAAGGTGGTCAAAACAAGGGATACTTGAGTCATAAAAGAAGATAGAACACCCAATGCCACAAAACAAAACAAACAAAGAACAAAAAAAAAAAAGAGAGAGAAAAGAAAAAGAAGAAGAGATCCTTTTTATCTACACTGGAAAAGAGAAGTCTATGCAGAGATAGAGGAAACCGGGGCTGAGGGGGCATGAAACCAGCAGGGGTGTGGCAGGGGAGCTCAGCAAGCAAGATAGGAAGGACAGCAAGTTTTGTCCATTGCCAATCTTAGGGGTCTCCTTTCTCTTGTGCAGTGGTCATGGTCTCCCACAATGGTACCCTTGATTAGTATGATGAACATTTGCTGTTTTTCTTCACCTGGCATCCATCCCCTCTCCTGGAAACAGCATCCCCATTTTTCTTTGGACAACCACCCCTGTCTTGCTGGCAGCCATTATCTGAGGAGGCTCAACCAGTGAGAAACTGACCCAGCCTCGCTGACCATCACACACCTTCCTCCTGGTCACAATGGCTCATTGAGGGATTGACACATGGCCCAAGTCAGGCTAGGAAGTGCAAAACCCAGGAATTTGCTGGGTGTATTGATAGTTTAGGGAAGATGCCCTCTTTCTGCCTGTCAGTAGATGTAAAGACAGAATGCAAGACTAGAAAACAAAACTGAGAGACGATTAGAGAAACAGACTGAACTGGGGTGTATTATTTCAGCCACCCCACCCAAATTAGCCTGAAGTCACTGCACTTTTCCGTCACTTGAGGCAATACTTCTCTCACCTTTGGCTCTGAGTTGCATTTATTTCATTTACAGCCAAGTGAGTCCCAACTGCTACTCCATTCATGCAACAGGCACTTTCCCTCGAGGTCCTCCGGTCCTGCCCACTGCACACTCAATAAGAGCACATTCATTTAAAGTACCAGCCAGCACCACTGGATTTTTGTCATCTGTAGAACCATGTGACTTGTCTTCGGCTTGGGCTCTTGGACATCTGCATATGCATCTCATCTCTGATTTGACAGAGAACAGGGAACAGGACATGGCATTCACCCCTGTATCTCCAAAGTGCCAGAAGCAATGATTAGAAGATATAAGTGTACCCATACAAAACACACATACACACCATATCAGTAAATGGACTCAACTTAAAAACACCCCCTTCTTTCAACCTAATAATTATTACTGCCTGGTTGCAGTAAAGAGTTTCATCAAAAACTCATTCAAAAAGCTAAATGTATCATCTGCTGTCCTAGAAAAAAATGCGCCACATTTAAATTTCTATAAATCTTATGCTAATTTAAATGGGTTTAGATTTAATTAAAAATGTTTTTCAATTGATAATAATGTAACCCAGATAATTAACATCAAGTGGCATCTAGAGGACATATTTAAGAACTAATCTAGAGTATAAATAGATCTAATTAACAATTAAAATAACACTTTATAATTATGCTTTGTTTATAAATGCTATAATGTCCAATTCATTGTTCAGTGAAATTGGTCATTAATGAAAAGCAGAATGAGGTTTTCCTCGGTGTCTCCAGGAAGACGCCTCTCAGAGGCGCTGGCTCTCAGGGAGCCTCTGCCCTCGCTGCTTTGGAAAAGCCATTCCTGTCTAATATTTAATCGTGTTGTTCATGATTAGAGCTAAACTCTTACCATGTCTCATCTTGCACACTGATTTTATACCTTTCTGGTGATTAAATGGATGGGTCTGACTACAAACCTCAATTTTCTTGTTTCAGATCTGAATGAACACGTGTAATGTGGGAAACACAAGGATGACAAAGACTTGCATGCCTGTGTAGAAAGTGAAGCCCAGAGCTGGCATGGAAACAAGACTCTGAGAAGGGGGGGCCCTGAGATCCTCAGGAAAGGAGCTGTGGAGAGGCAGGGAGCTGGGAGGGGGCGTGTGTGCTCCTGCAGGTGCACACATGACATACTGGAGCGCCCTCTATGCACAAGGGGCCATGAAAGACAGCTCCAGGTCACCTGAAAAGAGCACATGCTGGCACTGGATCTATGTGTGGGCTGAAGAGAAAGTCAGGTGTGAGCCTTGAGAGTGTCTACATGCATCCCCAGGTATAGACTTCACATCACTTGGAGGAAGACAGGAGGGTTAGAGATGGGAACAGAGCAGCATTAGTGGTGTGGGAGCCCCATGGGAAGAGCCAAGAATCTGGAAGTCAAAGGGAGAGAGACCTCGACAGCTCTGCCCAGCTCTCCCTCCATCTCATGGTGAAGCTGGCTCACTGTGGAGCATGGGCAGGTAAGACACGTCCAGGTGGAGCAGCCCTGACAGCCTGATCCTAAACTGACTGATTTTTCCCGTGATTACAGTCCTAGTCACTCATTCTCACTTCTACTCTTTGTTTCACACCTGTGGAAATGACAGCTTTGGGAGACAGATAGACCTGAGACCCTACATGCTTGAGCAAGAATGCAGACCCTGGTACACACGCCTCTACTAGGCAACAGGCACCCAGACTCATCTCTCTGGAGCCTGTGCCATATCACAACCCCAACAGACAAAGTCCTCATTAAGCTGAAAATGAAATTGCCTAAGCCTCTCATTCCACACCATATGGCTGAATCCCAGCTGACAGGAAGCTCATTTCTGCACCACACCAGGCTCATTTCACTGAGAAGGTGGCTGGGAGACGTGTGTGGTGGGGTGGTCATTTCTTAATCTTTTTGGGATTGGTAGCAGCAGTGGTATTTATTATGATGCTTCCCTTCTTCGGTCTTACATAAAAAAGTAAATGTTTCTAAGGATGGCGGGAGACAGATTTCGTCCTAAATTCTCTAGGGGAAATAATCACAAACTTCAGCGACAATGATGACAAAAATATTCACATGCCTATAAGTGCCAAAGTGCAGTGATTGTCCAGCCCTTAGTTTATGAGTTGGGGAGAGTTCTTCAATGATGCAGCAGAGGTTTTTGTCCAGCAAGACTAAGGCAAAGGTTTTGCGCATCTAAAATGATCCTGCATCGGATCCTCCATGGTGGTGCATGGCACTGCTAACGTGCAGTGCCATGAAGCTGTCCGCAGCCACTGCAGCACGAGTTCAGAGTTCAATCTGGTCAGGGAGGTGACCCACATGGCACAGCAGACCATTTCAGTCCATCCGACTGTTTTGCTCCCCACTGTCTCTGGTGAATCCTCTCACCACACCACACCCCCCCACCTCTGGCCTGCACCCCAATTCTTGGACACATGAATAAATAAATCTTAAAAAAAGAATACGTTAAAAAAAGGAAAGAAGACAGTAGTAATGAGAAGAAAGAAGATCCCAAATAAAGCTAATAATGCAGAGAACAAAGAGTAGCTTCAGGTAAATAATTATTACAATAATAAGATAGTAACAGCTAACAGTGAATGCTTGCTATTTTAAATCCAATTCATTAATTAATGTATTTAATCCAATTTATTTAATCCCCTGTGACAGACTGCACCGTTTTATCTTTCCAACAAACTTTGAAGGTAGACATTTCTATTACCCCCATTTTACAGAGGAACAATTATCAACACAGAGAGGTTAGATAACTCACTCAAGGCCATACAGCTAGGAAAGGACAGGGAGGGGATTAAAATCATAGAGGACTAGTTCTTAACTCTTTGCCACTATAGTCAATGACTGAGGGTGAGAGAGGACGAAATGCTGTGTTCTCACTAGCTAACAGCAGTAGTGGCAGCAGCAAGCTTAATGGCGACTGCCTGCAGCTCCTGGGTAGGACTTTGTGGTAGCTACTGGGACATGCACATATACCATTGTCTCCTTTAACCCTTGGGACAACCTGAGATGTCAGATGCTCTTAGTCTCACTGCACAGAAAGGGAAAGTGGCTGAGCCATGGCCCCTCATCCGTCCACATCCCACAGATGAAGAGCAGGCGTGAGATTGGTTCCTGCACCAGGACACTGAGGCCACCAAGTTAGACCATTTCCTTGTAAATCCCAGAGGACACAGTTGGATGTGCAAATTCAGTGACTCTATAGTGGAACCTGGACATTCAGGCAAGTGTGTCTGCAAAGTTGTGCTCAGACCCACCCACCAGCGCTGCTAACACAGTAGGTCATGGCTGAAGACATGGGCTCACACTTTTCAGCAGTTCCTGAGGTTCTTAATTCACACCTTTCAGACCTGCATCATGTCCACAGGTTTGACAGCTTCTAGCAACACTGCAGGTCTGTGAGGACAAGATGCATTCTAGTATATTCAAGGCATGATCGTATATTCCCATATGAAGTTCAGTGTTGGCAGGTATGCCTTGAAGAGTTTATGACCTGAGAAAAGTTCTCCAGGAGACCAGGCTTTGGGGTGAGGGTTCAAATATGTAGCTCTAAGAGAATCCAGGTAATTGAAGAAAATCACTCTTCGAGACACCATTTCACTTTCCCTCTGAAATATACACCATCGCATCAAACCAAGAAAGTGAAAGTTTCCTTACCTAAAACTCTTAATCTCTCGGCTCCTACTACGACTTCATTGTTATCTGCAGAGAAGAGCAGTTTTCCAGAAACAGTTTTTACCTCAAACTTTTTGCCATAAGCTTCGACAGCTTTTGGACCTAGAGAGGGAGAGAAAAGGGATGTCCATGAGCCCCAGTGCATTTAATTACAAAGAGCATTTTTGTAGATATGAGCATACACATTGGGCTTTAACATAAGCGGGTTGGCTCAGAAATGAACTATGAACATCAGCTTCATGACATTAGCCACAGCTTGTCAATTATGTTTAATCATAGACTCTTGGGCTATAATTTTAAAGGCCATCATGTCCTTCTTCCAAACTAATGCTTGAATGAGATTCCCTGCAGCTAACCAGCAAATTACTGTCAAACGCTTGTAGATGTTAGCTGCAAAGTAGGAAGGTATAGGAGACTCCATTATCTTAGACCGGATGTCACTGTCAGAATGGGCATCTTTAAATTCTTCTGAAATCACTCACCACCCTGGCCCTACTGGTTGAACTGATGTCAGACAAATCTTAGTATAGATAATTTTCTAGAAGAGAAGGCTATATCTACTGCAATTAATTACTGTGGGAGCTACCGACTCTTTTATATTAGAATTTCATGTAATTAAAAAATTATATTTTGAAGTGTTTATCATATGACAATAGGTATTACTCTTGACAGTAAGATGTGATGCTCTACTTGGTGCCCTGAACCCATAGCATTTATCTGTGGTGGGGACAGATATAAATGGGAAAAAATTATTAATAAGTAAACGAGAAGATCATAAAGAGCTCTAGGTGCTATGGGAAAAGTAACAGTGATGATGGTATTAGTATTCTTATAAAAAACAAATAAGGAGACAGTTCAGGCTAGCTGAATACCTGAAGGTCGGGTGGCTTTCTATAACTGGGCTGCAGAAGCTTATCAGAACCACTGGGAGTGTCGCCTAAGTCCTTACTGGACTTAGCTCTGGCCAACAGGAGCTTATCTTTTAATCTAGAAACCCATACAAAAAATTTTGAGTGGAGAATCCAGAATCTGGTCTTTCAAAATTGTTCCAAAGATTTCTACATGGCATTTCACATTTCTTCATTATTTTTGAAAACACTGACACTCAATTAATAATAATGATGAAAGGGCCCTCTACATCTCTGGCAAAGACCACTGGGAACAGAGGTAGCTCAGAGCACAGGGTCTACTGCTCACCAACGTGATGGGTACACACCCCCCAGGGAACCCTGGGGCAGCAAGGGGAGAAAAAAGGACCCGTGAGAGGATTCGGTTGGGTTATTTGGGGCAGGGATTAAGAAAGTGAGCCTCTGCTCTGGAGTAGATGCTGTCAGCAAATGGAAACAATTTTATGATGGGCATCTTAATAAATCTTACCCAGAAGCAGGGAAGGCCAGAACTATGATAAAACTATAATGGGTATTAGATCATCACCCATGGCAGCCAGGATAGAGGGGAACTTGACTATGTTGGGTGGTACAGATACTATCCGTGTATTTGTCTATCCTTTTTGTTTTGTTTTGATCCTTCATGGCTACCAAGTGGCCTTCCTGGTGTTGTTGTCTGTGAGATGATTTAGGCTCATACAGGACTCAAGTCTGGCAGAAAAGGCCAGGCCAGCCCATGGATGCTCAGCTGTCCTCTTCATCAAGACCTTCAATCAGACAAAGAATCTCAAGACCGAATCAGGTCCTAGCTTTCTCATTTTCTGGTATTGTGATTCTGGGTGAATTCTATGCTCTTTCTGCACTTCACTTTCAGCATCTGTACCCCTGTACCACCAAAAGGCAGTGTGTTTGTAGGGGCTATACAGAAACGCTTCCATTTGTGTTCCAAGTGGAAGGGCTACTGGTCCATGAATGTGAGCTGTCTTTTGCTGCTAGTAGCTGGTGTTCTTTAATTCACTAATGATTTGTGGTTTTCATTGTATAGGTCTTGTATTTCTTAAGCCACTCTTGTTGCCAAATAGTTTATTGTCTGCATGTTTGTGAATGTACTTTCTTGCTTTCATTGTCAGATATTTCATCGCTAGTCTATAGACATAGAATCGACCTTTTTGTATTGATCTTGCATCCTGCAACCTAGCTGACTACACTTATTAGTTCTAGTAGTTCATCTGAACAGTCTCTCTAATTTCCCATACACTTGCTCATGTCACTTGCAAGTGAAGAGAGTTTGACTTCTTCTACTCCATCCAGTCTATTTACCTCATAGAAAGGTTAAAAGGATCAAATTACCCTGTATGTGTATAAAGAGCTTTGTAGGCAGACAAGGGTTGTAAAACCTGGGGACTTGCTGGCAGGAGGGCCATCAACACTGGGGTCCATGGCCGCCATCATTTTCCTAATGCAGCCTCACAGCCACCTGGTGCCCTGGCTGATTCACATAATCATGCCCATTTGTCAGACCTGATCTGGTGCCAGGATACTGGCCCTCTGACCTAAAGAAGCCCCCGGAGAGGCTCCTTAAAAGTGGAGATTGAGGGCCCTCCCTGGTGGCTCAGCGGGTTAGGATGCAGCACTGCAAGCTGTCCACAGCCGCTTCAGTGTGAGTTTGACCCCAACCCCAGGAGGTGATCCTCATGGCGTGGCAGACCTCTCCTGACCTACCCGCTGCTCCCCTCAGCAGTTTACTTTGTCAATCTGTTCTGCTCCCCACTCTGTCTCTGGTGGAGCCTCTCACCATCTCCTGCACCTCTGGCTTGTACCCCAGTTCTGTATGAATAAATAAATCTTTTTTTAAAAAAAGGTGGAGACTGAAATAGCAGACACAGCACAGAACTCTCCAATGGTGGGAGACCTAGACAATATCACTGTGACCATCATCAAGGTGAGAGCAAATGACCACAAAGACAAGGGATCTCAAGGTCAACAGGTAAGATGAATGAATAATGCATGACCACATGATGGGCACAGGACAGGCACAGAATGCCACCCCTGCACCCAGATCTGTGGGTAGATGGGCGACCAAATGTCTGGAATTTGCCTGCATGGACCTGGGCCGTTGCAAGATATGACCACTATGGAGTGGAGAACATCAGTTGTGTGTTAACAGAGATGATCGTGGACCTACAAGTGTGCTGTGAGCCAGAAAAGAGACTGCAGAGGTTGTAGCAGTCAGAGAACAGGACACAATCAAGTTTTCTTGTGTTTCAGGACTTCTCGGCATACACAATGGGATTGACCAAGGACCTACCCAGGTGTGGGTAGAGCGCTCAGTAATGGAACTATTAGTCAAACCCCATGGGGCAGATGCTGGCTTAGTGGTGTGGATGTCTTGTTCCTTTGTTGATTTTACCTGGGGCTGCAAACCTCCCAGGACTTGGTTGAAACCTTTTAAAAAATGACTCTAGAATGAAATGCAAAAGGGCACTGGTTAGGAAGTCCCTCCCCAGCCCACTGTTCCTTTCTGGGATGGACCAAAATCATTTTTTGTAACCTGAAACTAATCTCCAGTTAACTCCCTCTAGGCATGGTAGTCTATGGGAGAAGTACCACCTTAATTGATGCTTTACTCAAGAACAGAACTGGGACCCATTAAGCTGTAGTTGCAGTCACCCAGTTAAAGCCACAGCCATGAATATGGCTGCCACAAGGCCTAGAGGCTGCCACACCTTACTTCTGCCTCTGACTGCTCTCATGTTGGGACCCTTCCCTAAACTGGCAAGAATGCTGAGAAGACTCCCCTAAATGTCCTCCTTATGGATCAGAGGAATCTCTGTCTGGACATCTTACTGAGATGGCAGCAATCAGTTACTTTATGGGTCCAGTGTTCTTCTGTGCCCTGGGCTGGGAACCTACCTATCATTTAAGGTATTGTGTCAGGTGAAAAGATTGCCTTGTCAAGATTGGCCCTTATTCTGGGCTCCTGAATCACAGGCAGGCAGGAGAACTGTGGAATCCTAGGGTGGTTTATACACTTGGTACAGGGTGGGGGAGGGGGGCTTTAGGAGGAGCACATCATCCTGCCTAACAGTCTCCAGAAACCCATCCTGGCTCTGTGATCCCCATGCAGGTGTAAGTGTGAAAGGAACCCTGAAGGGCAGGTGTGTGTGTGTCTGTGCTCACACTACTATTTTGAACACATCTACTATCTTCTCTTTAAATCATCTTGGGAGCCTCTTGCTGGTATCGGTGTAGGTGGGGTCAGGTTAGAGAGGTGTCCTGCCTATGAAATTTTAATTTAGCTCTCTTCTGAGTTAGGGATAGAAGGCACAGCTCCAGAGACGACCTCACCTGGGCTCTGGGAGACACAGAGGCAAGACAGCATGGAGGGAGACAGAGGACATAGGAAAGGGAAGGAAGAAGAGAATGGGGAAGAGAGGAGGGAGTAGGAGGAAGAGGAGCAGGTGAGGGCCTGAGAGAGAAGGGGAGAGGAGAGAGGGAAAGAGAGGACTAACACAAAGCCCAGGGAGGGGCACCTAGGGACTTGTGCTGAATAATTGGGCTCTGGACAGTTCCAGCTTTATCAGAACAAAATCTCTCAAGTAGACTAAGTCTCTCTGCAGACAAATGGCAAATGATCAACAGGCTAAATAAGTTCCTTCTGAGTGCAGGAATCTAGGAGCTGGAGGTTGGATTGATTTCCCTCCTGGAGGCAATTTTGTACAGGCCGCTTAAATCATTGCTTACTGAAGCTGTTTATTTAATTATTTAGCAATGTGACTGCCGGCCAGATGTTATATAAGCCAGGCCGACAAGCCGATTGCGCTGGAACAACATGTTTATGGTTAGGGCTGCCAGGCAGTATTTCTTCCATCCCCGCTCCCCCAGTAGGGGTGGCCAGGCACCCACCTGCAGTGAATCTCCAGACACCAAGGTGCAGAGCCCTCAAGGGAGAGAGGCTGTTTCCCCAGAAGACTAGACAGTGGGCACAAAGCTCCTGCTCCCTCCAGGCTGTGTTCAGGAGTGGGGCTCCAGATGTTTTAGTGACAGTAATAATTTGGGGCTTTGGGGTAACTAGATTCTCAAAAAGTCCATCTGCAGAGTTTCTTCTTAGTCCTCAGGCCACACAAATGATTTGCTGCATCTGGAAGTGTCACCATGCCATCCAGCACAGACACCTTTCCCTGTGCATGGTGGGAATGCATAATGGCCCCAGGTCACTGCTGTTCATAATCTCACAGGAGGGACTTTGCAGGCCAGGGGACACATTTCCACTGCTCTGTGGCCCCAGTTTATTTTAGCATTCATTACTGTGAATGATAATGCTTGTATTTCAGGAAGATGCAGCTTAACTCCAGCTGGCTTTCCACTGAGCTTAGGAGCTGCAAGAAAAGCCTCCACTCAGACACATCCAGTTCAGGGAGCAGTGCACTTGCAATTGATTTAGGTTCAAAGTCAGCACCTTTGGCCAACCTGGAACAGGCTCTACCATCACAAATCCTCTACACCCCAGTGAATATGGGGTGCAGAGACCTGGGTACACTGAGTTCTCAGTGATTCACAGATAGCCAGTTGCTCCAGGTACGGTGGATGAGAGCTGTTGCCGAAGCTGGCTCTGCTACTTAAGTCCATTTTCCCCTAAACAAGAACCATGGGTTTTACATCTGTTAAGAGGACAAGACTATGCATCAGTAGAGAGAGACCCGGAGCCCAAGCAGCAGTGTCTTCTCCACATTGGGAATTGGGACACAGACAATGCCTTCTGGGGTCCATGTGGGGACCTCCCTCTGAAAGCCACCCTGCTTCTTGTCTCTCGGCGTTTTGCTGCAAGGCTCTCACTGGTCCTCTTACCTGTGATCAGCTGCGTGAGCACTTTCATTTGGTCATTGAGGATATTCACCGTGACATTCCGGGCAGATTTGAAGTAGAGAGCATTGCCCTGCAGCGAGAGCAGAGAGATACCCATCAGCAGGCCAGTAGCTGGTTCCAGGACCAAACTGGGGACCCCACCTCCAAGGCTAGTCTGGTCTAGCTACCTTCTGATAGATACATCTTTTTGTAGAAACCCTGTGCTTTAATGGCCTCATAAATGTGATAAGTCATTGGCATTTATCCAAAATGGATTCCCCCTCTAAGGCATACAGATTAAGAGACAGATTCTAAACAGATTTCCCTAACACAAATTATAATCATAGATATACACACACCACGTTCACACATAAACATACAAATACCATGTTCTCTCTCACATGCAAAATCCATGTTCACACATACCACATTCCACACACACATATGTTATAACTGGTCAGAGACTAGTGGGGC
Source organism: Condylura cristata (assembly GCF_000260355.1). NCBI lineage: Eukaryota > Metazoa > Chordata > Mammalia > Eulipotyphla > Talpidae > Condylura > Condylura cristata. The sequence continues at coordinate 31,459,595 of NW_004567127.1, forward strand.
ACAGAGCCCCACTTTAGATCTTATTGCAGACAGTACTTAGCTGTGGTATACAGACTCATCAGGAATGACTGATTATTTTCTAACTATCTCTTTCTAGTTTACCAAAGTCTCCTTCTCCAGGAAGCCTCTCAGTGTCCCCTGTGGAGAGTAGGAAGCTTGTATGAAAAACCAGAACTCTGTGTCCTCCCACAGTCACGACACTGAGTCTTGCTGCTCCTTAGGGAGACCAGACTCTTCTCTATGCAGAGACATTCGTGACAGGTTCATCCCAAATCCAGGAGACCTGGTGTCACTGCGGTGGTCTCTGCCTTCCTTCCTGACTACACTACACTACACCTACCTCACATTCAGTGCCCAGTCACACCCCAGCTAAGCCTACTCTGCACAGGGGCTGCTACTAAAGAGGATCTGACTGAAATACTTTAGATTTTTTGGGACATCTGGTCTCTGCGGTTACTACTTAAATCTGTTTGGTACAAAACAGCCATAAAGACTACATAAACAGGGCCCTTCCTGGTGGCACAGTATGTTAAAGCATAGCACTGTGACAATATAGCAACCACTGTAGCAGCAGAGTTTGATCCACGGCCCCGGAAGTGACCACTCCTGGCCCGCCTGCTGCTCCCCTCAGCAGTGTATTTCTGTCAATCTGCCTGTTCTGCTCCCCGCTCTGTCTCTGGTAAACCCAGAGACAACCCCCCACCCCCCGCCTCTGGCCTGTACTCCAGTTCTGTATGTATAAATAAATAAATCTTAAAAACAACAAAAAAAAAGACTACATAGACAAATGGGAATAGCTGTGTCCCAGCAAAACTTTATTCACGGATAATGGCATTTGAATTTATATAATACAATTTAAAATTTAATACAATCTTCCTGGGTATGAAATATTATGCTTTCTTGTTTTCCCCTGTTCATTTCAAACTGTGAAGACCGATTTCAGTTCGCTCGCCTTGTAGAACAGGTTGGACTTGGCCCACTGGGTCTGCCAATCTGGATGGAGACATAAACTGGAGACACAAACTTTATAAAAGATGACTCTCTGACAGAGCAAGTCAGTCAGCAGCCAGCTGTTATGGAGAAATGAATGTGGATGGTCATTTTCTACTCTACACACCTTCACTGCCACACGGCACAGTCTGAAGGGCAGTAACAACACTGGGCATGGGCCTCACACACAGAAAGCAATGCTAGTGATGTCATTTTTGGGGTTAGTGTGGGGTCCTTGGGTTCACTCTGGGAAAGGTTTCACCAGCGCTCCCCTTTCAGTGGCCTGCAGCGAGTTCCCAGGCAAGTTTCTCCACAAGACAGAAACCCAGTTATATTTAAAGAGCAGGTTTATTGGGGAAAAGGACAGAGGAGTATTGGGCACTTGCCAGGCACAAGCCGACAGGAGGAGCTGCCGGAAAGGGACTGGTTTGCTGAGAGAAGCCTGCATGGTCGCAGGTGGGAGGCTTTAGGAGAACGGCCTCTACTCAGGGAGGTCAGTACAGAGAAGCCCCTGCAGGTACAGGTCAGGGGCAGGCAGAAAGCTGCTTCCCTGCGGATGAAGAGAGTGGGTGGAAAGAAGCACCTGCATAGTCACAGATGGACAGAAGACTGCTGCCCTGTGCTGGTGCAAATTCTGCCCTGATACAGACTTCTTCCCTTTGGGATACTTATGAGCCTGCGTTGCTATTTTTGAAAGGCACAGGAGATCCCACAAGGGGCTCAACCTCCATGTCTTTATCTTTCACCTTTTGGGTCTGTGATAGACGCAGCCTTCAGCAGTCTGCTACCTGCTTGGATCTTACGCTTTGTAATCCAGGCCTTGGTGCCTAAGGATCTCGGTTTCTATCGCTGGGTCAGTGGCTGTGCTAATCCCTTCTACCCCCAACTCCTTGTGTTAGTCAGTCTTGAGATGCTTCCTTACTATTACTCATCATTGGACTGTGAGCAGCCCGAGGACAGCCAGCCTCCTCCTCCCTCCGCACAGGCAGAGATGCCAGTGGAACAGTATGAAGCCACGCCAGGCCTGTAGCAGGAGGTGAGTGCAGCAAACATGAATGAGTGTGGAAACCTTCCTGAAGATGATGTCAGTCACACCTTGAACTGGAGCCCAATCCTAATGCTGGAGCTAGGCCTTGCAAAGGATGGATTTTACCAAAATGAATGGATAAAGGCAATCATGGAGGTAGGAAACTTGTGGGTTGGGTTCCTCTGCCTTTTCCCTTCAAAACTAGGAGGCCATGAATGAGTCCCCCGGGAATGGCATGCTCTGGGATAGCCAGTGGTGCTGACTGGCAGCCAGACCAAGGCCTGGGGGTGGAGTGGGGAGCAGAACAGGCCAACTGACGAAGTACACTGCTGAGGGGAGCACCGAGCGGGTCATGGCCACACCATGTGGATCACCTCCGGGGCTGATCCACATGGGATCAAACTCATGCTGAAGTGGCTGTGCTGTGCTTTAACCCGCTGCATCACCATGGAGGACCCTCATATTAATTATTATGAAATTACTGGAATCCACATATTATTAAAATGATTAAATTCTGTATGTAATTAGCCCACAAGATCCAGTGCCAGGCACACAATTAGTTCACCATAATTGTAATGGCAGAGAGGAGGGAGGGTGAGGAGGATTGAAGCAGGAGGAGGCAGAAGAGGAAAGGGAGGAGGAAGAGAGGGAGAGAAATGAGGAACCTGAATTACTTAATCCTCATCTCTGCAGATTCAGGGTCTTCTTCCAATTCCAGCATTCATTTCCATGTTTCAAAGGGTCTTCCCTGGATGTGACCAACTCCCCATTATCTTTCAAACACATGACCCAAGGCTCCCAACCTGCCCGTTAATCTTATTCAAATAATTCCATTGTGTAAAAAAAAAATCTCTCAGCTTTGCTCAAGGTTTCCAGCAAGCACAAGAATAAAGGCAGCCTTTCGTCTTATTGTCATGTCAAAATATTATCATTTAGCATTAATTGTTCTAATATCCTGGGAAACATTCTCTTCTAGTCAGGGCTTAAACAAAGAGCCTCCTTTCAGCCAGGGACACATGGCTGTGATTCTCCCATACATCTGAGAACAGAAAAATCACCAGGAAACAGGCACAGACCAGCTAATAAACACAAAGAGCCCCTTCCCACTCCGGGCAGCTGGGACTGTGTCATTTGTGTTTTGCTCTCTGGCTCTGTTAACTGGGACCAACCAAGAAAAATGTGGCCTAACCCAGTGTCCCTGGGGGCTTTGAAGGATTAAAACCAATAAAAGAAGCACTCCCTTATATCAGAAAAGTTAAATTCTGCTCTCAGGCATCTTTTATTTTATTTTATTTTATTTTTCTGTTTCCCACTTACTTCCATAGCCTCCTGACCTGGGGAGGTAATTTCTGCCTCAAGAGATCCTGGGGAGGGATTTTCACGAAGTGACCTGCAGCAGGGGCCTGCTTGGAGACTCACTCTGACTGGCAGACTCTGGGCTACCCTCTTTACCTACATGGTAGAAGCTCTGTGGATGGGAATGCAAGTTGGTGAAGTCCCATGGAGAACAATGAGCATTAAATAAATAAATAAATAAATACGTAAAAATAGATCTGTATGATCCAATTATCCCACCTTGGGGTATTTACTGGAAGAACAGGGAAACACTAGTCTGAAAAGTATATATGACCCACATGTTCACTGCAGTCTTAGTCTCAATAGCTAAGAAATAAAAGCCATACAAGTGCCTGACTACAGGTGAATGGACAAAGAAGATGTGATCTATATACACAGGCTCACAGTCCTGGACTGGTTCAAGTCTGTGCAGCCAGTCTGATGCTTGGACTAGGGGTGAGGCTTTGGGAGATACAGAGGAGGACACTGCTTCTCTCACATGGGAAAGGAGTCCACAGAAGCTCTCCACATTTAATGACAACACACCGATTTTTTTTTTTTTTTATAGAGGAAACATTACTTTCATCACTGTGCAAGTTTCAGGCATACATGCTCTCACCTCAGGAACTGTCTGTCTCACCCCCACTCACCGTGAATGTCCAGTCACCACTCACCACTCACTCATCTGCCCCCCTGCCTGTTCCCTTCCCCTCCTGTCCCTCAGGTGAGCATCATTCTGTTGTGAGAATCAAAGGGTTTGCATGTTCATTGAGTTTTTTATCTCTATATTCCATAAACGAGTGGAACCATATGGTATTTATCTTTCTATATCTGACTTATTTCACCTAACATCATCTTCTCCAGTTCCATTCATTCTGTTGTTAAGGGTGAGTGTCCATCTTTTGTATAGGTGAGTAGTATTCCACTGTGCATACAGATCACATCTTCTTTATTCACTCACCTGTAGTCAGGCACTTGCGTTGCTTTTATTTCCTGGTTATTGAGACCAAGACTGTAATGAACACATGGGTCATATATACTTTTTAAACTAGTGTTCTCCTATTCTTTCAGTAAGTACCCCAAAATGGGATGACTGGATTGTACAGGTCTATTTTTACTTTTTTTTGATGCACATTGTTCTTCACAGGACTTCACCAACTTATGTTCCTACCCACAGAGATCATGCCACATAGGTAAAAAGTGTCCATTACCTCCATTTGTCTAAGGCAGACCCTACAGAACAGAATGGATCCTTGATGATTCAACAACTGAAATGAACATGACTGGCTCCACCATGTCTTCCAGGGGCTGCTGAATGCACATGGCTGTTTGAATACCAGTGACACAAACAGGCATTTTAAAATGATATGAGTTTTAAAAAAAAGTCATTGTTTTTATATCAAAAGAACACATGTAAACATCAAATATGGTCATCAGTTCCTGCCTCTCACCACTGCTAGGAGTGTTCTGCTTGCTGGGCTATTCCTACAGGAATTTCCTCCCAGAACCCCAAATATGCTTCCATACTGTGTCTCAATTCATCAGTTTCAGACATCACTCAGGGAGTGTCTGCTGTGATATGAAGTCCTCCACACAACATTGGTGAACTCTATCTTCAGAATATACATTATTTTGACTGGTGTGTTCTGTCTGCCGTGGAGCCATTTTGCATTCTTCAAACCATGTCTGTTTTTCTTCAGGGGCATCCTTTTCCTTTTCCTGGAGTCATGTTTTAAAAACTGTATAGCTAAGTTTTACCTTCTTCCTAATGTTTAACCCTTTTCCTTTAGGTTTGATTTTCTGGGAAATAGACACAACTTTAAGTTCCAGTCTTTCCATTAATTTCTTGAATGTCTGTACATACTTAACAGCCTCTTCTTATACTATGAAGCTGCTGCACATCTCCCTCTCCTTGTCTGATGAGGCACACTCTACCCTTAGACAGGCCTAGAAGGGCTGACTAGAAACTCTGTGATTCTGGAAGGGAGCATCTCACCACTGGGAACAGTGGTGAGGATTTGTTGATTCAGTAGAAAACCCCTCAATGACAATATCTGTGAGCACTTAATACCTGTGCATTAGTTTCATCAAAGAGGAGTTCTCTGCATTCCAGCAAGGAGGGTGGTGGGTGCGATTTGAGTGGGAGGTAGTTGGGCATTTGCTGTGATTTCATCTCTGTCTAGCATCCAGAGTCCAGAGTTCTCTTGGTCATACTCCCTGGAACACACCATCCTCCTATCTGCTGTAGCTGGATGAGTGGGGTGTGGGGGTGGGATCTGGGGAAAGGTGGTGGTCATATTGGGCTTCATGATGATTTTCAACCTGTTCTTTCTTTAGCCCTCTCTGGGATAAAGTCCTTTGTGGACTCCAGACATTGCAACTGAAACACCCGGTGGGTAAATGAGCCTGTTCCATTCACTCCACTCTGTGACTCTTAGTCCTTCAGGAGTACCCAGTTCCAGAGGCATCCAGGGCTCTCTATCATGCACAGCTTGTCTTTTTATTTGTTTCCCTCACTCAGGCCTGCAGATTCCAGCTCTCCCAGGTCAGCTCCCGACTCTACATTGGTGCTTTACATCTGCATTGTCCTTCTGTATGACCCTGTAGAGCTACTCTTTTACAGCTGTGTTTCTGCAGTGACTCCTCTCTTCAGGGGAGTGTTGGAGTAAAGCAAAGAACTGTCACTTCTCAGTGTGTCTACTTCTCCAGACAACACCTACTACAGATTTTCTAGAGGATGGCAGATAGACATGTGTGTAAGTCCAGGACAGTCAAGACCCATGAGCTTCTCTTAAGTGCTCTATATACACCAAGAGAGCACTGGGTGAGTGGAGAATATTCCAGTACTTCCTATTGTACTGGACCCTGGAGAAGAGCAGTGACTGTCTCAAGGAAAAGTAACCATGATGACAACAAGATGGTGGTGACAACAAGGTCACTTTACTTGAGACAGAGACTTTCTGGGTATGAATGCACATTTTGTGTATATGTACATGTTTGCTTTTGGGGACAGCCATGTTCTGGAGTCACTTAGAAATGATGTGACCTCCAGAAGTTGCCTCCCTGGGTCATCCTACACGATTGTGTATGTTCCTTGATAATGATCTGATGTAGTGATTTATATCCACAGGGAATACACCAGAAGCACATGAGCACATTCAGGGAGCCTTCCAGCTCTCAGTAGAATGAAGTCCTGAGAATCAAAGATCCCCATGTGGCTGGTATCCTGATGGGTCCTCCCAGGGGAGAGTTTGGCTGCTTTAGGCTTTTCCTCTAACAAAAGTGTGGGGAGACTACAATTGTCTGGGTTCCCATCTTGTTCTGGCTTAGCTGGAAGCAGCTGGCTTTGTAGAGAAAACACTCAGAGTGTGTGTTCTGGGGTGACATTTGATTTGAAATGGAATCATGGCTCTACATGCAGGCTCTGTGGCCTTGGGGCAGATTTCAGACTCTGCAAGGTACAGTTTCTATAATAGAGACAGTTATGGTATTGGTTATGAGGATGATGAGAGACAATATATCAACCACCTGGTTCAGATGCTACAGTAATGCTTGATGAACTAAATATGACATAAATGAAACTGACATCAAGAGATCTCTTGGGAAAGAGTTGGGGCAGGACTGGGGCAAGAAATAGGTAAGGTGAGCCTTGTCTAGTGTTGTGTTTTCCTGTCCAGTTGTCCTGTGTGCTGTGCCCACATTGGGTGGGCACATTAGTCACTCTCAACATGTAACCACGATGAGCTGATCTGTTCAACCAGTTTTTGTTGGTGTCACCTTGACATGCCAGCCTGGGAAGCTTTTCTGGCACATTCCTTGCCTTGATGAGGATTTTGATAAATATTTGTTGAGTAACTGAGTGCTCAGATTAAATTAAGAGTCAACAGAGAATGAGAGCTGTCAACAACAGAAGTAATTAAATGAAGGTTGACTCCAACTGTCAGAGAGTTTTCCAAAGCAACTCATGAAGCCTGGCTGATGTGAAAGTCCAAAATGCAGATAAATGAACATGGTAGAGGCTGCAGGATGGATAGAGAGATAACCAAATGTTTGCTGACCCTGTAACTGCAGGGCAAATAATGGAGGTGAACAAAATGAGAGGGAGGCTTGGACTACCCGAATGACAGGGGGATGCAGTTGCAGAAATTGCTGCCCTAAATTCTTGCTGACACAAGGTTCAAGTATGCCTGGAAGTTTCTTCCCTGGGCTTGTCATGCCCAGCTGGCATGAGGATATGGTAAGTCCTTTTTCAAGGGGCCTGATCATTTTACTCCATCAATACTGTAAGAGAATCTTGTAGGCATAAAGCCCTGAGCCAAGTGCTGAGCAGGTAACCACTGGAGCTTACATCCCGGTGGGGAGATGTGAAGGGTCTCAGAAATGATCCTCTCACTGCAGCAGCCATGAGTGTTAAGGGATGTGACGTGGCAGCTGAAGAGAGAGCACGTGAAGCACAGGCCTTTGGAAGGGGGGCATGTGGCTGAGGTCATAGGGGAAGGCAGGAGAGAGTTGCCATTGGCTTTGTTAACACTTTGTTTCCTCTGCTTCCCATTAGCTTTAAATCTGCCTACATTTTCCCCTTATAAACAGAAATGTTTGATTTCAGTGCAAGAATGCTTACTAGTTTTACATTATGGGTGATTTCTTGGGGTTTCATAAAAAAAACCATTAAGAAGTCCTTTCTTGCCTGAGTTCATTCTTGATGTGCTCTTCTATTAACCTGTTGCTTTATTGCCCCTGAAATCCACCAGTATATAGTTTGTTTCATGGAGTTTGGCATTAATACATTGTTACCATTTATCCAAATGGAAGCTGATTTCCTCCAAAAGGGCTGTCATCCCCCTCCCACCCCCCACCACCATGTAAAGCCACCTTTATCATAAATCAACCCCCAAGTCCACATTCATATGCCTGGGAGTCTCATGGTCTATTCTATCATGTGTCTCTTCCTGAGTGGTACCACAGGATTTTATTTCTGGGGCTTGCGATGTGTCTAAATGTTTGAAAGGTATGCCTACCCTCTTGGTTCTTATAGTCCATTTTAATATCAAGCTTTCCCCCCAAAATGAGATGTCATTGAAGGGCGCAAGGCAAAGTATGTGCTGGGTTGATTTACATCTAACTTTGAGCACTCTAGCCAGTGTGTGAGGACAGGATTAACAAGAAGCCATGCTCCATGTCTGAGCAAATAAATGCTGCAGATGAGAAAGGACAGCTCCTGAAGTGTAGAAACCCAACACAAACGTTTCTAGAACTGATGAGGCTGGAGAGTGTTGGGCTTGGGAATGAGGGAGCAGTAGAGTCAGGCATGGCTCTTAGCAGGTAGAAAGGTGATAGACTGTGATGAGAGAGGATATTGGAGGGGAGTGGCTGGTGGCTGGGGATTTAAGATTCAGCCTAGGAAATGTCAAGTCTGAATTGCCCAAGATCTGGAGGCACCAGGGTGCAGTTGGCAATTCTCTCAGTCCTACATTATTCTCTCTGTTCCTCTGTGTGTCTACAATGGGCAGGATAAACTCGTTTGTAATAATGTTGCCAAGTAAATCATCCCAGCAGTCACTTTCACACAAAAATCTGCATTTTAAATGTTGCCTTCTGCTTGCTCTGAAAAGCACCAGTGGGGAACTTAGGAGAGGGCATGACTATGAAAACGCTAATGTTAACTTCAGTAAAACATCTCAAGTCAAATTTTTCATATTCTAGGAGCTAGGAAGAGACTTCTTGGGACCTGAAACATCAGTGGTTCTTAATGTGTGTGTTGCTGTGGTTGTGTGCATGCGTACATGTGTACATGTGTCCTGCCTGTGTTTGTGCATGGCGCTCTATGTGTGTGTGTGTGTGTGTGTGCGTGCAGTACTTGTATGCAAGCCCCTGAAATCCACTCTTGGTATCATTTCTGTTTGTACATTGTTACCATTTATCTAAATGGAAGGTGGTTTCTACATTATCTATCGGCAGGCTGTCATTTTCCAGCTAACATGGGAGGGCACCTTTATCATAAATCAATCCCTAAATCCACATCCATCTGTCTGAGAGCCTTCTGGTCTGTTCTATCATCTGTCTCTTTATGTATCAATACCACAGGGTTTTAAGTGGCTTGCCTCTGTGGAAATGTGTGTATGTGTGAAAATGTGAATATGAGCATACTTTGTAGCATGTATACATGCATGCCAATGTGCTTACACACATTTTACACATGTATGGAACAGTACGTGTGTACACATGTATATACATCGATGCATGCATACATTGCAAGGGTGTTCATCCATTTGTGTGCATGTATATGTAGGTGCATGTTTGTTTGTGGGTGCAAATGTGCATACATGAGTGCATGTGTGTGAGTGTATATGTAGGTATGCACTTTTTTATGTGTACACATGAACGTGTGTGTGTGTGTGTGTGTATGTGTGTGTGTTCATGGCTCGCGAAAGGGAAGGGTTCTATTCACATTTACAGATCTACAAATAAACAAGTCAGCAGAAAGCAAAAGGAATTAATTTTGATTTGCAAGTCAAAATTCTTGAAATGTAGCTGGTTCCACAGGAGAAGAAAATGCAGATACAACCTTCTCTTCAGGGATAAGGGGCTAAGCACAAACCTGGGGGATTCCCTGGCTGAAAATCACCTGCTCTACACCCTGACCTAGGAGCCCAGAGTGTGGATTCTACCCGGGACTCCAAGCTGAGACTACTCTGCAGCGTTTCACCTGGCTGTGGAGGTGCAAAGAACAGATGCTCTTGGCTGGGGAGGCCAAGGTCAGAGCTCAACCTGTTATCCTTGTGTATGCCCAGCATGGGATGAGGCATCAAGAAGCATGTCAAAGGACAGAGATGTGGTGCTGTCTTTAGAAAGACAACATCAACATTCAAGTGACCACCCCAGTGCAACTTGAGGTCAGAGAGACTGTGAAGGCATCAACTGACAAAGTCCCCATAACTGATCCAGAGTCACTCTGAGTGACCTTCAGGCCAGTCAAGGATGGGTATCAGTTGCTTACATGTCACCATGTTTCCAGACTTCATGGCGGCCCTGCCTATCCCATGATGCCCTATCTTCCATGGTGCCATGGGATGGAGGGTCAGGGCCACATAGTAGTTATGGCATGGGCTCTGGAATCAATCTCCTTGAGTCTCAATCCCATGGCACACTCCCAGAAGTTTTATGTAAGACAATTCACCTCCACAGCATGAAAAATGGCACCAGCTTCAGCAGCTGCCTGGTCTGACCCAGTGTCTCCGAGTGTTTGCAGAAATCTGGTCATAGTATATGAGCACCAACTCTTAAAGATACAATACAATAAAAATCTGATCAAGTGGGCAAAACAGTTCTGGAAAGCCCACCTACTTCCTCCACCATCTGGTGCTACCGGCACGTTAACAAGTGATGGATTCTGAGACATCTGCCATCAATACACTTTGTTTAGTTTTGTGGTCTCAGCAGTTCCAAGATTTACATAATGATAGGATGTTTTTCTTAAACTACATGTGAACACAAACTTGGCAGGACCCATTTGGGCAAGGATACGTTAATGATGACTTTAAACACGTCTGCTTGAATGCAGTCAGCTTGCCTTTATCTCTTTAACATGCTGAAAGGGCTGATGCAGAATGGGCCCTCAGCCACACTGGCTGCAATGCTCAGTGTCTGCATCCAGAGAACAGGTGCCATGGCCACGTTGCAGTTGAGAAGACTGAGGCTGGGTGTGGGCTGTGACTTGCCCAGGTTTGCTGCTTGTGTGACTACCTAGTATGGTCGGGAACACTGTATAGATGGGGAGAGGTGAGGCCTGGGCTTCTGGGAAAATGGGTAACAGAGATATCCTGCAGCGCAAGGCAGCAGCTCATCATTTCCCCCATGAGGTTCAGCTGATTCTAACACCACAGCTTTAAATGCAACAGATAACAGTATTAAGATCTGTTTTCTTGCGATGTTTTTCTTGAACACAGACAATAACACAAAACAGTTCCACTCTATTGTTTGCTACAGAAACTCTGGAGGCCAGACTTCTTTGGCTTTGGGGCAGAGCTGCCCATGGGCTCTGATATATGGGGTGTCCCAGCAGTGGCCTGAGCACACCCCCGATCTTGGAGCACAATTCCCTGTTTTGTGGCGGCCCTCACACATTCCCAGCCTTCTCTGACATGTTTTCCTCTCTCTACCAGCAAGAGCGTGGGCCTGGGCTCTGACCTTTTGCAGAATGGCACATGGCTTCTGAGGGAGTCCAAGGCACCTCTCAAGAGGTCCTCTCAGGGTCAGAGAGGAGCTGGAGCTGGGGAAGGAAGGAAAGTACACAGGGAGGGGTGAAGTTGCGTCTGACAGGGTTGCAGCAGGATCTTTTCAGAAGACAGGAGCCAGTGAGTGCTGTCAGGATGCACAGCACAACTGACTTAGGGGAAAACTAACAGCTCCCAGTGCCAGCCCCTGGGCCCCTCTGCCTTTATTTCCCGGTAGCTACGCTGGGGCTAAGGGTTTTAGAGGCACATAACTCTCAGTGGGGAATCCAATTTTGCCACTCCAAGGCCTATTTCTCACAGAGTAGAAAAGGCAGGTATTCAAACAAAGACTGTACACAAATGGAAGCACTATTCATGTGAACCAAAGGGTGGGAGCAGCCCAAATGTCCCCAACGGATAAATGGATACACACAACTGGAATATTATTCAGTCATAAAAAGGAAGTACTTTCATGAGTTCCACTAAGACAGGCCTTGAAAACATGACACCACATGAATAAAACCTAGGCATGGAAGGTCTCATGCTGTATCATTCGATTTATAGCAAATATTCGGAATAGGCAAATCCCTGGACTCAGAAAGTAGACTCAGAGTTGTAGGGCCTGGCAGGATGGCACTGACTGAGTAGAGTGCTGCTGAGACAGGGTTTCTGTTTGGGTGATAACAAGGTTTCAGAACTTGATGGCAACTGTGTAACATGTGAATGTATTTCATGACACCAAACTGTAAATTTGTAAAAAAAAAAAAAAATGACACATTTTTACATTATGTGCATTTTACTACAATGAAAGTAATTTGGATAATTATCTGCATGGTCCTGAAAGAAGCACTGACAGCTACAGACCTACTGGTCAAAGACATGGAGCTGGCCAGGTTATCGGTGTGCTTAGTTTAGGCGAAGTAGGAGAAGTGCTAGAATTGTCTGAGAGGAGGGAGCAGAGACCAACACCCTGGTTCCGAATTGTATCTCGGAAGGGCGGGCAGGCAGAGTGTGTGACAGGGAGGCCAGAGGCTACAGTGATAGCTCTGTCATGTTTTGTAGGGGCATAGTCACTTAAAAAGGGAGTGCATTAAAAATTAAGAGGTCATTAAACTGATGGACATACAATCTGTATCCTGAAAACAGTATAGGAGAAAGACTATTTTCCAGAAGGGAAGATAAAGTTTTTTAAAATTTGACTAAAATAAAAAGAAGAAAGAGTAATAGACAAGACACACAGATCAAGACAGTAACAATATAAAATACTGGAAAAATCCTATATGTATTCAAATACACACACACACATTTACAACATATTTAAGACAAAACCATATGGAATAGTTGAAAATAAAGATCCAGTAAAAAAGGGCCCTCCCTGGTGATGCAATTGGTTGAAGGACAGCACTGTGAAGCTGTCCGCAGCCACTGCAGCATGAGTTCAATCCCCAGCTGGAGAGTTGACCCACATGGCCCACATGGCTCCCCTCAGCAGTGTGCTTCAGTAGATCTGCCTGTTCTGCTCCCTGTTCTGTCTCTGGTGAGCCCTGGCCCCAGTTCTTGTGTGCATAAATAAAAAAGAAAGATACAGTAAAACAAACAAACAAACAAACAAACAAATATACAAACCCAGGCAAATACTGAGAGAAAGCTGCCAATATTATTTTACCAATGCAAATATCAGACAAAATAACATTTAAGTCCCAAAATTTTAATGCCACATACAAAAAAAAAAAAAAAAAAGGCTAACTAGAAGCTACAAAGATCATGAATTAAAAGTTGTTAGGAGCATGAGGCAAATTCGGTGAATGCTACTGTAAGATTTTAACAAATATCTAATAAGGGACAATCTGTTCTGCCTAAACTAAGCCAAGATGGAAAGACCTGAGGCAGGCTGAGTTAGTGTGGAGAATGGGCATGTGGTGCTGCTCCTGACAAATTGAGCAGCTATACATTATTTACAAGAACACTAAAGTATTTGCAAAAATGGTGCTTGTTCACAGAAGAATTTCAAATAACTCATGTCAGACATAAAACCCTTTCTGACCACAGGGCAACAATACCATAAATCAAAAACAGATAATTAAAAAAAAAAAAAAACCAACAACCTGTCTGGGGCACTAAAAATAGCTGTGATGGTCCATATTGATTTCCCTGCCTCCTGGAACCTATTATCCCCAAAGTAGCCAGAGTCATCGTTTTCAAATTCCACACCGATTATGTCACTTCCATGGGAAAAAATTCCTCCGGAGGCCTCCAGCCACTTCCATGCTGAAGCCCAAACTCCCTAAAGTGAGATTCTGCCTGCAACAATCTTTCCCACTCTTTATTCCCTACCAGCCATTGCTTTCTCTTCCAGCAACAGTGGCCTCTTTCTGCTCTTCAAACAAACAGGGCCTTTCCTCCTGGGGCCTCTGTGCACCTTCTTCCTGGTGCCTGGAACCACCTGACTGATACCCAGCAGGTCTCTTTATTCTCCATAATTCCTGCTGTTTCATCCTTATCCACTAGGCTGAACACATCTATTGGACTGTCTCCCTTAATCTACTGGTTAACAAATAAAGTGAAAGGGCAGGGCCTCTGTTTTACCCACCCCTGTGGCCCCAAGGCCTAATGCAGAGCTCCCACAAGGTGGGTGCACATACATGGGTGAAATGAATGAGATCCAGGGTAACAGAAGGTCATGAGCTCCCAGCTGCCACAAAGGTCAGTGTGCTTTAGACCGCACCTAAGATGGCAGTAGCCTGTGGCCAGACTGTATCACTGGTGTATACGCCTGGGAAAGGCTTCACAGTGCCACATGCAATGCAAGAGGAACTCAGAGACATTTTTTGTGACACGGCCAGTGTGGTATTCTTGGTAGCAATGCAGAGCTCAATGAGCTGAAAAATGCAATAAAAGGGAGTGATCCTATTTTCTTTATTCCTGCACTCGTGTCTGTGATGCCCTGCCTCAGAGGATTTGTGTCTCTGGATTAAGTTTAGCAGGTTTAGCCTAACCGAAGTGTTCAAACCAGCATGCAGGCAGCCCAGGATACATACGCAGGCCCCATATGCAGGCAAAGACAGGATCACTCAAGCAGCCTCAGCTGCCTACATGGAGGGGAGGGCAGCCCAGCTGGAACCATTCCCAGGGATATCCAGTCAGTTCAGAGGGATGGTCACTTATATGTTCCAACAGGCCAACTAGTCACCATGTATCCAGACTTCTTGGTGGCCCTGACTATCCCAGAATACTCTCCAATGGCCCCAGGGGGTAGGGGGCAAGGATAAGGACCACAGGCTCTGGAATCAGACTCCCTGGTTTGAATTCCAGGTCTGCCTTTTAGAAACTCTATGTAAACCTGGACACAGTACCAAATCCCTCAGTTGCTCATGTTCTTTTTCTATGCAACAGAAATAAAAGTGATTCTACTTTGCAAAGTTAGAATGCTGCAAATCCATGTGAGCTGTAGTATCTTACTTCGGGCAAATCACTTTCTTAATCTGAGATTATTTTGTTAAGCATTACACTCAATGCATGATGCTGGGGTACTGGGAGCATGATTGCTGGATGCTTCAACAATCATGCCGCTCCAACAGTCATGCTGGGTGTCAAGTTGGATGGCATGTTTGTGTGAGAATTCTATTGTGTTGTCAGAAAAGTTATGACACATTTTTGCTTGAAAAACAGAAAAAAATACTTATCATGACTTTTCTGAGAACTCGAAATTTGAATAAAGCATATTGCAATGTATAGTTATGGATGGGTCTCACCCAATCAGTGGTAGGCCTAAACTATCTCTCTCTCTCTTTTTCTCTCTCTCTATCTCTCTATCTAATACTATCTATCTGTGTCTGTCCATCTGTCTGTCTGTCTACCCACCCACCCATCCATCTGCACGTCCCTTTGATTCTCTGGAGAATCCTGACTTAATGGACACAGTAAAAATGGCGAAGCAGCAGAAAATTGGAGAATTCAATTGCAGAATTATTTCAAGTGAGGGAAGAGGGGATAAGCAGAGGGAATCCAGCCACAAGAAAATGTCCAGCTTAGATCTAAGAGCTGTCTTCAAACTTCCAAAGGGCTTGCCCAGGGAAGAGCCACTAGATGTGTTCTGGGTTGTCCCTGAGAATGGCATCATTTGTGGGCTAACCACAGACACAGAGAGGCATGGACTTAACAGGAGAATGTTCCAAATGCAAAGCTGTTTCAGTGGATGGAAAGAAAGAAAAGGCATTGTTTCCCAAGGTTGGGACTCATTGGTCTGCATGAGGATGTCATGTGTCCACAGTGCTGCCTTGCTAGAAGCCACTGCCTTCCAGGTATCTTCTATAGCAGTGATGCTGGATGTGATGTCTTGGGCTTCTATCCCGCTCTTGAATTTCCATTTTTGAGGCTGAGGCCTCCAGTTTGCTATCTTCTTACTTATACTTACTCTTCAGTCTTCCTGCACTACATGGGAAATCACTCTGGCTTTTTACTTATAATGGTGCTGCTTTCACATACAAAGAAAAAGAAGACTGCTATAAAAGGGAAATAGTAAATAAACCAGGACATTCTGCCCTATATCAAGACAGAATGCCCAGAGGAGAGGTGTTTGGGATAATGCTGGCTCAAGGACACGCAAACACAGGTTGGAGGACAACAGACACCGAAATAGGTTCAGCCCCAGTTGAACAGGGAGACTCGATAAAGTTTTAGACAAGTTTCTTCCAACTTGAGATTTAATGATTATACAACCTGCTAGTCCTTTAAAGTTGGTGTGACCTTAGTCTGCTAATAAGCAATAGGTCATCCAAAGCAGGTAACTTCAACCAAGTAAATAATTTTCAGAGATCAAATACTGACAACATTTTTGAGAAGCTAAATAATAACAGTTGTTGTTTTCCTTTAAGCTGAGTATATGTAAATTTTTATTTTAAAATTAAGTTTGAATATGACACCAGAAAAAGCAGTGTCCAATTCTAGAATTCATATACTTTGTTCAGCAAGCAGGTATAGGACCAAAATGATGGACAAGTCCGTGATGTGAGCTGAAAGAGAATAATCCAGGGCTGGCAGGCTTTTCCCTTTAAATATTGAAATTGAAATGACTTTCATTTATAATTAGTTTTTTATGTTTTTTGAAGAACTGTCAAATTGCATTTCCCCAAGGTTAATATTTGAACAAATCTATTACTTACTGTGGAAAGTAAAATTTTCACAAAAGCTAAATACAACCCCAAAAGCAAATTGTTGTGCAAACAATTGATTAGCTTAATTTAGGACAAATGAAACATGATAAATGAGATGAAAATGCAGGGTGGAAAACACTCCACACAGTTATGATTTAAGAGAGAATAGCAGACAAAACTCTCTGCTCTGTGAACTGAGACCGCCCTGTTAATTTAGACAAATCTGGTGTGAGTCTCAGGGCTCTTCTTCACAGTTAAGGAGCAAGGAAGACTTGCTACTTCAAATCTCTGCTTGATTATAAAATGATGCCATTTTTAATGTGCAAGCAGCAAAATCAAGGTGCTGTAGTATTCTTAACGAGAATCTCACATTTCTTCCATGTTAAATGAGATAAGTCAGATATCAAAGGACTGGTATGACAGGATTTTACTTCTAGAAGGTACTCAGAGGGTTTAAACTTAGGGAGAGAGAACAGGAATAGTGAATTTGGGGTGGAGAAGTGGGTAGAAATAAATGGGAACTAATATCTCATGGGGAAGGGTTTCAGGTTGTAAGAGGGAAAGAGTGGAAGATGGTTGAGTGGCAGTATGAGTTTACTTAATGCCACTGAACAGTACACTTACATGGCTTATTTAATGTGCATTTTACCAAAATTAAAAAAAATGCATTGTGACCTTTGGAGAGTAATTATAAGTGCTTTGAGATAATTGGCTGCTTTTTATTTTTTTCTTAGTTTACCAACAGCATCTCAAAGGACAACTTTCTTCTACCATTAAACATCATATTGAACTTCATCATGCCTTGACAGTAATGCCACCCTGGGAAGATGCTGAATGTGGAAAAGCTCTCTTTGGTTTATTCTGGCAAATATGAGTATGTGGGAAGAGAACACTGTGGCACATACATCTGAAGAGATGTGAATCTGCATCCTTAAATCATATACATAGTTGGCAACCAACATTAGTGCAATAAAAGATAATACAATTTTGGGGAAAGGTGTGTAAAGTACCATCCCAACTCACTGCCCAGTGAAGCTGAATGGGAGAGACCCCCCTTGTGCCACGTAGAAGGGAGCCCCCGGGCACAGCACCTGGTCTCCCCAGGCCTCAGGTTCATTGTCTAACAGTTCGTAATTACACCCACCTCCCAGGTAGATGGCTGCTTCTCACACGGCCAATTTCAGAGTAAGTGCTAATAATTGTCTAGCATCACCATCTTCCTCCTGCTGATAGCTCTTTAAGTTAATTAGATAAATATTGTTATTACAATCCAAGAAATTAAAGATAAGTGGAAAGAGGGGCCTCTAATTCTATTTAGACTGTATAAACAGATTAGACTTCTATGACCTGGCCACTGGAATTCTGTGACAGCTCCTCTCTAGACTCCCTGCTTTGACAGCGCCTCCCTCCCCCCACTCTTGGCACATTCATGGTTCCATAATAACCACTTTAGTGGTCCTTTTGGAAATGTAAGTCATAAAATGTGTTTCCTTCACTGAAAATCTTCTGCTGTCTCCTCCATGCCCTCAGTGTAAAAACTAAACCCTTTATAACGGCTTCAAGGCCCTATCTGGGTCTGGACTACGTGGCCTGTCCAACTTCACCTCTGACTGCTAACCCCTGGGTCATTCTGCTTTTGTCACATTCACCTCCTGTTGTTCCTCAACATGAAAAACATGCCCCTACCTCAGGGCCTTTGCACCTCAGCCAGGAACCCTCCTGGTACAAATATCATCATGACTACTCCCTCTACTCTTTATTGTCTGTATTCAAATGGCAGCTCCTCTACCTGGACCCTCTCTACCTGGAACATGCTACTTAGTTCTACAACTTCTCCCACATCCCTGGCCTTTCATATCCTGTGTGCCATGTTCCATTCTTCTTTCTTCCCCATAAAACTTATTGTCAGCTCACATCTTACATCATTTACTTACTTCACGATGTTTAGTCTGTATGGTATATTTCCCCACCCTAGAAATTAAACTCCACAGATACAGGATGTTGGTCTGTTTTGGTTGCTTATGTATCCCAAGCAAGTACATACCAGTGCCTGGCACAAGGTATGTACTCAGTAGGTATTTGTTGAATGAAAGAATAAATGCATGACTATTCATTTAATATTTATGGAGTGTCTGCCATGTACAACATGGCAGTATGTATGAATTATCTTATTTAATTCTAACAATGATCCCTTAACTTGGGTAATGCTACCTATTTATGTTTCTTTTCTTTTAATTGCATTATCATCACTTTATAACACTGTATAGGTTTCCAGTGTATAGTGTTTCACCTTGGCAACTGTATATATCACTCCCCACCCACCACCAAGTGTCCAGTCACTTGACTCCCTCTACCTATTACTGTCTCCTCATACCCCTGGCAATCACAACTCTGTTTTCAGAGTGCAAAGGTTTGCTTTTATCTGGTCAGGTGTGGTCTTCTAGGGTCTGAACTCACCCTTCCACAGGGAGGTGTCTCTTTCCACAAGGACACCATTTGAAAGGGCAGCCACTTTTGTCCTGTCATTAGCACATAAAGACAGAGTTTTCAGGAAAGAGTGTTAAATTAGAGTCAAGATCAGAGATCTAAGTCCCAGCTCCCATCTCTGTGATCTTGGATAAGTTCTTCAGTTTTGTCATTAAATTGCAGCTGTGTTCTTTTTTAAAATAGGGGTTGCAGAAGAATATGAAAACACTAATTTGAAATGATACACACACCCTTAATGTCCATTACAGCACTACCCACAAAAGCCAGACAGTCTCCCTGTGGAAGGGCCAGCTCAGACTTTGGAAGACCATGCAGGCCCACTGACTACCAAAAGGGCATCGTTCCTACCACCTGTGAAGGAGCAGGTGACACGCCCTTCTAGCAGAAACCCTTCTCATCTGTTTTCAGTTCATCAAAACCAAGTTATCCAAGTCTGAATGGTTAGAAAAACACATACACTAGGAGTCTCACTGCTTTGCTTCTTGGACTTACATAATATCTACTAATTGCAGCCAATCTCTTGTGACTTCTTTTTGGCCAAATCCTTGCAGAAGAAGCAGTATCTATAACTTTATTAGTAAGATGAAGACAACCAGGTCTATCAATGGCTTCAAAATCTGCCTGGAATAGTCTTGAGAGATTCCCCATAAGCTAAACCTGGAAGGGAACTCAGAGATCATCTACGATTTCTTATTTGCAGAGGGAGAAGATAGATGGCCAGGTTCAGAAATGACTTCCAGAAAAGTCACACTGGGGATGAAGAATCAAATCTTGTCAACAGAAAGACTTGACACTCAGTAGTAGGTGGGAGTCACAGAATGGACCATCTCTCCATACAGTCTTGCATTCACTATTTTCCTTCATGAAAACTAGTTTGACCTGTGTGTTCCTCTCTCTTCCCTGGAGTACATTCTAATTAATGAAGATGTTACTGAATCTCAGTGGCTACTAAATAACTGCAACAGCAGCTATTATTACTGAGCATAAACTATGAACCAGAGAAAGAGCTTAACACGAATTGGGCCCTTTCCACATAATAATAGTCTCATTATTTATTCACCTTAATATCTACTTTTCAGATGAGAGAACTAAAAATCAAGGAGCAAACTGACTTATCCAAGTTCATCCAGAGAATCGGGCAGAAGAGAGATTAGAATTGGGTAGGAATTTCTCTAACTCCAAAGACAATGCCCATCCTCAATTTATTATACTATTTTATTTCATATTAAATTCATCCTCAGTTCAGAAGGGATTATGTTAAGCAAAACAACTCAGGAGAAAGATAAATATCAAATGATATTTGCCACTTATACGTGGAATACAAGCAAAGCAAAGGAACAGACAAAAGTAAACCAAACAAACCCGGCTAATTGAACTGCAGAACTGAACCTTCCAGAGGGGAAGTAGGGAGCAAAAGGGGAGAAGGGATACTCTGGAAGAGGATTATGGGAGTTTAGGAGTTGGGTATGGTAGGGTAACATATCTGAAGCAGAGAGAATCTGTATCTCTGAATCAAATACTGTGTGAATCTAATTAAAACTTTTATATTCAGTTTATTTTATAGGCCTGAAGCATAGAAGATTGGGAAAAACATCAGAACTACTGTCCTGTGCTAACACTTACCCAGCATTCACTTCCTAATGAGTTGTAAATTCCATCCTCCTCTGAACAGGAAGAGCCCTTTCTGGACTCCAGAGCCTTCTGTGTCATGACCCACCACCACGTGGAGGGCCAGCAGCACATCCCAGCCCTGGGGCTGTAGTCCTGCCCTAACTTGGAGAAAAAGAAGTGGTACTTTCCAGATTCTCCTCTGCAATGGGCTCATGTAGTTATTAAAATTGAGTTATAGTCCATTGAAAAAAAGGGCTTTTCTACTTTGAAGCATTTTGTTACTGCTCTGCTGCTGAGAATTTAGAGGGGAGATGGGGTACTGAAGAAAAATAGATTCGTTAAGGATTGTGAGAGAAAACTTACAGCTGGCTCAATTTCCTTGCCAAATTCTTTAACAGTTTTGTAATTCAAGTAAAAAACAAAGGCGATGAAAGAAAGTGGACAGAAATGACTAAGACTAAATCAACAAGCTCAGAGCAGAATCCTAACTACATCACCAGGCAAGGCAGATCTGTTTCCAGCCTCAGGGTTCTGGTAGCCCTGGAGGCTTTTAATGGAAACTTCTGGCATTGGCCTTTGAGGAAACATAAAGTTACTCACTAGCACTGAGAACCATCAGACAGCAAGGGACTCTGCCTTATTGTAATGCAGTGTATTCAGAATCCCGGGTCAACTGCACTTAGCAACTCTTGGGAGAGTAAATTCCCTTATGGAGACTGAGTCTCTAACAGGCTCAAGTTTAGGACTAATGGTGCTTCCCATGAAGGCTTAGGAGCTCACTGCAGTGGGTTCTCAAGTATCATTGCATTCTTCCAGCTTGCTTTGTTGTAACAATGAGGAAAATCCTGCCCAACCTTGAATGAAACAATGTTGGTTTTGCTCTATGTCATTTCACATGAAGTCTGCGTTTCCAAGAACCTATTAACAGAGCTAACTGAGGACAGACTCTTGCCCAACAACCACACTGACTATGAGCTGTGCAAAACTGAAGCATCTCAGTCCCCAGGGGGTGAGCATCACTATCCCCACTGTTCAGATGGGGAAACTGAGGCAAGGTTAGCCCACTAGCTTCAGGTCTCACAATTAAAAAGAAGCTCATATGCAAATTCATATTCTGCTTTTTCCTGTCAGTGTGTACCAGGATTGTTCTATCCTGTGGAACATCCAGGCCACTGTAGATTTTTTTTTTTCTTAAAGAACTAGCCTCAATATTATCTAGATATCTATTCTTTGTTTTTAATATTCCAACCTAGGCTAAAATCCAAGTTTTCTTCTGCAAGATGAATAGCACTAAGGAGACATGACTGTGTGGCCTGCAATTCCCTGCTCATACTCATAGGCTGAGGGAGCCATGCAGGGACTTGGCCTCGAGTGGGGGAGCTGGGCAGGGGATTCCCAGCCCTTGGGTTTCCGCATGGAAAATCTCTTGGTCTGGAAAATTTAGGAGGCTTCTGAAAATGGAAGAGTGTCCTGGGGCTAAAGCAAGAGTACCCTCAACTTCCTTCCACTAGGAATGACTCCTCACCACCTGCTGTACTCTGGATACCTAACGAGACGTGGTTAGGGAACCTCCACCCCCATATCAGAGCTTCTGTTCCCTGAGCACCTACTGTACACTAGACCCTTAAGACTGTCATTTCATTTAATTCCACGACTCCTTCATGGCCCTGATGCGGGGGCCCTTCACATTCTGCAAATGAGGAGCTGAGAAGGGGTGGGTGTCCCCTGTCACCCAGACAGTGAACAGCGCAGTTGGGAGTCACCCATGTCTGCCAAATGACTCCAGAAGTTCTTTGTACCCCAAGTGACTGCATACAGCCCTTTGCCTTCAGCTGGGCATGCGCTGGCATCAAAGACCAGTGAGGACAGAACCTTTTCTCAAGCTTTTTGTTTGTTTGCTTGCTTGTTTTTTTTTATTACTCTAGATCACCTTCAAGTGTCCACTTTCTTTCATTGCCTTTTATTTTTCTTGAATTACAAAATTATTAAAGAATTTGTCAAGGAAATTGAGCCAGCTGTAAGTTTTCTCTCGCAATCCTTAACGAAGCTAGCATGCTGGAATGCCATACACTCTGAGATTTTAGAGGTGTCTCTGCCCTAAGCTGGTGTCTGAAACTCCGTGGAGACAGCATCCCTACATTTGCTTAGGGTTGTGTTCTCTCACCGTGAAAATGTTCCAGGCAAGTCAATGACCCTCTGCAATGAGCAGTCTTGGATGACCCATGCCACATCCTTGCCCCTGGTGCTGACACTTCCTTCTACAAGAGGCAGATCAGAGCTCAGTGACTGGATCATGGAACCATAAAAGTATCACAGTGATAGCGGCTGCCACTTTTCATCCCCTGTGATGGGTGCAGCTGGGGTGGGGGATGCCAGTGGCACTCGAGAATGAATATATTCATGCAAATTCACCAGGAGTGACTCAGATTGTGACAAAGCTAACTGGGATGTGACTGGGAACTGATTTGGAGCAAAAGAAATGAGTCATCATAGTGACCACCCATGAGCTTTGTGTGCCCAATACAATTTGTTCACAGCACCGTTGTTTCTGTCTTACAGATGAAGATGCTAGAGTGGGACACAGGAAGTTACTGTGCCACGTCCCCTCCCTCGGCGCCTAAGTGAGAAATCCTTAGAGCTTGGCACGGTCAAGTTACCGGGCACACAGGAGGAATACGTGGCCCTCCAAGAATAAAAGAATGGCTGATTCTCGAATGTCACTGTAACTTTTTGATTTGTTTTCTGATTCTGTTGATGCACAACAAAGAAATGCTATGGATACTGTGCCTCGTTTCTAATGATACTCTTGATAGGAATGTAACTTCCTCTATTCTCGATACTGATTTACTTCTGAGAAACTCCCTTACAATCTTTAATAGTATTATACAATTAACTCCTATATACCAGGTGGTTTGTGAAATGAATGGAGAGAGTAATTAAAAGGATTAAAAAGGCATAGGTGATAGATAGGATATTTGTTTAGCAGCACTGAACCTTGAATACACAGTGGTTTCCTAGGGCCCCTGGCAACATCACAGAAACAAAAAGAAATTAATGTATCACCTGTCATGCCTCTATTGAAAAAATCATTGTACCCCTATATTTGCTTGCCAAGAAAAACTGTATAAATGCTCTGCATGCTTAAAAATAAATTACATTCAGATATGCACTCTTAGACGTCGTGTCTGTCTGTCACTCAACCTCATCCTTGTCCATCCTGCGCCAGAATTGCAATCCCTGAAACTTGTCTCCTGCTCCTGCTGTGCTGGTCTGCGGCATTACTGACCTATAGATTAATCTTGTTGGAACTCTGCAGCAGTGGGAAGGGAGTTTCACCTCAACAACTAGAGGCTTAATAACTGCCCTAAATTGCCTTGAAAATTGTCACAATGCCTTGAAGAGAGTCAAATAATAAGGCCTATTTTTCTTAATTAATCATTCAGTCCATTCATTCACCACTTTCACAAACATATTATTTGTTCTCAGGATTATCAGCAGGTATGAGAACTACAAATATGGTAGAGTCCTTCCTCAAGATGATCAAGTTGACTTTATTTGATGGACAACTATCTAAATTAGGATATTATGTAAACAATTTCATAGGCTTAGAGGAATTTATCTTTAGTTTGATGATATGATGCTAAGCAAACTAAGTCAGAAGGGGAAAGACAAATATCAGATGACATAAAACAATTCTATTTTAAATATTGGCAACCTGTTCATGCATGGCATGAGGAAAGGAAAAAAGCACAAAGTTCAGCTTGATGGGCAGTCCAGGGTAATGGTGTGGCAGACCTCCTGGAGGTGTTGATACACAATTCAAAGTTAAGTTTCCAATTTAAAATGGTTATGTGCCTTCGACTCTCCCTGGTGATGCAATGGGTTAAAGCACCACACTATGAAACTCTCCAAAGCCACTGCAGCATCAATTTGATCCCCAGCCAAGGAGGTGACCCACATGGCATAGCAGACCTCTCTTGACCCATCCACTTCTCCTCTCAGCAGCGTGTTTCAGTTGATCTGCATGTTCTGCTCCCCATTCTGTCTCTGGTGAATTGTCTAACTCCTCACAGTTCTGGCCTGTACCCCAGTTTTTGTATACATAAGTAAGTGAATCTTTAAAATGGTCATATGCCTCACAGGTCATTCAGATCTAGTGGTAGTACAAAATCTTCTAATAACTTAGCATAAGGGCAATTTTGTCTGTGAAGAATCTGACAGTAACTATTTTAGGCTTACAGTTCACACCATCTTGCTTACAATCTTTCAATCTTGCTCTGTCTTAAAAGCAGACATAGACAATATAAAAATAATGGGCATGGCTATGCTGCAATAATACTTTCTTTATCAGAACAGACCAGAGGCTGGGTTTGGTCTGTGGTATGTCATTCATTGACTGCCATTCTTGTGTGAAAACTGGAATCCATGGTAATTGCCAGTTCTAGCCTCCCCTGAATTCACAAACTCCCACATGGTCACCAATACTCATTGATGCAGAAATCCTGGTAAATGAAATCAATTTCTCATCCCTCATGTGACTTGCCTCATGATGCCTCCCACCTCCCCACCATATCTGCAAAAAGCCATGCTGGGCAGGACAGATGGTGTTGTCATGGAGTCTTCCACATCTTCCTCAGCTGCAGATGCAACTGTGCGGGTTACAGGCTGAAAATGATCAACCAGCTGATGGTTTCCTGGGCAAATATTTGAAAGACAGAAATATTCTGCAGATGGGAAATTTGGATCCAGGTCAGTTTTCTCAAATGAAGACTAAAACTCAAAAAGGAAAGATAGAAGTCACTTATCTTCCATTTCTAGGAACTATAACAAGTAGGGAGAATATGAGTAATGAAGAACAGCCACCAAGAGAACCTCGTCACTCATCATGTTCTCTTAATTCCCTATGAAATTAGCAATCTAAATAACAGGACTGTCACTTGGTAAACCATGGGACTGAGCATTTGTAAGCATTATCCTTTGGTGTACAACTGCAACTACAGTTACAGAAAAGCAGATTATCTCCTCTGAGTCCGTGGGAAGTCCTATGTTAATTCCTTATTCATAAAGTTGTGCACCAAAAAGGGAAATGTTTAAGAAAGTGCTAATGAATTTCTTAGCTAAGCAGAGAGTAAAATATATATAATTTGACTTCAGTTTGTTTCTTAAAGTAGCTTGGATCTAAAGAGATGTGACATATTTATTTCACAAATATTTAGCACATACTTCAGTTAAACAGAAGAGCTATAGAAATGTAAAAATTTACTTGAATAAAGTTAAAGCCAGGAGGTCTGCAGCATTAGCTGGAAGTCATTCTAAGTCATAGTTAATCATGAAGGATTTTGTGGTTTATAGATAATAGAAGTCTGAAAAATCACAGAAAAGGAAAGTTCTGGAAAAGGTCATGTCAAGGGAGAAAAAGCTGTTAGGTGACAAATACCTTACCATCATCGTAAGGCAGACCCTGCCTGTCAGGAGCACAGCAAAATCAGCCAGACCTAATTTATTGCTAGGAGGTTAATGAGTTTATGGGGCTGGGTTGGAGCCCATCCTTGGTGTGACTTTTTCCCCTTTATCTCTATCAGGAAGCATTTTAGAAATCAAATGTGTAAGTCACAGTTGAGACAATTCAACATACGAGACATGAAGAAATGGGAATTTTCAGGAAGAAATACCTAAATTTTAAAAGACTATAAAAACAAGCCCACTGAAAATTGAAACAAACAAACAAACATACAAACAAAACATTAGTAGTGGCAAAAAAAAAAATGCAGGACATGTACACTGAGTATGACAAAACATTGCTGGAGGAAATGAAAGATCTCAATAAATAGAAAAATGTGTGTCCCTTGTTGAGAGCCTTGGTATTATAAAGCTGACAATGCTCTTCAAGCTACTCACCAGACTCAACACAAACACTATTGGAATTTCTTCAACTGCTTTTATAATGTTAGACCTTCTGGGGCATTCCCTGGTGGCACAGTGGGTTAAAGCATAGCAATATAAAGCTATCACAGACATTACAGCATGAGTTTGATCCCTGGCAAGGGAGGTGACCCACATGGTGTGACAGACCTCTCCTGGCCTGCCCGCTGCTCCCTTCAGTAGTGTATTTCAATCACTCTTCCTGTTCTGCTCCCCACTCTGTCTCTGGTGAATCCTCTCACCCCCACACCTCTGACCTATACCCTAGTTCTGTATACATAAATAAATAAATCTTAAAAAAAAAAGAAAGAAATAGACTTCCTGAGGGAAGGTAAAGCATTCCAAACAGCCAAATTAATCTTATGTAAAAACAAAAACATCTTTGTGTTTTAAAATGAAGTAAAAAGCTTCATACAATAGGAAGGCATGGTACTGGTCTAAGAATAGACCAATAGACCATGAAATAGAATTGAGAGAATTGAAATAGAATTGAATAAATCCACATGTATCAACAAGTATGCTTGATTTTCAACAAGGATGCTCAAACCATTCATTGGGGGACAGAGTATTCCATTCAAAAAGAGGATTATCTACAGGCAAAAGAATGAACTTGGCTCCTTGCCTCATACCATATACAAAATCCAATTAAAAGTAGATTGAAGACCTAACTGGAAAAGTTAAAAATATAAATTCTAACAATAAACACAGAAGCAAATAAGAATGGGCTTTTCAGAAATAACAGCAAAAACACAAGCAATCAAAGGAAAAACAGATAAATTAGACTTGATCAAAAAAAAATATGTTTTGTGCCTTGACTATTTTTCAGAAAGTGAACCAATAGCCACAGGATGAGAAAAGAAAATACCTGCAAGTCACAGATGTTAGAAAGGTCTATTATCCAGAATGTATAGGAAACCTTTACAAATGAACAATAAAATGACAAAAACCCAATCAGAAAATGAGCAAAGGATATGAACATACATAACTCTGAAAGAAATATAAAACCAGCTAATAGAGATGCCCAATGCTATGAGCCTCCAAGGGAATGTATATGCAAGCCTCAACTCCATGCTCAGTAGGATGGAGTAAGAAGTAGGTCACCAGGAAATATGAAGGAACGGTGAGGACATGCAACAGGGGGGACCTGCTGGGTTGCTGATGGGACTATAAAATTGTGCAGTGGGTCCTGCAGAGGGTAACCATGAAATGACCACGGCACCCAGAACTTCCTCTTGTAGGTAGATACCCAAGACTGAGAGCCTAAGTTCACACAAAATTGTGCATGATTATTCAAACCAACATTGTTCATCATAACCAAAAAATGGAACAAACACAAATGTCCATGAACTTACGATTAAAATAGATAAATGAAATGTGGGCCACTCAAATGAAAGCCACATTCAGCATAAGAAAGGAATGCAGCACCCTCCCTGATGGTGCAACAGTTAAAGCACAGCACTGTGAAGCTACCTGCAGCGGCTGCAGCAAGAGTTTGATGCCCGGCCAGGGAGCTGACCCACATGGCTCAGCAGACCTCTCCTCTCTTGCCCACTGCTCCCCTCAGCAGTGTATTTCAGTCCATCTGCCTGTTCTGCTCCCCACTCTGTCTTTGGTGAATCTGCTCATCCCCCACACCTCTGGCCTGTACCCCAGTTCTTGTATACATACATATATATATAAATCTTAAAAAAAAAAAAAAAAAGGAAGGAATGTGGGCCTGGTGCCTGCCACAGAGCAGACAGACTATGAAGACTTTGTGTAGAGTGAAACAAATCAGCTACGAAAAGACACTTGGAGTGATTCTGCTTATATCAAGGTTGGACAACAGGCAAATCTAGAGAGATGCAAAGCAGGTTAGTGGTTGCTGATGGGCAAGGGTAGGGGAGGATGGAAAGTGAGTGCTGATGGGCGTGGGGTTTCTATGTGGGATGACGGAAATGACCTGGAACTAACTGCAGCTCAAGAAAGTGACTATAGTGAAGTTAAATATGTGCTTTAAAAAGGCAAATGTTCTGCTCTGTGAGTTTTACATCTAAAAAGCGGGTTATGAAGGTATACATAGGGTATCTATGAGGTGAGTCCATAAAAAAACTGCAACCTCTTCCAAAGTGTGTTACCAAGTGATTTTACAGCATCGGAATGATGCCATGTATTTGTGAAGGTTGTTAGCCTTTTAAGTGCATGTACTAAATATGACATTAAACTTGGTAAGGGGTTAGATGAATCAGTGGGTGAAAGGAATTCTGAAAACGAAAAAAAAGCATGACAGAACAGTTTGTGCTGATGGCAAACTTGGAGGACAGCTGACTACTACTATACAGGGGTCTTTCCTGGTGCCTCCAGGGACATCTGGACTTGAACCCCTGACAGCAGGTCTTCAAATCAGATTTGTTTATGGTCATCTCATTATAAGGAAAACACTGAATTCCCAACTGGGGCCACTGTCTGTGTGGAGTGTGCATATACCCCACGTCTGCAGGCATGTCCTGTTAAGAGGAAGGATGTCCTAAAGGAACTCTGCAGAGTTTTGTGGACTCCACCCCCTGCTCCAGCTTTCTGGATTCCACCCCCTACTCCAGCGATTGGAAACTATAAGTCCCAGCAGTACCAGGGAGAGAAGTGCGAGGACCCAAGGACGGAGCTAAGCAGGCATTCTGGGACTTTGGGGGATAAATAGGGTGCTATTTTCTAGTGTACACTCTCTCATTAGGAAATGGCTCTCGGAAAGGCGTGACTCAGGGCTTTCAGTTAGTTTGTTACCAGAGTTACAAGTCAGGGAGCCTGTAAGATATTCCATGTACTTTGTATCCCTCTCTACACTTTTGGGTTGTTTCCTTTTCCTTTCCCCTTTTGTAAATAAACCCATTGTTGACCCTTGTGTGTGTGTGTGCAGTGCAACTTAATTTTAAACGCCCTGGTGAGGCCCCATAGACAGGCAGCCCAGTTCACACGACCCAAAGCTGTGCACATGAGGGTCACTGATGGTCAAGTGTCCCCTGCGAGGGGATGGGGGTGTGTGTATTGCACCCTTCATGGCCAGGCATCCTGTCCAGGGTGGGGCCAGCCTTGACCCAAAGTTGCTGGGATGAGATTCAGACACCTGTAACCCTGAATTAGGACAATGGACATGGAAAATAAATGAATGAATACAAGAGATAACTTCATATTGGAAGTGTTTGGTCATTTATTTAGAAGTGGGATGATGTTTTTATGAACAGATATAGACCTTAGGAACTTAAGTTTTGTGTTCAGCAATTAGCCAATGGTCAGATTGTTTTTAATACACCATTTCCCTTAAAGTCATAGTTTCCATGAGCCTACTGACCATTCCCAGGGCTACTTATGGTGAGTGTATGGCCTATGGTAGGAAAAGTCTTCTGCTTGGAGTTGGTTAATTAATGGAATCTGATGAATAAAAACATGCCTGCCTTGAATTAATTAGAAAGAAAAATCAGGGGTCTTCCTGGTGGAAGGGGTTAAGTCTCAGCGCTATCAACAGCCTGTCTTGACTGCCCAATGCTCCCCGTAGCAGTGTTCTGTTCCCCCACTCTATCCTCTGGTGAATCTTTTCACCCCCTGTACCTCTGGCCTATACCCCAGTTCTTCTACATACACACACACACACAGTAGATAGAAAAATCAAAATGTTAGACCCAACTAGGGTTGGGGTAGGCAGGCATGAAACAATGGTCCCACCAGGTCCCAAGAAGATGGACGTGGAGAAGCACCTTTGTGGACATCTGTGGTGGGAGCCCTGGTTTGCTCTCAGTATTTGCAGGGGAAATCCACAGGGGGAAAGCCCAGCCTTTAGCTGACTCAAGTCTGGCCAGTGCATCATTGATGCCAAATCCAACATTCTAGTGTGACTTGTCAGGGTGAGTGAAGAAGAAATCAAAGGCCCTTACCCCTATCAGTCCAGGTAGGCTTATGTGAAACCTTTGAAAAGGCATAAAAATTGGTAGAAATGATGAGGGAAAGCAGAATGCGAGGAAGCAATTTCTGGAAGGGTGAGAAGAGGGTGGCCAGGAGTACATAAGCAAGTACTGCCTGAGAGCTTAGTGCCTTATAATTGAAAGCCGCTGTGACTTGAGGGCTGACAACAACGGAATCCCCTCCCTTTGCATTTCACACATCCATCCCTTCAATGACTATCAAGCTTCCACCACGTGTCAGACCCTGTTGCAGGATTAAGAATTCAGAATACTTGGCTCTCCCTGGTGGCACAACAGTTGAAGCACAAAACCATGATGCTATCACAGCCATTATCATGAGTTTGATCCCTGGCCAGGGAACTGACCCTCATGGCATGGCAGACTTCTCCTGACACACCAAACTGCTCCCCTCAGAAGTTCACTTCATCGATCTGCCTGTTCTGCTCCTCACTCTGTCTCTGGTGAGTCCTCTCACCCCCTCAAACCTCTGGCCTGTACCCCAGTTCTGTATGCATAAATAAATAAATCTTTAAAAAAAATCAGAATACCAACCAGGGAGGTTCCAGTCATCTTCCCATGGGCATAAACCCTCAAGGGGGAGGTGCCAAGAAAGACAGCATAGGTTGTGACATCATGAGAGCAAATGTCTCAAAGATCAGAGACCTAGGCTTGTGTGTGTGTGGTGGGGGGCAGGAATGTGGAGAGAGACAAGTAAAGGATGAATATGCCCAGTTGTGTTACATACCAAGAAAAACAGCCACAGAGTTTAAGAGTTGGGAAATCTGAAGTTTCCACTGAGAGAACACTCTGAAGTCATGAGAATTGGGCTGAGTGCTGACTGAGGGAGGATGAGGCAGACAATTATCTTAGCTAAAGGCCTCCAGGCAGTGAGTCTAAAGGCTCTCAGGGAGGTGCTGTGTTGATGGAGAAGCTAGGGCTCACACTGATGAGGTGGATATGGGGACAAGTTTAGAAAAGATTTGGGGCCAGATCATGTTGAAATCTGAGGAAGAAGTGCGACAGTGGGTTCCAGAAGACGCGCTCCAAGATGGTCAGGTTGTGAAGAAACACGTACACTTGTGAGGTTTTGTTCTGAAAAATGCCTCTCCTTATCTCGTTACTTTTGACTTCATTACAGCAGAGAAGCTGACCTACAAAGGCAGAAAAACGAAGCAGAAAGTCACGTGGCCCTTTCGTGCGGCTGACTCCTTCCCGGAGCCTCTAGCTCCACATTTTAGACTCCTGGCACCCAACTCTGTCGTTTCTCAGTCGTTTCTCAGTAAGCTTTTCCAGCAGGTTCAGGTTAACTCTGAGGAAACCATAGGTCAAGAGAGGGGGGCCCAGGGAGAGGGACTCTAATAGATCACTACTGATTGATTTCCAGTGACACCTCACAACTGAAGCCACTTGTCTGTACAAGCAAACGAATCAAATTGAGTCATAATCCTCCCTTTGCTGGCTCTGGGAGCCAGGCAGGCTAGGTGATGTATCTGTGGGCCCAGGCATCAGAGAATAAATCAGTGCCATAAAGTCAGCTCTCATGGGGCTGCTGGGGAGGTTTCAGGATAGGGATTGTATATGCAAAGCCTTTCTGTAGCCCATCCCTGAACCAACCAGCATCTGGCCCTCTAGTAGGGAACAGCTGGAAAATCTATCCCAGACAGGTGAGTCCCCATTTTTGCACAATCAAATCCCCTCATTCCTTAAAGAAAGGATCAAATCACACTCACTTCTTCCCCCAGGATGTCACCCTTACCTAAGAGACAACATTTCTCTACAAGTCTCCCCAGTTATGTAGGCTGGGTGTGCCTAGGCAAGGTTGCACAGAGAGAATGGGCAATAAAATGTCGACTGGGTTTAAATCCCAACATCCCCATTCCCTAACTCCTTGCATTAGTTAGGGTTTCTCCACTGTGAAACTGGTCCAAGAAGGACAGAACCTCATGGCAGTTGTGAAACAGAATGAATCCTGTAAGTCTTGTGTGAAGATGTCTGGCCGGTGAGAGGGGAAGGCCCCATCAGCCTGGCTGTTATTTTCACAACAATGATGATGGTCCTTAGCATTTGGTTTTCATTCATCTATGACAGTAAGATTCCTGTTGGCAGTCTTGGCTGCTTGGTCACATCTGAAGTTCCAGGTATTTAGTGCTAAGGTTTTGGGCCCCGTAGTTACACCAGATGAATGAACTTCAGGTTAACAGTCCATTCATTCTGAATTTAGAAGATGGCCTAGAAAACTGAGAGTTTTGAGGCCACTGGTGAGTATTTAGCATGGGTACCAAACACCTATAGATCATGGAACCAAATATCTGGTGGCCTGGGAAGCAGGCTCAGCAAACCTGGCAAGGACAAACAGTGGCAAAGAAGCAGTGTGGGACGTTCACCTACAACATCCTGCTTCTAGCCACGTTACTGGAATAGAACACACACCCAGTGGATTCTAGGGGATTCTATGTCTGTTCTCTATTTGTACTGGGGATCTTAGGCAGGAGTCATGTCGATGCCTTCATAGTTTATTGCCACATATTGACAGATGTGTGCTTAGTGGAGTGGGTGGGTGTTTGTACCATCTACGTGAATTAGCAGTGTACTATTTTAAGTAGGTTTGTAAGCACCAGGGTTGTAAAATACCAGCATATTTGCATGTAGGTGGACAATCTAAGCTTATTTTATTGTTAAAAAAATTCTGGGTCCCTCTCTGGTGGTGCAGTGGTTTAAAGCACAGCACTACCAAGCTAAAGCCAATTCAGCACGAGTTTGATTCCCAGGCAGGGAGGTGACCCATGTAGCTTGACAGACCTCCCCTGATCCACCCGCTGCTCCCCTCAGCAGCGTATTTCATCAGTTGGCCTGTCTGCTCACCCCTCTGTCTCTGGCGAATCCTCTCACTGCCCCTCCCCCCATCCCCTACACCTCTGGCCTGTACCCCAGCTTTGTATATATAAGCAAATCTTTAAAAAAAAAATTCTGCTTCACTAAAATGCCCCATGGAGTAGATGTTTTCCTTTGGTACCAATCTGTGATCAGAGATGATACTGTACCCCAGGCAAGGTAATTTCATATTTAAATATGCATGGAATATTAAGTACTCCTAAACACTCTGGACCTATTTCCCAGGTCTAGGATAATGTACTTTTTATTTCTGGAGTTTAATGAACTGATGCTGTCTTTTGACAGAGGGTAGGGAATGAAGCAGTGGGAGGGGAAACATCTAAATAACCTCCTGTCTAAACTGACAAATCTGGTACATTGACAGGATCTTAAATAGCTCAGGGTTGAGCTAAGTCTTAAATGCTGTGATGCCCACCTGGAGGTAGGGTGTTTGAGAAGAGTATTTAAAGTTCTTCCAGCAGGTTTGGAGCAGCCAGCTCCTCCTGCAGGATAACAGCCTCCTCCCCCAGATCTCCCTGACGCCCCTTTCTCAGTGTTTACAGCCCTCCTGCTCAGGAACTGCCCTATCACCCAGACCCCAATGGCTTCCTGAATGCCCATCACTGAATCTGGTGCTCCGTATGTAGGGCCTACCTCACCTCTCCTCATAGCATTATGACAAGGTCTTCTCTTCCCAATTTTGTAAATGAAGAGAAAAAAGTGGTTCAGCCAAGCTTACTCACACATACAACAGGTGGCTGAGCCCATTCTATTTACAGCACTCAAGCCAGTGACAATTACCAATATCAAAGGTCCGTCCATCCTTTGTGTCCTTTTCCCCTTCATGTTTATCCAGGAAAATTTTCTTTGGGATACTTTCACTGACTCAAACACCAAATCTGTGTAAGTGGTGTCTGGCTCAGAATGCATGAGGTACCATCCTGAACTTAGCATGTCCATACTTGTGGGGCTGTTGTTCCTCTTTCTAATGCTGACATGGGGAGAGACTGTGGTCCAGACCCCCTATTCACGCTCCAGAGCTGATCTCACCCAGTGGCCAGTTGCTTAGGGACTGGTGTGTGGGGTAGGATGCTAGGCCCATTTGGACCATGATACATGAGGAGAGGCTTTCTAGTAGTTTTGGGAAAGCGGTCTTCTCAGTTGTGAGTGGATCTGGCTATCTGTCTACCCTGGACACAGCCATTGCTTGTACTAACCTGACAGCCCTGAGGGAAACCAGCCCGACCCTCTGGGTGTTAGGTCCAAAGCCAGGACCATGAGTCCTGATGAGTCCATGACAAGACTGAGTCTATAATGAGACTGAACTACTGGGCCAACCACACGGTAACGAGCTGAATACCTCCTGTCAAGTGAGTTGACAGGTTTCCTTCTAGCTCAAACCAGGCTATATCTACCCATTTACTTAATCTTTGCAGCTCAAAGCATCATGACTACAGATTTTAGTGTTTCCATTACCTAACAGTGTGTCCTCCAAGACACTGCAGACTCCCCAGTCTTTTCTTTACGGAAGCATTCTATGAAAATTACCTCCGCCTGTAAATACAGTAATTTCCTCTTTATGAACATCTTTGGACAGCAGTTCTGACCCAGAGTTGTTTTGCTTCCCAGGGGACATCTACGTCCTTTGGAGTTACTTTCTGGGTCAAATTTGAGGAGGCAGAGTATTGCTGGAATCTAGTGGGCGGAAGGTAAGGGTGCTGTTAAGTCTTCTACACAGCACAGAGCAGCCACACAACAATGGCTTACCTATCCACAAATATAGATAGGGCGGAGGCAATTTGTTCTAGAAAGATACATAAAACACTGGCATTTATAACTGACTCTATAGAGGAGAAATGTGGAGAGGAAGCCAATGGTACTTCAAACTAATACAATTACTTCCAGATAAATCATTCATTAACAAAATATTTATAGAGGTGGAAATATTTTTAATAAAATAATTGGGGGTACAAATGTACATTTTCTTATTTGAAATCCAAATGATTTACTACTGCATGACAATACCTTATTATATCCAGTCATCTACCCTGGGGTTATATCAAAGGTCACACAACTGACTTCATTTCTGAGAACTGTTTCCACTGAAATCTACTGGCCCTATAATAGTGCTTTGCTCAAGAATGTTTGATAGCTACTGGCAGCCACTGTAAAAAATCCAGATACTTCTGTTCTGAGTGCCATTCTTGTCGGTTCCCTATTATTCCTACCTAACATCCCTAATCACTCATATTTTCAAGTTCTAGACAAATTCCACTTACTCTATGAATATTTATTCTATAAAACTTTCGCAAGTCACTTTAGCTCATATTCACACTCTTTTTTTTTTTTTTAATGAAAGAAAAAGATCTGAAAATCATTCTGGATGACGACGCCGCTCATAGTTGAAGTCCTAGTCCACATGGTGGCTCTTCTCTTGTCCACAAAATCCTCCCCAGAAGCAGGCATGACAGTGTGCAAAATACTTGCTAATAAAATATATGCATGTGTACACACAAAGAAACACATACCTTCTGTACCTCAAGCTGAGTAGCAAACTCATTTCATGTGGGACAGAGAGAGGGGAAAGAAGAAGAAGAAGAAAAAAAAAGATCCCCAAGCCTTGTAGCTATAATATGGAAATGCCAAATAAATCATCATCTTTCTTTATCACTCTTCAGGGAACCACACCATTGAGCACTGATTATGATTCATGGGATGTTAACAAATACTGCTGAAAAAAAAAAAAAGAGTTCTGCGGTCAACTTAATTTTTCAAATGAGCTAAATAAAGCTTAATGTGTTTCTTTGCTGTGGAGTATCTCGGAATATGCACATGCTAATATCTTGGTGGAAGGGTGGAGTAATTCAAAACATTTTCCAATATATGTCTTTCAGATATTCTTGAGGCATATTCACCACTGACAGCTAGTTTTAGAAAAGCTGATCTAGACTAATGCTCCCATCTTTTCAAGAGAAGAAACTGATACCTACATGAGATATCACCAAATAAGTTAGAGTTAGAACCAAAACCCAGCTTTCTGCTGAAGGCTTCTTCCCTATCTATTTATCTTGGTCCCCTTTCAACATCCCCCAATATTGCATGCCCCCAAATGCATGCATGCTCCCACCTCCAAATCTTCATGACCAGCTGGCATCAGAAAATTCCTTTGGCTACACAACAAAACAGATGCTCAGCATCCTGGTCACTGCCACAGTTAGACTGGGGCAAAGCAGGGACCAGGACATGAGGTGCCTGATCCCAGGCCAATCCAAGGCTCTTCATACATGTCCTGTTCTTTTCAAGGCAGCAACAGGAAAGATTCTGAATTTTTGCTCTTTACCCAAACTAGTCATCTGCAGTATCTTAGTTTCTTGTGATGGTGGGTAGTGGCAGTAAGAGTAATTTCCAATCAGCCACATGAACATGAGAAGAAATAACTCTACTCCGAAATACTGTTTGTTGCTTTCGGTACAATAGTTAATAAATTACAAGAGCCAGTTCAATCTTGATTGTAATATAAGATGATTTTGCCCAACTGGAGGCTAATATAAGTGTGAGTTTTGGGCACACTTCAGGTATGCTAGGATAGCCATTAGATCACAATATTGAATCAATTTTCAACTTACAGTATTTTCAACTGATAAAACATCACAATGCCCAGATTTATGGGGAAAAAATTTCTCTTCACTAGAATTCATCCAGTTGAGTTTCCCAAGCTGCTCTCCAAAGAGATGCTATTAACCTCTGAAATCTTTTTTTTTTTAAGATTTTGAAAAATTTATGCATACAGAAATGGGGTACAGGCCAGAGGCACATGGGTGATGAGAGTATTCACCAGAGACAGAGTGGGGAGCAGAACAGGACTACTGACGAAGTGCAATGCTGAGGGAAGCAGTGGGCAGGTCAGGAGAGGTCTGTGGGTTACCTCCAGGGCAGGCAGGTATCAAACTCATGCTAAGTGACTTTAGCTTCTTAGTGTTGCACTTTAACCTGCTGTGCCACCAGGGTGGGCCTAACCTCTGAAATGTTTTAATCATAAAATTGCAGGGGCAATGAAGTCACTGGATGGACTCCTGGGGGACTCCCCCCAGTCTACAAAGTTTCTTTTCTACAACATGGTAGTCATTTCCCTGGCCCCTTATTGGATACTCTTTCTACAAATAAAGTCATAGGGGCCAAAATGTGTGGACAGACATGTTCTTTCCGTCTATAATGACTGACCACATGAACACTTAGTAGGCACCCACACTGGGCTCAGCCACTCTCTTATCATCGCACAAACCTATGTGTTAGACATTACTATTGTTTCTAGTTTGCAGAGAGAGACAAAGTGGCCCAGATTTGCCCAAGGTAAGGAAGCCCAGACTCTAAATGAATTAGACTCAGGGCAGGCTGACGCTGACTGTGCACCCCCACCAACAGTGCCACAGCCCCAAAGTCTCTAGACCAATATTGCAATTCAGGAGCATTGCTTAATTGCCACAAGAAAGACCTGAAGTCAAAAGACACTTAGCATTGAGAGCACTTAGCAAAGCACCTGCTGAGCGAATGAGTGAGTTCTGCTTTCTTGAGCTAGGTTGGTGCTGACAAGGGCATCTGACTAGCATCTTCTGACCATCAGGACTGGTGTAAATGTATGGTGGTAACAGAATCAGTCAGTGACCCGATAGCACACAGGATAATCTCCTAATAAAGAATTCTTCAGTCTAAAATGTCAACCATGCTGAGATTGTCATACTCTGGTCTGGATGGAACTAGTCAGCATCCCTAGTACAAAAGGTGAGGAAGCGGCTTCTGCCTGGAAAAGTTTCCTAGAAACAGGATCTCCTTTCATTTCAGAACCCATGACCTCATTTTGCCCTCATCTGCATTTTAATTTTTTTTTTTTTTATGCCTTGTATACTTGCCTCCATTTCTCTGAATTCATATACTGAGATACGCTGTGTGGGTTTTAATCTCAAGAGACTTTCCCAGCACTCCTGTACTGGAATTCTTGCTTTGAAGTTCCATCTTGCTTTGCAGTTACTTCTTCTGAACAGCTCTTTAGGTTGAGTAAGCATGTTGTAAGATATCCAAGCCAAAATACGAAATCAGTTATTATTTGATTATCATTAAAGAAAACAGAATAGACAAGCCGTTAGGGATTACTGGCAAGTAAGACAGCCTCCATGGGAGTGCTGGGATGGACAGCATTAGCAATAGTCAAGTTACTTCATCTCTCTGATACTCACGTTCCTGTTTTCTTACCTATGATATAGGGCTAGTTATAGTATCCACTTCACTGGTTTGCAAGGAGCATTATGTGAATTAGTATGGGAAATGCACATTACCTGACAGTGTATGAAAGGCTGCTTCACTTAATTTTTCTAGAAAGCTGACTACACACATATAAACTGGCTCTAGAAAGTCAAGTTACACTCATAAATGTAGATAAATCATTCTGATGAATTCTGGCTTTTAGATGTAGAATTCCAAGGAGACTATTTTGAATATACCCAAAGCAAAGTGAACTACCTTAAAAAGCAAGACATTTATGGTAAACAGGTAAAATGACTGGACTTAGACA
Source organism: Condylura cristata (assembly GCF_000260355.1). Taxonomy (NCBI): domain Eukaryota; kingdom Metazoa; phylum Chordata; class Mammalia; order Eulipotyphla; family Talpidae; genus Condylura; species Condylura cristata. The sequence goes on from NW_004567127.1 coordinate 31,498,702, forward strand.
CAAAGAACAGGCAGGAGCTGTGTTAATGTGGGAAATGATGGACCTCACGCAAAAGAATTTGAAAAATAAATAACATTTCTGCCTCCTCCCTTCCCCATCCCCAAACATACCCACCTCCTGAGAGCTTTAACAATTTTCATCTATGAAAGTGTCCTCTTCTGTATAGAGGTTTGACACAAGCTATGCAACATCCATCGTCTGACAGATTCCGGGTGGATCAGGATAAGTTCTGAAAAATCAGACTGTCCACTGCTAAACTTATGTTATGACCTCCCTTTTTTGTATAAACATAATATCAAAATATTCTGAGCAACATTCAGTTTATAACTGGATTGTCTTAGCCACACAGGCGGCTGCCTGGTTCAGGCAAGCTGCCCCAGGAGGAGAAATTCCTCTGTCTCCTGAGACAAAAGGCAAGTCCCAGGAGAAATAAGACCCCAGCACATAAAAAGTCCCGAGAAGCTTCCTTGGTGTCTTTAAATAAAAAATAAACTTCAGATAAGGCTCCCAGAGCATAATGGACAAATTTTAACCTTGACTACACACGTGTTGTTTGATATAGAACTGTACAACTTTCTCTTAATTTACTCCTTTTTAAAACAAGCACTAACTACTCTCTGCCTTAAATTAGCCACTAGCTTTTCTTTAGACAATCACTGATAACACTGCTAACACAATTTATTACTACCCCAAGACCCCTAACAACCTTTTGCTAACAAGCTCACCCTTTCCCAGACCCCTCTTCCTTTGAGTGATAACTAGACAGCTGTATGCAGGATAACTATCACAAAACGTATAATCTAGTATACCATAAATTGTTAAAAGAAGAATGCTTTTTCCCCTTTTCTTGAGAATGTTTTATGGAGATATCTCATTAACTTACCCTATACATTATTACAATTAACTACTCGCCACACAGTATAAATAAAGACCTGCTGAAGGAATGGCAGGAAGACTTGCACCCTATCCTGACACCCGTGTCTTCCTCGCACCCGCTCCTGTCTCCCCTTTTGAAATACCCGCTCGCCGACGCCTTCCCATCTTAGGATCCTGCCTGTGCTGCCTCCAGACACCTCAAAAGTTGGAGCTGGTCTCTAACAGAGGTTCCCTGAGGTGACTCATTCAAAGTAAAGAGGCTCAAACACTAGATGGATTAGACTGAGTATCATCTGACCCAGTGCATGGTATAAGCAAATAAATGCAATGTCATGTATAACCGAAGCCATCTTTCCAAACACAGGATGTTATACTCTCATCAAATTTAGTACAGAGAATTCTCTCCTTTCCTCTCAACTCTTCAGCCTCAACTATCCAGTAATCATCTTGAAATTTCCCTTGGCATCTCTTTGTATGACTTGTATTTAAAATGTTCAGTATTTGGGAAGGGAGCAGAATGGGGAGAATATTGACTTGACATCACCAATTCAGTTTCAAATGCATTGCTTGCACACAGTAGGCATGGAAATAGTCCCCCCCACCGCCCCAGCCCGTTTTTGCTATTATTATTCTGTCTACTGTCAGCTCATCTCAAATATACTGACTTTTTTCAGGTTCATTAGCTTTTAAAACCTTTGGCATTTCAATAAAGGGAAATGTTTGCACTGATGATTAAAATCTATTACTTAACCAGTACCTAATGAATATTCATCAAGTGCCTAGCACAATGGAAGTCACTTTACCAGGAAAAAGTATCATGCAAAACAGCATTATCTTAGCTGTTGGAAATGGCATGATATTATAGAAAGAAAGGAGACTTTCAAAATAGATTTGGTTTTAGTTTCTGCTTCCCTTACTTGTCAACTCTCTGACCTATGAGTTATATAACTTCTCTAAGCTCTCATTTCCTGGTATGTAATGAGTATATATGATTTCCACTTTTAGCAAATAGAAGATTAAATAGCTTATGAAAGGTTAGCCTGGTTTCTGACACTCTTTAGGGGTTCCATAAGCGTTCGGACAATTTTCCTTTCCTTCTTGGGATGCTTTCCTCTTGCTCCCATCCACTCTAAGGACCTTTTTTTTTTTTTTTAAAGATTTATTTATTTATGCATACAGAACTGGGGTGCAGGCCAGAGGCACAAGGGCAGTGCAGACCAGGGCCACTGATGAGGAACATTGCTGAGGGGAGCAGTGGGCAGGCCAGGAGAGGTCTGCTGTGCCATGTGGATCAACTCTGGGGTGGGAATCGAACTCATACTGAAGTGGCTTTAACTTCTTAGTGCTGTGCTTTAACCCGCTGCACCACCAGAGAGGGCCTGGACCTAATTTTCAGTTTAATACACATATTTTTTTAAAGTTCTAACAGAAATCCAAGTGTTTTCTTTGACCCTCCCTTTCTTTACCTCTCTCTGCTCCCAGTCATTTCAGCCACTGTAGTCAACTGCCCCTCTGAAATACAAATATCCTAGCTCTAGCTTCTCTGTTAAATCTCATTCAGAGTTGCCATCCTCTTCCTCAGAAAACTGTCCAGGTTTCCTTCTCTAATCTCTAGCATCTCCACTGCTATTGCCTTTGTAAGTTTTTCGCACATCAGTCACAGTGAACAGTGGACATCCTTATTTAGAAACATTCAAGGTTCTGGATTGTCATGTAACTATTCAGGAAGGAATAGAAGTTAAATGTGTTTAAATGATATGACTCATCTACTTAAAAAAGGGACGGTGTCTCTCAGAAGATATCCAAGTAGTAACACAGATGTGAGTACGGAGAAAAATGAAGACAAAGCACAAACATCTGGTTTAACAAATACCTCCCCCAGAGAGAAAGTTGTGATTCTTACCACATCCCTTAAAAAAACTCATTATTAAATAAAAAGTGAACTCATAAATAAAATTATGAATAGCAACAACTCCCGGCCATTGCATGCCCAGCATACACAGTGGCTATGCTAATTTCTTGACATATATTATTTCTCCTTTAGTTTTAGCTATAGCAATATAAACAATTAATATGACAACATGGTCAAGTGCATGGACTTTGGTGTTAGGGAGTCTAGAGCTATTCCCCTAACTACCTATATAATTTTGGACCAACTAAAAGCCTTTCAGAACCCATTCCTTTTTCTAAAGACAGAAGTGGCAGTTGTTCCTGCTTGGAAGAAAAAATGCATGGAAGATAGAAAATGTGCTATTCACTTACTCCTCTGCATGGTCCCAGCAAGGTCCTGGACTCCATGAGCTCAGCTTTTACAATTTATCCTATGTGGCTCCAAAGACCCTTGTACTTTCCATCAACCTTGCTGCCCTTCAGATGAACTCCATCCTTTGGAATGTGACAGAGCAGAAACTCATGTCCAGGGAGGGAGAGGCCAGGATACCAGGCCAGCCAGCGGCCTCCTTCTTCCCGCAGCTCTCAGATGTGACGCTCAACATTGATATTAGCATGATCATGGTAGAGTAAGCGGTGGTTTCTCTGGCATGCTGTTGGAAGGACTGCAGGACAGTCCCTCTCCACTCTCTCCAAAGTCTCAGTCACAGGATATCAAGGTGCTATTCTGAGTTTTGAGAACCCTCGTGGCCCTTTGCCACATTATACACACATCCCTTATATTTTGTATGTGAAACTATGTAATGATAGTTGTAGCTTGATTGGAATGAAATTCCAATTCAGAATTACTTAGAAAAGAATTCAGAATGGAACACAGAAATATGAACAAATGAAGGGAGAAGGTGACCCTTGCCAAAGGGGTAGGGCAAGCAACACAACAGAGTGTGCTCCTCTCTCTCCAGGTCCCTTTCCTCCCTGCTCCTCTTCCTTTCCTCCTCTCCTGCTCTCCTCACCTCTTTCATGGATGAATAATAAGTTGAGTACCTGTTTTATGCCATAAAATGTATCCAAATACTTTACACAATGCAAAACAAACACAATTAGCTAAAAGAGCTTTTCTGTAAGTGTAACATACCAGGCGATGCAAGACAAGAAGAAATGACAGTGACTTGGAAGTAAGGAGAGCATTTGCAGATCTTGGGGAACAGAAATGGCAGCAAAGTCACAGGCAGAGTCTCAGTCCGTCAGGAGCATGATGTCTCTAGACACAGGACCAAAAGTCACCTTCAAATGCTCTGAGGTCATAAATCAGAAAATGGAGGCATCAATAGAAAGTGACAGACACAAAAAACAGAACATATTCAACTCCAATTGTTGGCCAGTTCTACTGGAAATTACAGCCTGTCATTATAGTTTTTCTTACTTTCAAATATCTGCTTTCTCCCTGTAAATCATGCATGAATCGCTCCAAGTGACCAAGTGACATCACTGTAGCATCCAATGGAATCACCTCCAACCAACCCTGAGCACCTTACACATGGCAACTTTTGCCCTTATTCTGGAGACATGGAGGGTCTGAGAAAGCCAAGAAAGATTCATCAGTCAAAGTGGCCCTGGCTTTGCACAAGCAAGCACCCCAGAACAAGCCCATAGAAGTTCATCTGCAGGAAAACCACACCATTTCTCCTATCTTCAGTGCTTATTAGAAGAAAAGCAAGTAGAACCTCTCAGCCAAGAACTGTGAAATAGCGAAGCAATTCATGAAAGGAGACATGTCTAATGGCCACTTGTGTCTTTCACCTTTTTTTCTGCACCCCTGAGAATCCTTAATGGGTAGAAAAACTCTTCCTCCCATTGTGGGGTCAAGAACCTCAAAGAGAGGACAGAGTCAGGCTAGTCCTCATGGCACTCCCAAACACCTGTCCTGAAAGTCAGCCCATACAAAAGAGCTAAGTTTCTAACTTATTTAGTTGCTAGCATTTAGGTATTTATTTAGGTTCATATAAGTAAGATTTTAACCAGACACCAAGGTAACATTGATTTAAAATTCCAAAGCAAGATGCCACATCAAAATATGCAGAACTTGACAGAGGACATAACTAGCAATTTCTCACTGATGTCAAGAAGAAGCCAAGGTCAAAGATGAAGGAGATGGGCATTGTGAATACACGGTATGGAGAGTGTGTTTGTGTGTACAGGGGGGTGCTGCTAGGTTCAGATCTCAGTGACTACAGCCTGAGATCTTGCCAGGTTTCCCTCTCACTGTAGTCACCAGAAACCTCTCACCAGGGAATCCAGAGGATGTATGAGGCAGGAGGGGACTGCTCATACAGACAGAGAATGTACACTTAGAGTTTCTCAGGGGAAGGCTGGATGACTACTTTTTACCAAACAGAGGTAGACACATGGTAAAGATTGCTGTTCAGGAGACAGTGAAGGCCTCCCAGGAGGACTTCATGGAAGGCGAGAAGATTCTGCATGGAACAGAAGAGGAGGGATGCAGCCTGTGCAGGAATGCAGTTCTCTGCCTGCTTTTTCATAGCTGGTATTGGAAAGGCTTCACAGATCCTGGGCTGGGAATCTCTAGAGTTCAGATAATACTTGATGAGGCAGGAAGTCAATTTAACCACTTCACAGTCCCATAAGGCACAAGACACCCAGCCCCAAACAATGATCCCATGCTCCACACTACCCCACCACCACTGTCAGAGGGTCTAAGACTACAGATAGCAGCTAACAGGTGAGACCAAGAGAATAAAGACAAGTGAGGCAGCCTCTACTCCTTCCGCCAAGGTAGGGGAGTCACCAACTCAGGACTACCTACACAATGGAGACAAACACTTGACTCTGAATACAAACACTTAACCTTGAATGAAGTTTGAAGGCTGATAAATATATAAGAAGAGACATTTATCATCTGAACCAGTATAATGTCCCTTAAAGCACCATCCCACTGTTTACAACCTTAAAATGGGCAGAAAACCCACTAGGAATTGACCAAATTTTCATAGAGGAGGGAGAGAAGCCTGCCCCAGTTCAAACTGGAAAGGAACTGTGAAGATGAAAAGAAAGCTGCATTTTAATCATGTTATGAATTGTGCTTAATTAACATACTAGCCACACATTTACTTGTCACGAATTTGCCACAGACACATAAATATGATGGTGAGCTCTACAACAAGACTTCTGTCTGCAAAGAGTTTCCAGTAGAGAAAAACAGAATAGGGGCGATTTCGATAAGTCCATTCTCCAAAGCAGACTGACAGTGACATAGAACACATATGCTTTTGGGGCATTCATCCCTGTATATGAACCCCAAGGCTCAATCAACAGGAGAAGATTAAGTATTTTCTATGGCAGTTTTCCTCACCTATAAAATGGAGCTGTTGTAGTTCTCCTTACCTATTAAATGGAGATGCTATGATATTGTCAGGAGGGTTTAAAAGCACATACCCTTTGACCTACAAAGCCTCAAAATGTAGTAGTAGATGTCACTAATAAGATGGTGACATGACTAGAAATTCTTTAGAATCCAATACACAAAATGAATGGACGATTCCATGAAATATCCCCATCATAACAGTTTAAATGAACGACTTAATGGAAAGATTCCTAAATAACTTGTCTGACTATTTATCTTTCTTATACTGTGTAAAAATTCCCTCTCAACTGCAATATTTTTATTTCCTGAACTTTTGTTGTGTAAGTAATCATCAGCACCACATCATCTAGAATTTAATCATCTCATTTCCTATGCTTTAATTATCTTCTGGCACAAAGTCTTATCTCCCAAATGATACTGTAAGAGCTCAGGCAGTGACATTTTGGAGTATTTGCTGGACTGTCTTAGAGCTTTGATAAGTAGAGATAGAATTGAATTTAAGTCTTAAATTTTGCCAATGTGTGGTAATGCAGGCTGTTCTGACACCTATCGAAAGCAGATACAAACATGACCATCTCTGGCATCTCTTCTGAGACTGGCTAATGCAATTTGGTTTGGCTAAGAGCACAGACACTTCTCGATACTTGAAAATCACCTTCTAACTGGTAAATAGCTTTTTTGGGGTTTGAGATCTAGCTCACACATGACAAAGAGAGGTAGGTACAAAGTTTTGCAAACAATTCTTCAAGTTGAATTTCAACATGGAATCTCAGAGAGTCTGCCGATGGCATTTTGAAAAGAATTTCATTAAATGTTGCTAACATGTCATAAGCTCCCTTAAATGGAAGGGTAATGGCTCATAACATTTGTAAGCTTTTTAATTTCATGGAATATGAGCAGCATAATCAGGACCTATTAAAGTCAATCAACTGTGCCAAGTGAGGCTACTACCTGGGCTTTTGTTTCTATTTTCCTTGTGGGTGTTCCCCGTGAACCAAAAGGCAACAAGCCCCAGAATCATTCTTTAAGGCTAACACTGGTGTGTGATTGTTAGAGCAACCGCTGAAGAAACCATCATAGCAACATTTGCATGTGTGGGTTGAACAGACACCTCTTGGGAAATGGCTTTTGGTTTATGGGAAAGAGAGATTTCCCTTTCCATTTGCTTCAGCTCAGGAGCTATACTTTTGGTAAGGTACAAAACCAGTCATCTAACCAACAGAACTGGAAATGATAAATGGAGATGAATATAAGGAAACATCAGTATTTTTAATGACATAGTAGTAAATAGTAGTAGCAAATGACAAGTCCTTCAAGACTGAACTTTGGATTTTTTTCTACCATGAAGCCTTTAATAATACAGAGGCCCAGAGGCAGGCAATGTGTTAGGAACCCTAAATATTCTTCCATTTCATTTTAAAGCAAATCTATGCTATTCTCAGTTGTTCCAGACTGAAGATAGATGGTAGTGTTGAGATGCAAGCAACATGACCCATGCTAACAGTTACAGAGCAGTGGAGCCCATTTTCAAGACTACTTTGAATTTCATTCTAAATCACTTGCATATTGCCTTGTCACCTCCACAACCATCTTGTTTCAAGTCTGCACAGGGAATGGAGATATCCAGAGAAAGCAATTCCACCTGGGGATGCAAAGGGACCAGTTAGTACAATAATCTGGAAGACCTGAAGGCTACAGAGTCCAATGGGGAGAACTCCCCCAACAGAGGAGGCACAAAATACACATCACAGCTGGAAGAGCAGAACCAGGTACAGGGAACCAGTGGAGGCCAAATCCATAAGCAGACAATAACTAGAAGCATGGAAGGCTGAGAGCAGGCCAGGATGTGGAATAGAGGGTGGATGAGGGCAGCTGTATGAACATAAGGCTGCGAACACATGGAAAATTAGGGTCTTACTTTTGTGTTCTGCTGGTTGTATGGGGTGGGGTATATCTGATCACATGATGGGGATGGACAGGACTAGAAATGTTCATTGGGCAACTCTACTGCCCCTAAATAACCAAAATGATGGGTACAAAGATGGTACCCAATTATCATATCTTCACTTAATTACAAATGATATAAAAGATCAGAGAAACATTCAGCTATTCCCAAGGTTGTCATTAATGAGTACTGGACCAAGAAAATACACAAATTAACAGTGCTTCACTGACTGACAAGCAAACCAGCATAACACCTGCAGGAGATTCAAGAAAAGTGTTCTTTTTACTCATATTTTGAAAATGTCAGTTTGGGTTGATAATAAAGAAAAAATTGTAATTGTTATGAAGAATTTGTAAGAGAAGTTACATTTTGAATCCAGATGACAGAATCCTTTCTCCAAAGGGTTTCCATACGTAATCAAGCCTGCAGCATTCATTGTACATAATGAACAAACTGCTCTCTTACATGTCTCAAATGGTAATAGAAATATGGAGAACTGGAAAAAAATGGGAAAACAGTCACTCATCTTACTTGTATTCTGTAGTTTCAGATAATGAACCAGACTCAAGAAAGGCCAGAAACTTGTAGAATTTGCAGGAATTTTATAACTTTGCATTTGTTTCATTTTTATAAGCTCAGAATGAGAAACCAGGAGAGCACTTGGAAATTTTAAAAGTAACTTTCAATCTCAGGTTCTGGACAAAGTGATATAGATACAACCTAAGGTCTCCAGAACATCAAGGTGTGTTTACTGAGTCTAACGTCACTCATCGGCAAATGGATCAGTGATGACTCCAAATTGATGCCACGACACAGTTCCACCAGAAGACATGGGGGGGAGGAGAGACAGTGCATTTTGAGAGCTCTATAGTTTGAATGGAGGAAAACTGGCCTCCCTGGAAAGCTTTGATGGCACAAGGGAAATTTCTAGAGCAATGATCATCTGAGGAGGCGTGAGAAATGTCTTGAGAAACAACAAATGGAAAAGAAAGGAAAAAGATGCTCTCCTCTTTATGCAGTCAGAAAGGGTCCTACATGTTTCCTTGGATTTCTGGAAGAGCAGGAAGTTAGCCTGACATCACCAGCCAGCATCTAACTAGGCATGGCAACACAAGATAATACAAAGTTCAGGTAAACATTCATGCTAGAGTCAACGTGAATGGCAGTATTACAAAATTTGTGTTTTTAAGTCTCTCTAAGCCTTGGAGAGACTTTAAACAGGAGACCAAGTGATAGTTCCTCCCTCCCTACAGTTATTATACATAATAAATGGCATAATCTTATATTTAAGTGTGGCTGTTAGTTATGACATCATGAAGGTCTCATCACACATTATTTAAGTCAAATTCAGGAAAAATTTATGGGCAGTTACTTAGGACTGTACTCTGCTAGGTGCTTTCTCACAAACTTACTTAATCTCACAATAGAAAACATTTTACTATGTATTAAATTTATAGGTGCTTAATGTTAAAATAGAGTAGAAAAACCCTGAAGGTACTTAGCAACACTTTGAAAATTTCTACCCACTCCTCCTTTCTTAGTAGTTTTATTTGCATTATCCTGAGAACAGAACAGTACAGACATCTGTATAATTCTTCTCATTGACTGAGCTGAGTGTCACCATTTCTCCTGGCCATCATGTCTACCATACAAGCTATGTCTATATGGCACTGAATGCTGTTCTTTGATGACATGCAACCATTATTCCAGGGTAAATAGATTTTTTAAAATATTAAAAAGAGACACCATATGACCCAGCAATTTCACTCTTACATATCTACCCAGAGAACACAAAAGCACTAATTTGAAGGAATATATCTATGCTCATTGAAGCACCATTTATAAAAGCCCAGTTTTATGGAAACCTAAGTGTGGAAAGACAGATGAGTGGAAAGACACATGCATACACACACACACACACAGGAATGCTACTCCACTATGAAAAAAAGATAAAGTCTTTCCATCTGTGACAACATGGATGGAGCTGGAAAGGACAATACTAAGTGAAAAAGCTCAGAAGGAGAAAGACAAATAGCAGATGATTTCACTTATACACGGTAACTAAAGAAACAAATTAAAGGTCCAGATAAGACAAAAGTAATAATTAACCCTAGAAATATGACTATAAAACTGAGGCTACAGGAAGGACAGGGAGAAGGTAGGGAGCAGAGTAGGAAGGGTGTCCAATGGACTATGGCAGAGGACTATGGGTACCTGATCGTGGGTATGTGGTGGTAACATAGACTGAAGGAGAATGATCCTATGCCTCTGAATCATGTATAGGGTTGTAAATTAATGTTACTTCCATTAGAAATAAATTAAATAAAAGCACTTTTTGCCACGTGGGCCAACTTTAAGAACTAAGACCAAGTAACTCTTCTATATAATCAACACTCAGGACACTCCCAGGGGGATAAGCCCAATAGCCAGTTGTGTGGTAAGAATCTCGAGGGAAACAGTCCCTGCTACCTTCACCAAAGAGCAATCTGGTTGGCCCCCACAGCCCATGACTATTGACACATTGGCCATTTTTTCCTACTAAGTAAAGCTGTCAATCCTGTTTTCATGAAGCTTCTTCCAATAACTAGAAAGTTGCTAAGATATGAGGAAGGAAACACATTGTAAGTAGCAAACTCTTTGTGGAAGCCATCAGAAGCAGGAAATGTACAATTTAAAATGAATTAAACAATTATCAAGAATAGCAAGAAATACAATGGGAATCACTTTGAAATATTTATGAAAATATCAAATCATTATTTTGTATACCTGAGACTAACACAAAGTTCTATGGCTATTGTACTTCAAGCACTCATTTACCTTTAAAGAGGTAAATGAAAACCCTTTAACAATGCAAGTAAAAAAACAACACAGGAACTATACATTCATCCAGTGATATAAATACTCAATAACTAAAATATTAAGGCAGTTCAACTTCTCATTAATGAGGTACTACCTAAGGATAACTCATCTTTCCGTAATATTCCTCTCCTACTTTTAACATCACTGCCTGAGCCTTAACTGAGGGTTAAAGCAACCCACACAGCTTGACAATCCAGTGGGATGTTGCAATTACCCAGCCATCTGCACTCATCTGCTGCTATAGAGAGACACCACTTTTTATTTCCATGACACTGATGGTCCAAAATGGGGAAACCCAGGCTGGTCTTCACTCCTTTCGTTGATTTGTATCACTGTCTGCCTTCCCTTCTTTCTCTCCCTCCAAGGTGCAACAAGTCCACTGGCAAAATATTTATCTGACTTAAAAGCCTCATTGACTTGTGGACCGTTTGATATTTACCTAGAAGCAGAATCACTGGTGATAAAATCAGAATCGCTCACAGAAATGGAAAGTCCCACATTCATAATTTAGTTAACTGCCATTTAAAACATCCTTGGTAATAATTTACAGAGCACAACATCAAAAGGTTATGCTCATTGCTGAAGGAGATCACAAAAGTGAAAGAGAGGGAGTATTTGCTTTAATTTCATATAGCAAAGGAGTGGATTTTCAGCTTCTGAAATGACATCTTCCTGAAAAATCATCAGTATTTTTGACAGTGATCAAGATTTTTAAAGTCAAGGCTAAGAATGCCACACCCTGACAATCCCTGAGTGTGAAAATGTTGGGTATGATTTGAATGTAACATTAAGGAAGTAAGTTTTTAAGTCACTTTTTTTTTTGGCCTACCCTTTGAGAGTAGGAACAACAAAACTTTAAAGAGTTCTTCCATTCTTTTTTTTTTTTTTTAAGAATTATTTATTTATGCATACAGAACTGGGGTACAGGCCAGAGGTGCAGGGGTGATGAGAGGATTCGCCAGAGACAGAACAGGCAGATCAACGAAGTACACTGCTGAGGGGAGCAGTGGGTGAGTCAGGAGAGGTCTGCTGTGTCAAGTGGATCACTTCGGGGGTTGGGGATTGAACCTGCACTGAAGCAGGTGTGCCAAATTGCAGTGCTGAGTCACCAGGGAGGGTCCAGCCTCCATTTTTAACACTATCTTTTTCCTTCCTTGTATTCTCCCCTCAAAACTCAGGAGTTCTCGATGGCTATGAGATACCGCCTTACTGAAGTAGGGTTCTCCCTGACATTAAAGGACCATAGATCAAACCACAGTAGGATCAAGGGTGCACATTTATTTTTATTTATTTTTAATTAGTTATTTTTTTACACCACTGTCAATATTTGGACAATATTTGATTTCTCTCCTCTGGTGTAGTCCCAGTAGTTCTTCAACCACCATAGCACTATGATCCATCACCTTAGTCCCTTGTGCTCTTCCCATTCCTGTTTTAATCTCTCTCCTCACTCTTCCCTGCTGTGTGCCTCAGATCTATGGTCAGTTTGCAAGTTTGCTATGTTGCCTGACTTTTTTTTTTGGTTTCTTATATTTGACATGTAAGTGAAGCCATTTGCTATTTATCTTTTTTTTCTCCCAACTAATTTTGCTTAGTATAATCCTCCCAGCTGCATCCATGTTCCATGTTGCTGTAAATGGCAAGAGCTTATCTTTTTGATTGCTGAGTAGTATTCCATTCTTTATAAATAACACGTCCTTTGGATCTATTCAGTTGTTCTGGGGAATTCAGGTTGTTTGCATATGTTAGCTATTGAAAATAGTGCTATGATAAACATAGGAGTGCAGTTTCCTTTTGAATTAATGTTTCTGCATTCTGTGGGGTAGATTCCATGAGTGCAAACAATGGGGTATGTGGTAGCTCTAGTTTTAGTGTTTTGAGGAACTTCCAAAGAGTTTTTCACAGTGACCAGGCCAATTTTTTTTTTTAAAGATTTATTTTATTATGTAGACAGAACTGGGGTACAGGCCAGAGGTGCAGGGATGGTGAGACAGAATAGCGAGCAGGATAGGCAGATCAATGAAGTACACTGCTGAGGGGAGCAGTGGGTGAGACAGGAGAGGTCTGCTGCGCCATGTGGGTCACCTCTGGGGTTGGGGATTAAACTCCCACTGATGTGGCTGAAGCTTGCTTGCAGTGCTGTATCCTAACCCGTTGTGCCGGCAGGGAGGGCCCATGACAGGGCCAGTTTACATTACCACTAAAATTGTAAGAGGATTCATTGTATACAACATCCTCACCAGGATGTTGTTTCTTTCTTTCTTTTTAATATGGATCATTCTTATAGGTGTGAGATGCTATCTCATTGTGGTTTTGATTTGGAATCCCTTGATAATAAGTGATGCTAAACATGTTTCATATGCTATTAGCCACTTGCAAGTCTTACTTAAAGGAGTATCTTTTTGCTCTTCTGCCCATTTTTTAAAAAAATTGGATTGCTTGCTTTTTTTTTTGTTGAGTTGTGTAAGTTCTTTGTAGAATCCATGATAGTAGTTCCTTATCAAATGTATGATGTACAAACATTTTCTCCCATTCAGTGGGGTGTCTGGTCATTCCTTTTAAATGATAGAACTTAGCAAGAAACAGCTTCACATCAAAGAATCATTTCAAACAGCAGGAATGTTCCTGAATCTAAAGACAGACAATGCTGGTAGGTCACAGGGATGATGACCATGGGGGATTTGTAAGATTTGAAGGGTTGAATGTTTTAATATTGCTCTCTTGCCTCATCTGTCTATAGCACACTTCCATACACTGTGGAGCTCCCATGGGCCTGGGGATGGCATGAACCAAGTCTCCCAACAGGGCAAAGCCACACAGGGGAGAAAGATGGACTTCAGTAGCACTTTCCTCTATTCTATCTAGTCTGCCTCCCACTCCCATGACCTTGTGATATAATTGACCACTTAGTAGATGGTTGATTTAGATATTGCATTGATCTATAAGCTATGATGAAAGAGAAATTTGTCTTTGTCTCTCTAGTGAAGATGCTATCATAGAATCTGTGAGCCAGAAGGATCCTAAGAAAATGTTCATTCATTTCCAAAAATAAAATAAAATTGGCTCCCATGCAAGTGACTGACATTAGTCTAGGAATTGTGATATAGTGGAAAGCACACTAAATAATAACATTCATAAATGATAATTAAAATAAATCATCTTGAAATTTTACACAATAGTTTCTACCCATGGGTATGTTTCAGAAACTACATAAACTCTGACAATCCTGTTGTAAGCTTGCCAGCTTGGGAAGTTACTTAACACCCATTTTGCAGATAAGGAAAGGTAAGCACCGACAAGTTGAAGAATTTGATCAAAATGAGAAGCCAGTCAGTAGTCCAGAGGATTTGGGTTCAGGAATGTGGTGCTCCTAGCCTGCTATTTGGTATCACTCAGTCCCTGCCTTTTTCTGTCCCTGCCACTGTGAAAAGTATACCTTAATAAGGGAAAGCCCAAGGGGAAGGTTACAAATATGATACTATGTAATATACATATACATAAGTAGAAATTACCATGCATAAGCAAGTAATATGATATGATATATAGTAAAGGAAAATAAGAATATAGGGAATGGACATATTTTCCATGGGGATGGTCAGGAAGTAGCTCCTAAGCAGAGTCCCAGGGGAGGCATTTTTCTGATCTTCACCCATTTATGCCTGCTGTTAATGTTACTGAAGGTATTTTTACCAGCTCATTCAAGTCCTTCATGGAAAAGTAGTATGTGTGTTTTGGGGAAGAAAAGTTTGAATTAGGGGTTCCACAATTTCTAGGTCTTCAAATAAAAGAAATTTGAGTGGTAGATCTTGAGCAACCCAAAGGGTAACAAAAGAATTTCTATTATCTACCCACCAATGACCTGCAGATCACCAATTCAACATTCTAGTCTCCTTTGAAGTTTGGACCTACTTCTCCCAAACTCTGCTCACATAGTTCTAAGCTGAGATCCCAAGCTCTCAGGAACTCCAATATTTCCTTTATGCACTTAAGAAAAACACACACAGTCAGTTTCTTCCACATTGAGGGAAGCAAAGAAGCCCCACCAGTCCATAATGATGCTATAGCAACCAAAAGTCTTTGACTAGCTCTCTCCATTTCCTAGCTCAACAAGCCAACCAACCACAGTATTACATGGTGATTTATTAAAGGCTCTGTGTCTCTTTAAAAAAAAAAGAAGCCCAGCCAGCAGCTGGTTCACACAATTGTCCACAATCAATTACAACACATCAAAAGATAGGTGTATTTTGGGATTGGCCATCAGCTTCACAGTACAGATGGGCTTCTGCCTTCCCATTTTTAATAATCTTCATAATTTATGTGTGAGCAAAGGAGTGCAAAGATGCCTCCTGCACCCCTCTGACTTAGTACAAATCACTTTTATTTACTCGGGCAATACTTCATGGTCCAGTTAACTTCTTAATTAAAGACAGCATGATGCTCACACTCTATGCAAGTGGCATGGAAAATACTGTTTTGTGTACAATATGTTCAGCTGGGAGTTGAAGCTGTTTTGCTTACTGAGGAGAAGCCTCTACCGCCTTCATCTGGTTTCTAAACTTAACCAGAGATAGGGCTCTTGTCACAGCAATAGATGGTTCAAGGAGCCTCTTCAGATAAAGCTTGGGCTTGTCTGCCATCTTCCATTATTTTTGTTTTCTCATTGATCTCATTCAGAGCACAGCAAATGCTTTCTACATTCTCCTCCACAGCCATGCTCTGTCATGGTTACCTGAGTAAAGACAAGAGGAGGCATGTTCTAGAAGATTCAGGGGAATGGTGGTGGTGGATTGCCAATTCCCGTTGAGCATGTATACTATTCCAAAACTCACAGGAGAAAACCTACCAGAGACAATGGGGAGAAAGAGACACAAGACGGGAGGAAGAGCAAGTCATGAGAGACTATGAATTTTAAGAAGTCCATCTAATTTCTGAATGTGTACATGATGGTATAAACACAGTATCAATTCTGTGAATCAGACTGCACCTTCATCACACTTCAAGGACACACAATGATGTCAACATATAGGTTATGAGACAATAGCGATCAGTGGAGACTGTGGTAAACTGGAAGACAAATGTCCATCTATAGGAAGTTGCTGCTACTTTACTCCCACACTATGGAATTTCAAACCATACTGCTGGATCTTCTTTTATTTGAGAAGGTCAGAAAGTATAGATAAAAATCTTCAGATATTTAAGTGTCAGAAACAAATTCATGTAAAGGGAAAACAGATTCATAGTGATAGAAACATTTGTAACTATTGTTAAACTTTCATACTAATAGAATTCACTTAATAGTTTCTAAGATGGGTCAATTAAATTCATTTGACTTTCACAGTGGGGGCCCTCCCTGGTGGCTCAATGGGTTAAAGCACAGCACTGTGAACCGATCTGCAGCCACTGCAGCACGAATTTGATCTCCCCCAGGGAGGTTACCATAAGGCACAGGAGAGCTCTCCTGTCTTACCCACTGATCCCCCTTGACAGTGTATTTCAGTAGATCCACCTGTTCTGCTCCCTAATCTGTCTCTGGTCAAGCCTCTCATGCCCTGCATCTCTGGCCTATACCTCAGTTCTTGTATGCAGAAATAATTATTTTTTAAATTAAACTTTATTTTTTAAAGATTTATTTATTTGTGCATACAGAACTGCATACAGGCCAGAGGTACAGGGGCAGTGAGAGGATTCACCAGAGACAGAATGGGCAGATTTTCAAAGTACACTGCTGAGGGGAGCAGCAGGCAGGTCAAGAGACCTCTGCTGCACATGTGGGTCACCTCCAGGGCAGGCGGGATGGAACTCACGCGGAAGTGGCTTTAACTTCTTAGTACTGTGCTTTAACCCACTGCGCCACCAGGGAGGGCCCATAAATAAATCTTTTTAAAAAGTAAATCTCACTGTGAATTTATGAATCAGAAGGTATCATCTCTGGGATGAGATATCTCATGCATTATTATTATCTAGCATTGCTTTCAGGTTCCTTTTCCTAGGGCCTCTGAATTCTCTCAGGGACTTTACATGTCTTCCAGTAAATTGTTCCTTACAAGATGGAAATGGTCATGTGTAACTCATCACAGTAAGCAGTGCCATGAGGAAATTAATGACCACATCAACAGTGTGTGGTTATGGAAAAAGACTGAAATCCTAGCTAAGTCCTGCCTCCTATCTGGACCCTGGGGCCCATATGTTAAATTAAGTAACTGATTTTAATTGAATGCTAAGGGGCTTTCAACTTCTCGCTGAAAAATGTCTGGTAGGCTGGCGGGATAAATCTCAATCCACATCATACTAAAATCAGAAAGAGATTTTAAAAACTCAGCCTTCTGTAAAATAAAGAGACAATAAATACAAATGTCAAACTTCATGGTGAAGATGAATAACTCAAATTTCCCAGGAGTCTAAAGCAGTTTCTGTGCTTTCCTAAATATTGGCAAACAGGGACACCCTCAAATTCCATTTTATTTGTGGATTTCAGACATTCATTTGAAACAACATTTAGGATGGCTTTTGTGAAGCACTGATGTAGGTACATTTAAATCCTTAAATGTTTCATTATGTTTGGCTTTTCCTATATTGTGAAATGAGTGCAAATGTCATTACTGGATGAGTGTATATAAATATTTTCAAAGTTCTGGTCATGTACCATGATACCATCTTTCCCCAAAAAGACTGCCAGTAATCTATGAGCATCAGAGCTAGCAATACCTTATAAGTAGAAGAAAGGGAAAAAGTGAGCCAAACATTGGAAGAGTGTAACTAAGTGAAAGTAAAAAAAAATTAAAAAAATTAAATTAAACTACTTTATGAAATAAGGTGTTTCTCATTTCAGATGTACAGGAGGCTTAAAGACCATTTGGCTCAGAAAGGTTAAACATCAGAAGAGATTTGCCACACATGATGATGAGTTGATGGTAGAAATCAACATCATCATCATTATCATCCTGAGGAAGAGTGAGAGCAGGACTTAGCATTTCTGGAACACTCACTCCATCTTGAGTTCTGTATTAAGATTATAAATAAATTTAAGATTATTAAGCTATTAGGCTTACTTCTTTATAGTCACCCATGATTCAGGTATTAATATCATCTCAAATGTACAACTAAGAGATCAAGGATTTGCTAAGTTAAGCAATTGTTCAAAGGTCTCTCATCTTCTTCACCCTCTGTCCATCTAATAATACAGCAGCTGGTGTGACCATGGTGTTTTTTTCTTGGTAGAGGCAACTTCTAAGAAACCCATTTGATATGATTTTATAAATCTACACACAGGTGAGAACATCTTAAAGTATGGATATTTTGGTTATGGGTGGGGTGTGGCAGTATAGTTGCAGATGTGATTCTACATCCTTTAATCACAGACAGTGTTGTAAACCAATCCTACCTCAATACAAAAATATAAATTTTAGCATAAATAAATTTATAAAGGAAACAAAATTAAAGATACCGACATTGCCTTAAACCATATATAATCTTTCCCACTTTATTTGCCAAATGCAAATTTTGTACTCCTTCTCCAACGTCTCTTTCTCTCCTGTCTTCTGAACTTCCAAATCCAGCACAGCTATAGTTTAGCCACTCTATGCCTACACCAAATGTAATAGGAGGTGAGTATGGAGAGAAACACATTACACACATTGAACATAGTAAGTGCTCAGTAAATACCAGTTCCCTTCACTGGTCACTTCCCATCCAGTTCCAGTATGGTGGGAAGTGACCTAAGAAGCTTCTCAGAAGGGCTCGATCACTAGTCCAAAACAATGCTTTGGATTTCAAATACTTACTCATTTACTCGCTCTACTAGTTGCTCCTTCCCAAAATTTGGGGTATCAGTAATTACAAAGACACCACATTGGAGTGGGGATTTAAATACAGTTTTATAGTGTTAAGTTCTTTAAGATTACAAATCCTGTGTTTATACATACAAGTAATATTTCTAGGGGTAGGCCTGCAAGAGTTAACGTAATGTGTGTCTTTTCGTTCTATTTTCTGAGTGATCTGATTCTCTACTACTTAGAAGCTCTGCCTCCTAGTCCGTAAAGCTAGAAAGTCCCTGGGTTTTCATTTAATTCCCAGATGGAAGTTTTTATAGAGATGAACATTTTCTCATTAATTTATCTTCTTAAGTGATTGCTACCACACTAATCAATTTGTAGTGACTTTATCAGGGTTGCAACCTTCAAGAATGAAATCAGATATAGTATTGAACCTTGTGGAGATTGCTTAACCAACTCCAATTCCTCTCAGATCAATGAAACATAATACCAAAATGAAGTCAAGTGTTGCTTCGTTAGTTAGCCCTGCTTAGAGGAACAGAGTAATCTTGTTCAACTGGACACTGATCTCTTTCCGGTGGGAAAAAAACAGGAGACACCTGATGAAATAGAAGCAGCTATGATCTCTGGGGAAGTTCACAGACAACTCTGCAGGGAAGCCTGTAGGGGAGTAGTCTCTAAGCAATTTTCTGCTACATCAGAAAATAACCAATAGGCCTGCACAGAGCACGGAGCCCACACACAAGGCCCAGTGAGCATCAGAAGAGGTCCTACTTCCCTGCAAAGGGCAAACTCAATTGGCAGCATACTCAGCAGTTATTTCTCCTCCTGCTTCACCATTAAATGCCATCCTTGTTCAGCTGGTGATTATCCCTGTGTATAGGGGAGTGGAGCCCTACAGACTAAGCTACCAGTTTCTAACCTTGACCTTTTATCTTTTTGATTCAATGTATCTATTTTCACCATTTTTTACAGTTTAAAGTGCCTGACTTTCTCTCTGTTGCTATGCCTACTTGTTTTTTCTGTCCCCTCTTAGGTACCCATCTTCATTCTCAGCATCATCCTGCAGAGAAATATTAAGATTCTGCACCCTGAGTCACTTCTACTATCTTTCACCAACCAAAACAAGACACAGCCCCAGTGACGAAACAAACAATTAAAACAAAACAAAAACCCCAGACTCTCTTTTACGTTTGTAAAGAAAGATCTTGATAAAATGACACATAGCTCTTTAAACTGATTTAGGTAATTTCATTTATAGAAAGTTGTAAGAACTGTTGAGTAATGTGTCATAGGGGGAGCAGATGAGTAGTTGCTTGGGGACAGGGGTGCGGAGGGAGGCTGGGGCTACAGCATAAGAAACTTTCAGGGTTGATGGGTATATTCTTTATCAATGTTATTATTGACTGTGAGGATAGTTCTACATGTATAGAGACATGGAACAACCTGACAAATTGCGCATTTTAAATTTGTGTGGTTTACCTATGCTAACTATACTTTAAAACTTGATTTTAAACTTCTAAATATTATTTACATATAGATCATTTACTGTCACTCTGTTATTTGTGGGGGAGTGGGGCAGGTACAGCATAATAGGCTAAGAACTGTTTTATTATAACATTTATACTTATGGAAAATGCATGAAAATATCACATTAACATGTTAATAGTATTTCCCCCTGCAGCATATATTTAAGGGATACCTTCACTTTTTAATGATTCATTATTCAATTTTACATGTCTAGTGAACATATATTATGTATTAGACTTAGCATTATGGTTGGGTAATAGGAAATTTACATTCTCAGGCATAAAAGAACATCAACAGTTGACAGTTGAAGTGGGAAGGGGAAACCAGCATGATGTTTTACATGTGGCTGTAGTGCTGAACTTTCTAAAATTACAACAACTGAAATGAGACAAGGGTAGCCAGAGGAGCCATGCAGGATGTACGCCTGGTGGAGACAGGCCGTGTGGAGGAGTCAATGAGAATCCTTGGCAACGGGGTGGTGAAACTACATTTTGAAAGGACGACTGGGCTGCGATTTGATTTTAAGGCTTGCAGAAGGCCACAGAGAAGAGTAGTACATTGCAATGTGTGGGTGAGCGTGGATGGAGACTTAAACGAGGGGGCAGGCACAAGTTCAGACAAGAGGGTGAACCTGGCACCTGTTTTCAGGTCAAGCTCCATGACTGAATGACATATTTTAGTGTGTAAGCATGAGTGGGCATCTGTTTTCCTAGAGTTCGATGGTAATTTTGTTGTTGTTGTTGTTATCAGAACAAGGCTAAAAAGCTTTATTTCCTATTTAATCCTAAGAACAATGAAACAGCGAATTCTAATCATGTATTGTCTTTGAGTGATTTGGGTATATTCTTTATCAATGTTATTATTGACTGTGGTGATGGTTCCACACGTATAGAGACATGTAACAACCTGTCAAATTGCACATTTTATATTTGTGTAGAATTTGACATAGAGACTTTTCAAAATTAATTTTCTTGAAATTAGCATTCCTTTTTCAACTTCCAATCAGGTGTGTCTTGGGTATGGGTGAACATAACCATTGGCTTTCAGCTAGACAGATTGATAGAGTTGCTAAAAATTCAATTGTAATAAATTTATGAAGTTTACCAAGTAGCCTTTCCAAGTCTTCTAAAAACACATCCCCCAATCCCTCTATATGCCTCTCATTTTAAACCAAGGAAACTTGTTTCAGGATATTTTCCTTTAATACATGCTACTCTTCAACAGATGATCTTAACATCTGTCTGCTAACCAGAACACTCCTACATTTATGGAAATGTAGAAGCTGAGAAACTATGACCTACAATCTATATTTGTGACTTGTGAGAAATTGTTTTTAAGCTTTTAAATAGTTATATATATATAGTAGTTTTTCTTATATATATAAGAAATAGAATATGTAAGAGATATATAATATTATTGCTGTGTTGTTCTTATATATATATATAAGAAAAACCTAAACTCATTAGAAGGAAATGAGGAGTGCAACAGAGTGACAAACATGCTCATGAAAGAAAAGAATTAGTAATCTTCAACCAACCAGTAATTCAAACCAATGACTTAATTAAGCAATTTATCAGATTAAAATAAGTAAATATATATTAAGACCAAAGGATATGATGGGATTTTCTTAAAGGCTTGAAATTGACTATCTCCTTTCAGCCCAAGAGTCACTTGAGCTTTCCTTCATTAAAGTTTCATCCAATTTTCATTTTAGGCTAGAGCTTACTCAAAGATAATGGGTGTACATACAATCCTCCTGTTATTTAAGTGTTCAACCTGTGGACTGTGAATTTCAGTTAAAGTTTTAATCACTGTGTAGCTGAGCTTATTTGCTGTGTTTGACTTTTCACATCATGTCTCCTTCCCTGGTATGAGGCACAAAAGAAAGCATGTTTATTGTAAATTCAGTACTTGCCCCCAGTTTAATATAACTCAGTCAGTTATATAGCATTCGGATAAAATTATCCACTGCTTCAAGTAGCTGAATTTCATTAATTATGCTAATCAATATGTACAATGCAAATGACACTGTGGGGAACTTTCATGTTACACTTTTGCTTACAGGTAGATACAAATCAATTCAGGCAGAGCAATCCTTGCCAGCCAGCAAATTCTACCATCCTGCTACCTCCTACACCCAAATAAAGAAGAAACAAAACAATCTTCCCAAACAACTCAAGCAAAAAAAGACCTGCAGAAATAATGATTAATATTAGGAATCAATTCTATCATGACAGAAAAAGAAAGGGAAAAATCTTTGGTTCATGCAACAATGTTCAGTGTTATAATTCCTGAGTTGACATCACTGCTACTTCATAACTTTGCAAGTTTGGTATATTTTCTTCCAGTCTTAATTTAATCTGTGAAATGGATGTAGCTATAATTCTCTCTCTGTCTCTGTCAAATACACACCCACACCCACACACACACCCACACACACCACGTCACACCACATACACACTGAACAAGTCCGTGAATTAAGTTAGATAATGATAACTCATACAGAACAACCATCTCAATGCAACAGAGTACAGGTCTAAGGTGATTATTTAAATTCCATGTTACAGCATAGCTGTTGTTAGATTGATTGATTCTAACCAACATTGGCTACAATGTCCAGTTAATGAAAGACAAAATTGTAGGGCTTCACTTCTTTGAACGATGGCTTTCAAATACTTGACAACTAAACCCGATGGCAGTATTTTCTTGCCTCGGATAATATTTAAGACATGTCACATTAATCATCTTGGTTTATTTACAGCACAGTCTAGAAAACTGGTTAGAATTACTGTCCTTTGTTGGCGGGCATGAAAAGAGGCTCAGAGAGGTTGTCTCACCTGCTTACTGTTACACAGCAATTACACACATACCTCAGATGTGGAGCTATCTCCCTACCTGCACTACTAGGCTCTCAAACTTCAGAGTTTAACTGATGGCAAGATAAATCCCCCCAGGTTTAGATTCCCAAGAAACAATAGTCCCTTCCCTCCCAGAAGAGACTTACTGGTCGGGACCGGATTTCTTTGGCGTAGAGAGGTTGTAAGAATTCTGAGTCTCCTTCCAGCCTTAGACCTTTTTCTGTGATTCTCAAGTTTCCCATCCCATCCTGAAACAGAGACACAGAGACAGCAAGTAGTAATGTGATTAGTCAAAAATCTCCAAATATTTCTGGTCTTCAAAAATTGAAACAAAGTTATTGCCTTTTCTTTTTCTTTTTGAGGGTGGAATGAGCAGGCTGGAGGAGGCGGGAAGGTGTCCAAAGGAATTCATAAAATACCAGGAGGCATTGTTCAATGCAATTATGCATATTGCCCTTTTTGCTCACTTACTCTGAGAAAATTCTATTCCAAGCAATCGGTTATGCCTCCCAGTCATTCATTTGTGCAGAAGAAAGAGGATTTTTTGACTAGCTGTGCAGCATGAAGGCAGGTGAGTGGGAAGACAGAAAAGGATGTTTCCCAGCTTAAAGTATCAGGTCCTGTTCCTGAAATTCCATGAGAAATTACAAACTGGCAGCGTGATGATCAAATTCAGCTCTTGGACATGGTACACTTGGCTCACAAAACACTTCAGATGCCAAATTAGTTACCAACGTTTTTACTAGTCTTTTTTTTTTTTTTTTTAAAGATTTATTTATTTGTGCATACAGAACTGGGGTACAGGCCAGGGGCTCAGGGGCGGTGAGAGGCTTCACCAGAGACAGAGTGGGGAACAGAACAGGCAGATCGATGAGGAGCACTGCTGAGGGGAGCAGCGGGTGGGTCAGGAGAGGTCTGCCACGCCATGTGGTCTCCTCCGGGGCAGGCGGGAATTGAACTCATGAGGAAGCGGCTTTAGATTCTCAGTGCAGTGCTTTAACCCGCTGAGCCACCAGGGAGGGCCTTTACTAGTCTTTTATTATGGAAGTATTCAAAGATATTTTAAAAAGTAGAATATAGAACAGACATCTATGTACCTATGTAGTAATCTATTTTACCCACCTTTGTTTAAGTATAGCTATCTGCCATAGCCACCCACAAACCAATTCCCTTAATCTCATCAAAACTCAGTATTAATGCTCAAATTTTATTTACATTTGTTTTCTTTTTGCATTTGCTAATTTGAAGCAAGTTCCTCACTGCCACAAAACTAGGGCATCTCTCCTAAAATCTACAAAATACCAGATGATTTTACTTAGCGAAACTAAAAAAAAATGAACAGATAAAACTAAATCAAAACAAACACTTTGAAATATGACAGCAGAGTTGAGGTTCTTAGAGTAAGGAGTAATGGGGGAAGGAGGCCAAATTTACTAAAGGGGAGAACTGTTGAGTATCTTGGTGGTGGGTATGGGCTGTAAATCCATCTGTGGAAGTAGGAACCTACATCCTTAAATCATACACAGGGTTGTCCTGCGTTATGGAGATGTTACCTCCATAAACACAGCAATCACATTTCTGAAAATTGAATAATAATTTCTTCTATTTCTTTTCTTTGCGGGGGGCACTCCTTCACCTAATCTCAGAATGAACACAACAATGACAACAAAATACTGAATACTTTGAATAAAAAATCCAAGTGTTAATCTTGTCTGAAAGCAGAGCTCTTGGCATGTCTGGGCTGCCTTCTCCTTGGGCCACCACTGGCCGAGACAGGAGACAGTCATGTGCCTGAATCACCTGTTTTCAGTTGTCCAGAGCCTCTCCCAGCTTATTTCATGAAACTAGGTGGGCTCAGGCTCTGGAGGCGCCACATGAACCTGCAGTCTCTTGTTCTGGGCAGTGCCACGCACAACGGGCCTTGGCACTGTGAGGGCAGATACCAGTGGGGGATGTGGGTGTCTGACGGCCTTTCCCTGGCCCTCTTGCATGGCAGCCCTCCAGCCCGAAGACAAAAGCAGCTCTCTGAGGCCACAAGGATAGCACACCATTTTGGGCACTTGATCTGCTAAGGGGACCCCAGATGGGGCATTGAAACTCCAGTGTGAGAGGCACCAGCTGAAGGGTGCTCCTATCTCACATAAGTAGCAGAAGACTCCTCAACAAAGCAGAAAAAAGCAAACGCCCCTGTCCCCAAGAAATGCCAATGATCTCATTTTGCATTTTTCATGATCATTTATTCAAGGTAGAAAAAGCAAACCTTGCCACAGAAACCATGCTGAGTGGACTGGCTGGTTTGCTTGTTTGTGTGATGTGTGTTTATTAAACAAGAACTGCTCAATATTCTTTTTTTTTTAAGTTTATTTATTTATGCAGGCAGAACTAGGGTGCAGGCCAGAGGCGCAGGGGCAGTGAGAGGATTCACCAGAGACAGAGTGGGGAGCAGATGAGGCCAATGGATGAAGTACACTGCTGAGGGGAGCAGCGGGCGGGTCAGGAGAGGTCTGCTGCGCCATGTGAGTCACCTCTGGGGTGGGGATCAAACTCATGCTGAAGTGGCTTTAGCTTCTTAGTGCTGTGCTTTAACCTGCTGTGCCACCAGGGAGGGTCTCCTCAATCTTCTTAAAGGTGAGTTCAATATGCACAGAGATTCCTCTCTCCTTAACATTTATTGACAACTCTGCTGACTGCCATACTCTGTGCTGCCCATGCTTTATCTCATTTCCTTTGTTATTACTGCAAACTACATGGTATGCCTTGAATTTAACCATAAAGGAGTAATCGTATAGTTGTAGAACTATTCATATGGAACTGTTTACCACCACATCAGTTATAAGTGAAAAGCACAGAACTTAGAAATGAATTCAAATTTTCAGATTAAAAGGGTAATTTAACATGCTAGAAATCCAACAGAATATTATATGCCTGAAAGTTTAAGAACTAATATTCTTAATCTGTGGAGGTGGAATAATCAGTTAAAGATACATAGGTAGATTTTGTGCTGTTTTAGTGTAACTACATGCACACATTCATGTATATAAACAGATGCACATAACAAGCCAAGTTCTAGAAGAAATTTCTAGGGATAAATTCTAGAATGAAATTTACTTAAATGCTCACACTGAACAGCTGTACAAGCTGGGATATGGATGCTTTTTATTTTCCTTTTGCCATATCCACACATTTTCTGATGCCATATTCTAATGAGGTCATCATTATTTTCCTTAATTTACACCTGAGAAAAGTTGCTGATAAGAAACATGTTCATGATGACACAACTCACGGATAACTGATCCACCCCCAAATCTTCACCACTCAAACGATATACTCTTAGTCATACTTCCAATGTATGCAAACCTATGCCCTTTATGGTCTCGGCTGACTTTCTTACACAGCCTCTCATTCAGATGGCAAGTGTACTCAGTGACAGTGTAGGGGTCATCTCCAGCCCCAGACAAATGCCAATATCATAATCCAATAGCTTTACCCACTTTCCCTGGCACTACTGGACTGCATAGCATGACTTCCTGCCACC
Organism: Condylura cristata; assembly: GCF_000260355.1. Lineage (NCBI taxonomy): Eukaryota > Metazoa > Chordata > Mammalia > Eulipotyphla > Talpidae > Condylura > Condylura cristata. The sequence continues at coordinate 31,525,349 of NW_004567127.1, forward strand.
CAGGCCTGCGAGCATGTGCAGAAAGGCTTCTCTGCCTCCCTTCCAGGTCTCCTGTGCCCATCATCATGTCCTGGAATCGTGGGAGAGAGAATATGTGCTCCAACAGGCTGATACCACAGGAGTGCATGGCCAGAGCAGAACAGAGGGGGAGATGCAAAGGAGCAACCTTCGAGGAACACCATCTAAGATTCGTGATCCAAGAGGTCATTAATGGTGCAGCTATAGCCATTTATCCACAGATTTGCCAAATCCTTATTATTTCTCCCACTTATGGATTTTTCTATTCGTAAGGGTGATCATTCCATGTTCCAATCTCGTTTTTAGTCCCTCGTGTGCCTGAGGCTTCTTGGTAGGAAGTTTTATCAAATTGTGTGAATTTCACTATTGGCTTCCACTTCCAAAATATACAAAGCAGATTTGTGCAGGCAACTAAGTAGCACACTGCACTTTGAAGCCTTAGTATATAGCTATGGAACAAGACTGGAGAGGCTATATGGGAGACACCTGGCACTAGCTTGAGAACAGCTTTCGTTAAATAATTTCACCTTCATCTGCATAAGGAGTGGTGGGTATTATTATGCTAGGTCTATCTGCTCAGTTTTGAAGCATAACTTCCCTCTAAGGAAGATGTAAAAGAGGCATTTTGCCTCTTTTGACAGGCATTCCAAAGAAACAGGCCATTTTCTCCAGTTAAGTGATAAAACTTCAATATTTCTAAAGGCAGGCAGGGAACTTCAAACAGCTGATAGCTGGGCGCAACTGAACCTGAAGTGGCTTAACTTCATCAAGTGCACCCAGATCAAAGGGGTTGCTGGGGGTGGGGGGTTACAACTACCCAGGAGGACAGTAGTGCCCCATGCTTGACCACACCAAGATTTTGAAAAGCAAGCAACTTCTCAAAAATCCAGGAGCAAATCCATTACTTTCCTAACCTGATTTCGGGTATCCCTCCAGAAAGTCTCTGGGTAGACAGGGTCTGGAGTGCAGGGTCAGTGATAAGGGAACTGCAGAAACTCCCTGTGGGCTAGTCCAAGAAAAGACACGAGATCTTTATTCTTCATTTGCTTTTAACTGGCTGGTGGGTTTTCCCAAAGTATTTTCTGTAAGATGAGCATAGAGTAAAGAAGAGATTTCAGGTGGCAGGTCAGTAGACCAAAATGCTATTGTGCTGCTCTCTCTTCCTAACGCTCAGGTTCACCTCTGAGTCCCTTTCATCACCATGTCAGACAGGCTCCCAGCCTTTGTGATTATGTGGCTTGGAGATCTGAAGAGCAAAGAAGCCACAACTGCTGAAAGGAATGAGCGTCCCAGTGGTTTTTCACAGGTAAATCTTACTGAGTGGCCGAGTTAGGTAGATTGGTAAGAAGGCAAGAGGAGCTATTTTCCTGCTGGAAGGTGGAAGGATGTAGGAGATTCCCACAAGTTCCAGAGACCTTTGTCCTGCCTGTATCCCCAGAAGGGACTGAGACAGCAGAGGGAATAGGCAGGGGTACAGCCTCTCCCAGGATTCCCTTCCCCAGGATAGGCACAGGGTCTGAGCACTTCTGGACTGACGGAGACCACAAGCCACCCATGAAGGGCTGAGACCGGCCCAGGGTCTGCCCGCAGACGCAAGGCAAAGCCCCAGGCACAGAGCCCCGAGTGAGGTGGCAGTGCTTGCTGCCTTGTGGGCTGGAAACTGGGGATTAGTATTCTGTTCATTTCCAGAAAGTGTGATTTCTTGCTCCTCCAATTTTCCTGCTGTATCAGCATCCAACAGGCTTTTCATTCTGTCAGCACATTTTCAAGCTTGAAGTGAGGCCAGGTCCTATTTTAGTAAGCAGATCTCAAGCGCAGTTTTAAGGCAGGCATTGCTTGCTTCTGAGCAGAGTGAAGCCAGTTTCTCTCCTTGCGCATACATGGCTTCAAGCACAAGCTCTGTGAGGCTGGGATTCTGGCTCACTAGCATCTCAGCTCCCAAAATGTGGATGGGCTCATTGCATGCACTCAGCGAAGGTATAAAAAGTGAAAGGATTGTTGCATTCTGGACAGCTGCATTTGAAATGTACTCAGGGATTACAAAAATGTTAAATCATGGGCACTTCCTTGGAACAGATTTCAGTATTTTAGAGCAGTGTCAGCTATAATGACACAGTCCCTAGTGGGCAAAAATTGGTGATGGGGAGTGGGGTGACCGCTTATAAAGCCCCTGGTCTGGTACCTGGTCACTTTGCTAGGCCATCTCTCTGCTAGAGAACATGCTGACAATTTCCCTAAACATGTTTCCTTTTAGTGCTTTTGTAAATGTCTCTCACTTGGCCAGCGATGTTCTTCCCCACCCCAGGCCCTCTGGCCCACACTGGGGTGCTGGGCCTGCAGTCCTGTTCTGAGGTCCTCCCACTCTCCTCCCATCTGTGATATATAACATGGCTCTGCCACATGGCATTGCAGCCACCCTCTTACACTCTTTCCTTCCTTGCCAGACTTCAAATCTCCTGTGTGGGGGATAGTATGTGTTTACTGTCAAACATTAGGGCCCGATACACAGTCTACATCTAAATATGAGACTGCAAGAGCAAGATATATACAGACTTGAGCTTGTGCAGAAATGTTCATCAAAAGGAATCTAAAACAATCTTTGCCAAAGCTGCCATTTCCATGTGCACTAGACAGAACACTTCAATGACCTGTTCTTCATCCATCCTCATCCTATTTCTAGGGTGTGACACTATAGCCCCACTTTACAAGGGAGAAAAAGTAACACTCATCATCCTAGTAGCCCGGCATCAAACAAGCCCAATGGGGTCCTATAGCCCATGAAGCATTTTGAGGATTCTATCACATGTCCACCACCATGCTAACCACATGTCCACCACCATGCTAAGTGCTATGTGAGGAGGCCTGATAGATTGCAGATAGAGACCCCAGGAAAGTAAAACACACACATACAAGCAGCACAGGTGGCAAGGAAATGGCAACACAAAGTCTCTCCACAGCTGGTTGGAAGAGTAGAGGGAGCAGGTGCTTTGAGAAATAGTTTGACTATTAAGAAGTTAACCACAGGACCCAATGTAACACTTCAGGCTACCTGCCCAAGATCATAGAAAAGCATTGTCTGTACAAAGAGGCCCATTAAAGATGTCCATAGCAGCAAAGTTCCTAATAGTCTAAAAGTAGAAAGGACTGAAATGCCTGACACTAATGACATGTTTAAAGTGGTCGCTATCTCAGACCCTCCCTGGTGGTGCAGTGGGTTAAAGCTCAGCACTAAGAAGCTAAGGCCACTTCAGCATGAGTTTGATCCCTGGTGCGGAGGGACACACATGGCGCAGCAGACCACTCCTGACCCGCCCGCTGCTCCCCTCAGCAGTGTACTTTGTCAGTCTGCCTGTTCTGCTCCCTGATCTGTCTCTGGTGAATCCTCTCACCACCCCTGCACCTCTGGCCTGTACCCCAGCTCTGTATGCATAAATAACTAAATCTTTAAAGTATTCACTATCTCTGTAATGGAATACTACTGAGCCACAGTCAGGGCATAAGGTGCAGACAATGGTAAAAAAAAGACTGACCTCCAGAACCCTATGCTAAGTGAGCAAATGTGAGTACTGTCAAGTATGGGGAGGCAGAGTCAGAGGAACAGACAGTGGTCTAGAGGCAGTGGGGGATGAATCATGACAGTGAGTGGGTCAAGGAGTTCTACTGAGGCACAGAAATGCTCCACAATTGGATTGTGGCAAGAGGGGCCTAACTAATGCATTTGCTAAAATCACTGAAATCTACACCTGAAAGCATGAATCATACAGTCTGTGAATGTAAGCTTAGTAAGCAATAAAGAGTAACCGGCAAGCCAGGATGTTCCCAGCAAGGATTCCAGATCAGGAGTCGGGGTGTCATCCACATCAACAAGGAGAATGGGCAGAGGTGTGTGCGTGGGGAAGAGGAGGCAGGGAGGCAGCGTGGGTGGGAGACAACTCTATTGTCTGTCCGCATCAGGCGTGGCATTACTAGAGATGCGTGCTGACGAGCACTGAGGCCAGGTCCAGAGAGAGGAGCTGACGAGGCAGAGGGAGTGCTCGGAGACCATGGTGACGAAGCTAGCCACCCGTCTGCTTTCTGGGAAGCATAATATCCGGAGTTGGTCAGGGCTGGATGGTAAACACCACAGCAAGAGCGGCCCAACAACCACGCAGTTACAGGCTCACAGCCCCTGATCCTCCATGTCCTGTGCTCACCACTCAGGTTTTCTTTCCTTTACCAGTGATGTCAATTTATCAGAGTTTCTGATTCTTCTACTTATTACATCCAGTTACCACAAACTCATATTGATTAGAACTCTCTCTCTCTCTCTGTGTATGTGTGTGTGTGTTTGTATGAGAAAGAGAGAGAGGCAGAGGGAGAGAGACATAGAGGTGTATAAGACATCTAGTCATAAAATTGTTCTAGTGTCTCAATGAGTCAGATCTGTGATTTCTCATGTATGTATTATAATATATCATAAGGCTGCTTAATGATTTAGAGACCCAAGGCCATGCTACTTACAACATGCTTTCTTTCCTGGTTATCGGTATGTGTGTACATGCAATTTTGCTCTATGTTTTGCTGAGTGTGAGTATGCCTGCCAAAATGGGGGAGTCTTCCTTTCCTCCAATATTCAGGTAATAAGGCTAATATTCAGGTAATAAGGCTAATTTTTGTTTCCATATTGCTTTAATCCTTCTTGTCTTTTAGGACACACTCATCAGTTTCTTTGGGAAGTCCTCCTTGATTCTCCTTCGGCCTTTAGAAACCACCATTCCTCAGTAAATGGAACACTCTCCCCCACCCCTCACACACACACACACACACACACACACACACACACACACACACACACACACACGCGCGCGCGCTTAGGCTTATTGTCTAAGAATTTCAATTCTAGAATCAAACTGAATGGTTAGAGTGCTGATCCAGCCACAAAACTTGCTGGTCCCCTTTCTAAGGCTCACTTTTCTTCTATGAACCAAAATTAAGGGTCAAATCTATAGGTAGCCAGCAAAGATTAGGCTAATTAATAACAATCAAGCAACTCAGAGGCTTCAAAAAACAGACTTATTTCTCACCAGCTCCATGGCCCTGGTACTTGGCAGAGAGGTGAGTGGGGGCACAGAAGACACCATGGCCACCCTTTCACACACTCAGCTGCCCTCTTTATCTGGACACCTGGGTACTGCATAAACCCACTTGGCGGCAGTTTTGGCCACAGATATGCCTCAGCTTGTGACAAGCGAGTGTAAGTCAGATGGGGAGGTTCCAGGGTACATCCAATCAAAGTCTCCTCATTTCCCTCTCTGGGCAGCACAGCTTCCGCAGCAGGTGTAGAGCCTCTTACATGATGGGCCTTTGCCCCATCCCCTGGCCTCACCCCCAGTGCCGAGTAGTGGCTAGTAAACTGTGGCTGACATGGTGAAGGATCTTCTGCAGCCACCAACAACCATGAGTCCAGCTCCCACAGGAAGTCACATTGCTGAAAACTCCAGCAGCCCTGGGGCCATTTGTACAAAGCAGAGTGTGCACAGAGGCCATCTAGGAAAACAGCCAGATCGATGTGGCACAGTTGAGTACCTCAGTAAATCGTTAAAGATGGTCCACAAAGGTTTGTGAAGAAGCGCAAGCACGTTAGTGAAATTCTAGGAGACCACAGCATGTACTACAGCCTGACCCTTCCTTGAACCCAGGGCCAACGTGCACGAACTGGCTCCTCTGCACCTGTCTCTGCCTCCATCGTGGCAGTGGTTAGTCCACTCAAATGATGTCCTTCCACTTAAAACAGTGCTACTCTAGGATGCACAAGCCCGGTATGCTCGCTAGACAAGAGAGACTGCAGCCATCCTGGGGATGGTGATCACTTCTCAGAGATCCTGCTGGAGGCAGTTCCAGAGATTTGTGGTTTTGCCAGAGAAACTGTGGCATCAATTTGTTGTACCAGGTAACACCATACTGATAAAGAAGCGGGAGTCGTGGAGCAGGATAAACTAATCATATAGCATTAGTCATATGGGGAAGCAGAAAAGGAGACGGAACAGCAAAGAAGCAGGGGAAGGGTGGAACTCAACTTCTCATCTGATGTTGGCTTGGTATCGTAGATCAAGCCCAGCTTCCCCAGTCAGGATTTCAATCTTATCAACAAGGCATTCCACTGATCAGCTCTGGAGCCCTTTGTTATACATCAGTCAATGACCTCTGGGTGTTCCCTGTCATACATCATGATGTATAAGTCAGGATTAAGTTTATGCATACGTCATCAGCCCCCCTGGGTGTTCCTGGTCATACCTCATGATGCAGACCCTTCCCAGGGTGACTCAGCTTTCCACTCTTAACTGATGTGAAAGGCACCTTATAGGGTTGGGCTCCTGTGACTGGGCAGTTCTGACCTTGCTTTAGGAATACATAATTGTAGGTAACAAAATGGAGGCTGGATAGGCCATTTAAGATTAGCAGACCCACATCAATTTTTGTAAACCACCCTAGATTCACACCCCGATTCAGAGAAGACAGAGCATAAAAACAATGCTAGTCCATTGTTCTGAAATAGAAACTGTTAAGCACCCTTCAGAAAGAGATATTGGCAGAGAATGCACTGATTGTTTGAAGGGGATAAAAGAGGGATGGACAAATAAGTGCAGGTTGCTATATCACCTGGCCCCAGAGGAAAATGTGATTTTATGAATCCTAGGCTATTGTTGATCAAGGAGGCAGCTCACTGATCTTAAGCACTGGCATGAAAGAAAATAAGTGCAACATGATCAGGCTAATGGCAAGTGCTCAGAAGAAATTCCAGCATGGTGTTTTTTGCTGCTCAGGAAGAGCTTCCCACCATTAACCCCCGAGTAAGACACTGGCCTGAGCACTTTTAAAAATGCTTGCTGTGAAAATCCCCAAAATAGATTCTTTCACAGGGGTATACACTCCCAGGGAACCACCTGTCTGGTCTTATCTCTGTTTTCACTAGGACAACATGTCAGTTGTACCCGGCATGAGACTCTAAGTTACAACCTCAAAGCCCAGAGCCGTTTTGATACCTGTGAAAAAGGTTTTCAGGGATAAATTCAGAAAAAGGAAGGCTGGTTCAGTACTCTGGCACTCAAGCTGTCTTACCCATTAATTTGGCCCTTCTGCTCAAGTTTTGATGTCCAAATTGGCCTTGCAAAGGATGGTGTCAGTAGCAACCTTCATCTTTCAGCTGTTTTGCCAGTTTCCACAGTGAGTTAGTCTTAAACTCACAGGAAGTGACCATGGTCCAGAGCCATGTCTGTGTCAGCTTCCCCTGCATGAACTCCTAATGCTGGATATTCTTCTATATTTCATTCATGGGTTCTTAAAAGAAGGTAACAATTGAATGCAGTGGGTTGGGGGGTGTGGGGGTCACTGAACCTTGGAGAATATTGTCTGCTCAATGAACAAAGGTGCAAAGTGGTTTTATTTATTTATTTTTAAACCCAGTGCAGGACACAGCCAGTTCTAGAAAGGGCTGGGAAGGAAGGAGGGGGCAGTGCAGGAGGGAGAAGGGAGAGGCAGGGCAGGACATAATTCAGATGAGAGGTTCCAGAACTGGTGTCTGTGCAGAGATCTACATGAAGTGCAGGAGCCAGTCCTGGTAAGATCTGGGGAGGCAACTGAAACTGACACCGTTAGGACCCTGCAAGAAGACCCATGTGACTGTGGTGGAGTCACCTCTACAGAAGAGAGAGCAGGAGATGGAGCCAGACAGGTAGGAAGGGACCAGATCATTGGAACTTCTGGTAGAAGAGTCTAGGATGGGGTCTGGATTTGGCTTCTCTATGTGATCGATGTCAATGGAACAATGGAATGTGTTAAGAAAGGGAATGATGGGGCCTGATTTACATTTTATTTAAGGTAAATCCCAACAAGACATCCATGAAATTACTGAACCAACCTTTGGCTAATTCACTACTCACCACCTCAGAATACAAAAAAAAGAAGAAAAAAATGTTTAAAAAAAAACAAAACTTGCCAATAACAGATTCAACTGAAATGACTTTTTAGAATGGACTCCCTGCTTTATTTGCTAACCCAAATTTAGAAAACACAATAAAGCAATAAAGACCTCCGGTTTGTCCTACTGTCCATCAATACTAGACACTGGACCTACCCGGAACCTTGTAAAGGGGGAACACTGTCACCCACGTTGAGGACTGGGCATATGAATTTGACCCACTTAGCATGGGGCTGGACTTGACTAAGTGGTCAACCAGCATGCTACTGCACCCTACCCAAAACACCCACCACCCACCCCTTAGGTCCTTCAGGCATTTCCTTCTTCACCTTCTGGCTACCTTCTTGGATCTGAGACAGTCACACTGTGCTGCACACAATTTAGCAGCAAGTTGATTTGATGTGGTCTGCGAGGTTTGTGTAAGAGGAAGGAGGGGACAACAATGGGGTTGCCGACTGTCACGAGGATGGAGGAGGGAGAAAGACACAGCAGAAGGGAGTTGGCCAGGAAATTCATCTCAGTTTCTGGGAGAAAGAGAGAAGGTTAGAACTCACGCATCACTGTTAAACTACGGATGCATGAGGAAGAGAGAGTACAAGGCACATCTTAGGGTTTGTTAACACTAGCACATGGGATAAGATAGCACTTTAATTATTTTAACTAAAAAAAAGTCAAATCAGGGCCCTCCCTGGTGGCGCAGCGGGTTAAAGCACTGCACTGAGAAACTAAGGCCACTTCCGCAAGAGTTCGATCCCCGCCTGCCTGGGAGGCGACCACATGGCGCGGCAGACCTCTCCTGACCCGCCCGCTGCTCCCCTCAGCAGTGTACTTCGTCAGTCTGCCTGTTCTGCT
>NW_004567127.1:31565988-31570685 GCF_000260355.1 Condylura cristata
TGAGACATGCCAAGGGTGCAGGAGAAGTATGAGTTTTTGATGATAGTGATATGACCACTGCCAGACTAGAAAATTTGGTGAGAAGATTCAACAAGTATGGATTAATTATTCCTAGTCATGTCGCTGGGTTTGTAGGCTGTCAAACTGGCCACATATGTTATACTACATGACAGGGACAGAATGTCCCTTTCAGTGTATGTCCCAAGTGGTCAGATGCTGACATATGGATATGGCTGTTTCTGTATGGGGATGATGCACCCCCCCGCCGCCCAATTATACCACCCCATCTTTTATCTTAAGAAAGATTTGAAGGTGGCAGAAGTAGTGTAACTGACTTTATTAAAACCTTTATCTCTGTAATTCTAGACATCTCCCGATAACATGCTGTGAGTTCTCTGTGGACTTTTCCAGAGGGACTTTCTCCCATGCCCAGAGGTAGGTCTATATCTGGCTGCTTCCCCTGTGGGTTCTGGGCATCATCCTGGCCATGGTACACAGTCTCTGTATCACATGTGGCCACCTGGGCTGCAGCCCCAAACCAATGCTCCTGGATGTTTCACCTTCAGCCACAAACTTACCTTTTGTCAACCTCAACATCCCCATTGTGAACTAAGGTGGTGAAGAGGAGGTCTTTTAGATCTTTCTAGCTCTAAAATTCCATGATATGAGAGCTGAGCCCTGTGCTAGGGGCCTGGGATTGATTCTTTCCCACAATGTCTCATCTTCATAGCTTCATTCCACTCCAGGAGCCTCACCCAGGGCTCATCTGCACCACAATTACACCTGCCCAGCCGCCTCCTCCCGGACCACACTCTGTAGGGAGCAGGTCAGGGAGGCAGAAGTTGGCCATCTGTCCTTTGCCACTACAGACGGTGTTTCTGAATGGTTGCCTAGGATATATTTAATTAGGAGAGTAAACCTGTTAGGGAAAATCACAAAATATATGGCAAAAGTAGAAAATAAAAGCGTCTTTGGATAAGATCTGTTTTGGATAAGATCTCTACTATCTTGAAGCTGGCCTCCTTTTTATTCTCACCTTAGAATAGCTACACCTAAGGCAAGAAATCTAGCCTTGTACAAAAATGAACAATGATATAAGAAAATAACGAAATTTAATATTTATTTGTACATACACACTCTCATGCTGCTGTACTCTGGACAAAGATGGTACAGCCACAAGGGCCCCAGGGTGCGCATGCTACTGTTCAGTACCGTCCCGCAGACCACACTAATAAAGAAATCAAATAACTACTTTCCATGTCATGCTTGGAGTGAGAAATCAATATAATTCATCCCCAAAGGTGTTGTAATTAACAAGATCTCATTTCACTTTGTGCAAACTAAAATTGTCTTACACAAGTCTAGTGCAGGACTTTATCAGAGCACAGAGCTGGGAAATGGAGAGGCGCGGGGCTGAGGGCACATGGGCCATATTTGGATAAACTTCTGAACAACTAGAACCTGGAGTTCAGAGTTACAGATACTGAAGGACTTCAAACAGAGGAGGGCAAACGCTGAGGATGAAGCAGATGGGATTTTATCGAGGTAGGGCAGGGAGGTCATGCAAAGCACACACTTCAGTTCAGACAGACCTAGGTTTGAATTCTATCTTCTGGGTTGGCAAAGTGGTATAACCTTGGTCAAAATTGTTTAAACTTAGTCATAAGTGAATTGCATTTTCTTCTCTCGTAAAACAGGTGGTTTGTCTAAGAAAACAAACCACCTGATTTAAAAATGTGCCAAAGACTCTAGCACACACCAAGGAAGACCTCCAGATGGCGCATAAGCATATGAAAGAAGGCCCCCACCTTATGCTACCCGGGAAAGGCAAATCACAGCACAGAGTTACTAACAAGCACACCCATCAGATGGCCCAAAACTGGAACAGTAGTCACTCAAATGTTGGCAAGATGTGGAGGGACAGAAGCTTTCCTTTGCTGGTGATGTAAATGCAAAGTGGAAGAGCCACTTGGGAGCAGAGTTTGGCAATTTCTTCACTTGACCTTGGCCAAAAGGCCAAGAAGTGATGGCAATTTCTTATTAAGGTAAACTTAATCACCCAGCCATGAGGCTTCACGGTATTTATGAGTTGCAAATGTATGTCCCCAAATGAACAAATAAAATCTGGCACACAGGTGTTCATAGCAACTTTAGCCCTCACTACCAAAACTTGGCAGCTACCTAGAAGTAACTCTTCAGGAGAAGAGTTAACAAATAAATGGTGGGTCACCAGACAAGGGAAATTACTCAGTGCTGAAAAGAAACGAGTTATCATGGCACAGGAAGTCACAGAGTCACCTCTAATGCACACTGGTCAGTGAGGAGCAGCTCTGTGAAAGCTGGGGGCAGGGGACTGTGGACACAGTCAGAGATCAGTGGTGGCCAAGGCTGGGGAGTCAGGGAGGGAAGATAGGAGAACCCCAGAAGGTGTTAAGGCTGTGAAATGACTCTGCATGGGCCCACAGTGATGGACATCATTACATGTTTGTCCAAATCCACAAAATGGGCACCATCAAGTGTGAACTCGAATGTGAACTACAGACTTTGGGGACTGTATGAATCAGCAGAGTTCTGTCAATGACAGCACATGCCTGTCTCACTCTGCTGGGGGATGGTGACAGTGCTGGTTTGGGTGGGGGGGTACAGCAGCAGACCTCTGCATGTTCCCCTCAATTTTGCTGTGAACTGAATCTGTTCTCGAAAAGGCCTTAGAAATACAATATCGATCCCTCCTTGGGCAGCAACACAAATTAAATCCAATACTGTAAAGAAAGCATTTACCCTGCCATATTACGTAAGGAGTCAGTAATAAGTAAGTGATTATTATTAGTGGGGAGCAGAACATGGAAAGAAAGTTCCTTCCAATCCTAAGTAAAGACATTTCTACCTATACAGAGAGCAGTAATTTGCTCCTACCTTTGATCTTTGGTTATACTCCTCTTAGTTTTCATTTTAAAAATAATTGGAATTCTACATATTTAAATTGTATGGTCTGAAAATAAATGCTAGCACATTGGCATTTATTTTCCCCATGTCATATCAAATGATAATGAAATGTCAAGGACCCTGCCTTTTCTTGTGCCTTCATCTAGAATACAAACATTTTCTCTCTAGAGACTGCAAGTAGGTTCAACCATCTTTTGTTGACCATCTGCCTCAGTGCACTGCACAACACACACTGGCCTTTTTCTTGGATGTACGATATTTACCTTTGCACGAGAAATGGAGACTCGGTTTTGGATGACTTTTCAAAACAAGTTGAATGGGCCTCCCTGAGGTCACAGGGAGCTAGGGTGAAGCACTGTGAAGTTATCCACAGCCACTGAAGCATGAGTTTGATCTCCAGCCAGGGAGGTGACCCACATGGCACAGCAGACTCTCGTCTCATCTGTTGCTCCCCTCAGCAGTGTATTTCAGTATCCTTGCCTGTTCTGTCCCCAACTCTGTGTCTGGTGAATCCTCTCACCCCCCACACGTTTGGCCTGGACCCCAGTTCTTGTATACATAAATAAATAAATCTTAAAAAAAAAAATAAAGTTGAAGAAGTCTCTTTCTGAATACACCTTTTGCCTTTTTCCTGAGCTATCCATGCCATGCAGCTCACCATGAGCCATGCAGGAGGCCCTCCGAAAACATTGTGTGTCTTACTTCTGTACCTGGCTGTCCCCTGCACTATGGATGGGAACAATGGACCTTTCTGGACCATCAGAGCACAAACTCTAGCCAAGGTGGAAGCACCCACCTCCAACAATCCAAGAGCCAGCCACCCATGCTTTCTGAGTGGAAGGAGGCAGAACAGTGTTAACTCTAGTTGGCTGGCTTTCTGGGCCTCTGAGCTGCTACGGGGTGGAGGGTGAGAGGTAGAATATCTGCAGAGGCCAAATGCCCTCCTCTCCTTCCATCTGAACAACACACTGTTTAAGGCTTTCAGAAGCTGAAAATGAACAAAACCATCCAAATGGACAGATCTAGACTACTCCAACCTTGGATACCATGTTTACAGCTGATCCAGTTTGGGAGAAATGCTAAAGTTAGTCAAGTTTCATTTTTACTCTGATTTTTCCTATCTCTGTCTTGTTGCAGGATTCTCAGGCCACTTTCTTCTATCTCATCTAACTCACTTCACTTCATTTCCTTATAGACTCATTCACTCATTCATCCATCCAATTTGCAAATATATGGATGTGCCAGAGTCACTAGTTGCAGGAGAAGCTGTGGTGAGTACTCTCACGCATACTATTGCCTTCATGCAACTTACAATACAGGGGAAACCTCCGTGATCTGAATCCTTTTTGACAGGTACAGACACAGTTGCCACACACTGAGAAGTAGCGGAGAGGCCAGCTCATGCACCTTTATCCACACACCTGATCACACAGCCTTTCTAAGAGTAAAATGTGCTCTACTGGACTAAAGTGACATTTTGAAGGACACAGTTCTAGGTAGAGTCAGTTGAGCCAGACATAAGGGCCCGTAGGGTTGAGGGCTTCAGGAAGGTTCTTACAGAGAAAATAGGTAGGACTGGACATTTTCCTCTACATGTTACATGTCCCTGTGAACAAAGTCCTTCTTCTCCATCTATGTCACCACGAGCAGTCCCCTGTCCTCAGAACAGGTCACTGCTAGTCACTGCTAGTGTTGTAAGTGTGTGTACAGAACTGTCCTGGAAATTAATTTCAGGAAACATGAGGCTATTT
>NW_004567128.1:0-712 GCF_000260355.1 Condylura cristata
CTGTGAGCACTGCTCCCGCAATGAGTATTACCATGTTCCTGCTACATCAACTTTTGCTACAATTTAATGCTACAATTACTACCACTAGGATTAACATTCCCACAATTACTACTATGATTAATGCGACAGCAGTGAGTACTACTATGATTCACGCTCCAGCAGCTTTTACTGTGATGAACGCTCCAACAATTACTCCTATGTTTCCTGTACAGCAACGAGTACTACTGTGACTCATGCCACACCTACTGTACTATGATTAACGCTAGAAAAATTATGACTACTATGATTAATGCTCCAATTACTACTACTACCATCACTGCTACAGCAATGAGTACAACTATGATTCATGTTACACCGACTTTTGCTGTGATTAATGCTGCAACAATTACCACGACTATATTTAATGCTCCAAAAATTACTCCTATGATCACGGCTACAGCAATAAATACTATGATGCACGCTACACCAACTTTTACTATGATTGATGCTCCAATTACTGCTATGATTAATGCTACTGTTACAGTCACTGTGATTAATGCTCCAGCAATGAGCATTACTATGATTCGTGCTACACCAACTGCACTATGACTCACGAGGAAACTACTGCTGTGATTCGTGCTACACCAACTTTTACTATGATTAACGCTACAACAATTGCTGTGACTACGATTATTACTACAAGTACTACGTTATAGGACTGCTACAGCAGTGA
>NW_004567128.1:1903-3265 GCF_000260355.1 Condylura cristata
CACCAACTTCTACTACGATTAACGCTACAACGATTGCTACGACTACGATGATTACTACGAGTACCGCTGTTACGAGCAGTGCTCCAGCAGTGAGTACTACTGTGATCAGCGACACCAACTTTTGCTGATTTCAATGCTACAGCAATTGTTACTACTATGACTAACGCTCCAACAATTACTGCTATGATCACTGCTCCAGCGATGAGCACTACTGCGATTCACAATGCACCAACTTGTACTATGATTAACGCTACAGTTACTGCTATGAGTAACTACAGTCACTATGACTAATGCTCCAGCAATGACCATTACTGTCATTCACGCTACTCCAACTGCACTATGATCCATGATGACTATTATGATTCACGCGACACCAACTTCTACTACGATTAACGCTACAATGATTGCTACGACTACGATTATTACGACGAGTACCGCTGTTACAGTGTTGCTCCAGCAGTGAGTACTACTGTGATCAGCGACACCAACTTTTGCTGATTTCAATGCTACAGCAATTGCTACGACTATGACTAACGCTCCCACAATTACTGCTACGATCACTGCTCCAGTGATGAGCACTACTGCGATTCACGATGCACCAACTTCTACTACGATTAACGCTACAACGATTGCTACGACTACGATTATTAGCACAAGTACCGCTGTTACGAGCAGTGCTCCAGCAGTGAGTACTACTGTGATCAGCGACACCAACTTTTGCTGATTTCAATGCTACAGCAATTGCTACCACTATGACTAACGCTCCAACAGTTACTACTACGATCACTGCTACAGCAGTAAATGCTGCTGTGATTGATTCACGCAACACCAACTTCTACTATGATTAACGCTACAACGATTGCTACGGCTACGATTATTAGCACAAGTACCGCTGTTACGGGTAGTGCTCCAGCAGTGAGTACTACTGTGATCAGCGACACCAACTTTTGCTGATTGCAATGCTACAGCAATTGCTACCACTATGACTAACACTCCAACAGTTACTACTACGATCACTGCTCCAGCGATGAGCACTACTGCGATTCACGCTACACCAACTTCGACTATGATTAACGCTACAACGATTGCTACGACTACGATGATTACGAGTACCGCTGTTACGAGCAGTGCTCCAGCAGTGAGTACTACTGTGATCAGCGACACCAACTTTTGCTGATTTCAATGCTACAACAATTGCTACGACTATGACTAACGCTCCCACAATTAGTACTATGATCACTGCTCCAGCGGTGAGCACTACTGCGATTCACGCTACTCCAACTGCACTATGATCCATGATGACTATTAATGATTCACGCGACACCAACTTCTACTGTGATTAACGCTACAACGATTGCTACG
>NW_004567128.1:3525-6621 GCF_000260355.1 Condylura cristata
TTACGAGCAGTGCTCCAGCAGTGAGTACTACTGTGATCAGCGACACCAACTTTTGCTGATTGTAATGCTACAGCAATTGCTACCACTATGACTAATGCTCCAACAATTACTACTACGATCACTGCTACAGCAGTAAATGCTGCTGTGATTCGTGCTACACCAACTTCTACTATGATTAATGCTACAACGATTGCTACGACTATGATTATTACCACAAGTACCGCTGTTACGGGTAGTGCTCCAGCAGTGAGTACTACTGTGATCAGCGACACCAACTTTTGCTGATTGTAATGCTCCAACAATTGCTACCACTATGACTAACGCTCCAACAGTTACTACTACGATCACTGCTCCAGCGATGAGCATTACCACGATTCATGCTACACCAACCCTTGCTGTGATTCATGCCGCAACAATTACCACTGTGAGCAACGCTCCAACAGTTACTCCTATGACCACTGCTCCAGCGATGAGCACTACTATGATTCACGCTGCACCAACTTCTACTATGATTAATGCTACAACGATTGCTACGACTACGATGATTACTATGAGTACCACTGTTACAGTGTTGCTCCAGCAGTGAGTACTACTGTGATCAGCGACACCAACTTTTGCTGATTTCAATGCTACAGCAATTGCTACGACTATGACTAACGCTCCCACAATTACTGCTACGATCACTGCTCCAGCGATGAGCACTACTGCGATTCACGCTGCACCAACTTCTACTACGATTAACGCTACAACGATTGCTACGACTACGATTATTACGGCGAGTACCGCTGTTACGAGCAGTGCTCCAGCAGTGAGTACTACTGTGATCCACGCTGCACCAACTGCACCATGATCCATGCTCAAACTACTATGATTCACACCGCACCAGCTTCTACTATGGTTCACGCTACATCACGCTGGCATCCACGGTGTCCGCCGGGCACCCTGGCGCGGCGCCCCGTGGACAGCCACGCGGTGTGGGCGTCTCCGCACGCCCCAGTCCCGTCTTCTCGTAAATGCCCACAGCGGGGCGTGGTCCCTCAGGCTCGCCCGGGCAGGCCAGGCAGGACCTGCTCCGGCCCCGGCTGCGTCCCGCGACCCGGACCCCGGGGAGGGCGCGCGGCTGCAGGTCCGCGGTGTTGGAGACGGGACGTCTTGGACACACCCCCGGTCGCACCTTTCTGCAGGTGACGGGGTGCGCTGGGGGGCTGTGTCCACCCAGGGGGACGAAGAACAAAGGAAAAGGTCACCCCATGGGCGCGGTGACCTCTGGAGACACCCCTTGAGCCTTGAGAGCACGTCCCGGCATGACCTTGAGGCTTGAGAGCTGCCCTGGCATGGCCTTGAGAGGGCGCCCTGGCATGACCCGGAGAGGGAGGGCGTCCCGGCATGACCTTGAGCCCTGAGAACACGCCCCGGCACCACCTTGACTGCACGTCCCGGCACGACCTCGACAGGGCCCGAGCCTCGCTCTCCCGCTAGGGGGCGTCTGCGTCCTTACGCCGACCAGCCTGACCCGGCCTGACCCTCACGGCAATTTACGGCCCCGAGCGACAGAGGCTGTAATTACTGTGCCGTGGCCACTGCGTCGCAGGGACACGGATGACCCCGGGGAGCTGGACCGGCGAGCCCGGGCCCTCCCCTTGCAGACAGGGCCTCGTTATCCACCCGCCCGGTCGGGGGTGCACACAGGAAGGGGGTCCCGGGCTCCGTGGGGGGCCCCCACAGGCGGGTCCCGCCGAGGACAGCAAAATATTTCTCAGTGGACCCCACGCCCTGCCCACGCCCTCAGCCCTCTGCCCGAGGCACCGGGGTAAAAGCAGGAAGACAGTTTTGTGTGGAGAGCGGAATACTACGCAGCCCTGAAAAAGGCAGACGCTTGTCATTTGTGAGTACGCAGGTGACCCGCGGGGTGCCGGGCGGGGGGCCAGGCTGAGGCCGAGGGACGCCACGGAGTCCCCCTCACTCGCCCCTGCTGGCTACTCTCGGGCCGCCCGGGGCATTGCGACGGCTCCGCTCCGGCCCGACCGGGTCCGACCCATGGGACGGCCGGTGGCCGTGGGGCCCCGGGCGTCTCCGGAGACGGGTCCTCGGACCCCACGGGGACGGCAGCTCGGGGGACCCCTGTGATTCTCTCTGCGCCCTGGACGCCGCAGGGGACGCACAGGGCGGCCGTGGGGGGCCCCAGACGTCCATCGCGGACGTCCACGACCTAAGCGGCGGCCGGGACGGGGCCGGACGTGGCCTCCGTGGTCTCCTCCGCCGCAGTGAGGACCGGAGGACGGCAGGGTGTGGACGCCGGGTGCTGGACCCTCGGCTGACCCCCGTCCAGCGGGACACGCGGACACAAACCCTCTCCGAGCACCTGCAGGCGCAGCCCTGAGTGGACACTCGCCCCTCCCTGCTCACGAGTGACCCACAGTCCCCAACAGCCGCACCCCAAGCCCCCCTGGACGCGCGGTCCAGCACCGCTCACCTGTGCACGCTCACCTGTGTCCGGCACTGGCCGCGGCCCGTCCAGGACGTGGCGGTCACTCTGCGCGGGACGAGGGTCATCGGGCAGCGCACACGGGGCCTTCCAGCACTGGCCGGCTGTCCTAGGACGGGGCCCTGGCGCTGAGGCCGACCCCGGGCCCGAGGGGCACGCGGACACGGGCGTTGCCCTCGCCGGCCGCCCGGCTGGGCACCAGCCGTCTTTTCGATCACCCCGAGGAGGATGCCAAGCCCCCGGCGTCCACGGCTCCGCGGAGTCCGCCGGGAGAGGACCCCTGAGCGGCCCTGGGCGGTCTTGTGGGTCCACGCTGTCCGGCTGGGAGGCAGCAGCGTCCACCCTGGTCCTGCGTCCCCCGAGCGCCCCGGGGCTCTGGTCATCTCGGCAGCTGTCCCCGGTGCCCCCGGTCTTCTCCTCTCCCAGGACGTCCCCGTGCTGCGGGCCCAGCTCTCGGCCAGCAGGGACAGAGCTCGGAGGACCGTGCGTCGCGGGGCTGCCCGGCCGGCTAGTGTCCGCTGCCGTCCGGCCGCCGAGTCGCCTGACCGGCCCCGTCCCGTCCATCTGCAAAGAAGACACGTTGTCTGTGACACTCGCCTCGGGCTGCAGGC
>NW_004567128.1:7231-8057 GCF_000260355.1 Condylura cristata
GGGCCCCCTCTGGGCGCCCCCCGCGGCCTGGAGACGCCCGGTGCCCGCGTGGGAATCTGAGAACCGGAGCGGCAGAGCTGGGGTTGAACCGTCCTTGCCTGGCGGGAACGCGACTTCCACGCCGCCCTGCAGGTGGTCAGCGGCCACTTTCCCGGACGTGCCGCTGGCCGTCTCTGGGTGTCTGAGGGTGCAGGGACGTGGGCTCCCCGCGAGCCGGAGCCCCGAAAGCGGGCGCCAAGGAGTGGCAGAGACGCGTCGCCCGGAGCCAGGCTCCCGGGAGCCACGTCCAGACCCACGCGCCTGTGGGACTGTGTCCCCGGGATCCCCGTGTCTCCCTGCTGCCCCTCCGGGGGACCCCTGGCCGGGACGAGCTCCGCTGGGGTCCTCCCGTCGTCACGGCCGCGGGGACCCCGTTTCCAGGCAGGGGCCACACGGATTCCAGGCAGGACGTGGACAGCTGTTCTGTGCATTCAGCGGCGTCTGGCTGAATGAATCCTGCTCCCTCTGCGGCCTCCTGGGGTGGCTCCTTTGCGCCCCCAAGAATCCCTGGGGGGGCCCTGGTCACTCTCGGGGGCCCTGGTCACTCTGGCGTCACCGTTTCGGCGCAAGAAGCGACTTGGCTGACCAGCGACCTCCCGTCGTGAGGTGTCAGCTCCGTCTGCCCCGGACTCTCCGAACAGGACGATGCCCGGCTGCCCGCGGGGGATGAGACGCGTCCAGACGTCGGCGCCGGACGAGTGACGCCCCGAGGACGGTCCAGCCGGTCGGCCAGCCGGGCCTGCAGCAGCAGGGCCGTGGGGCAGACGTGTCCGAGAGTGGACAGCGG
>NW_004567128.1:8373-9235 GCF_000260355.1 Condylura cristata
GGCGAGCGGGTGTGAGAACAGAGCCCCCGAGACCCTCCAGTGACCAGCCCCCTCGTGGGTGGACAGGACAGGGGTGGCGCTCGCTTCTGGACATCGTCTGCCCGCGCTGACCAGCGATAAGGGACGTCACACACTCAGTCGGCAGGTTTAATCACTCGTGGCCCGGGACACGCGGGTTCTCCTGAGCCCGGCGGGGCGCAGGAGGCCGGGACGGAGCCCCTGGGCGTGCGGGCAGGGACCGGACACTCGGGGTCCTCCACAGACCTTGAGGGGCGCGGGGGGCGCGCAGACGTCCGGCTCGGCCGCTACCCGGACAGGAGGTCCGGAGTGACGTCCCGGACTCCCGTCATCTCGCAGCTCCGGGCCCACAGCTCCCGCTGCAGCCGCGGGTCGTACGTGGCCCGCAGGGACGTGGTCTCTTCCTCGTTGTACAGGTAGTGGCCACCTCGCCCTTCCAGGGAGGGGGTGACCGCCGCGAAGACGGAAGTCCAGGCGCCTTCGTCTGGGGTCTGCCGGGGGAGGGGGCGGGTCAGCGGCAGAGCGTGGCCCCGCCCTGTGGAAGGACGCAGTGGCCACGCCGGTGGGAGCCGGGCGGGGTGAGGGGCCCGGGCGGCCACGCTGGGGGGACCCAAGGGGGGTGCTGGAAGAAGGCCAGAGCCCCAGCGGGCTGACACCCAACACGGCCGCCTGGGTCCCACCCAGCACCCCGATGGGTCCCACCAACACCCCCATCTGGGTCCCACCCAACGCCCCCAACTGGGTCCTGCCAACATGGCCGCCTGGGTCCCACCCAGCACCCCCGACTGGGTCGCAAGCCAACACCCCGACTGGGTCCCCTCAACATGGCCGCCTGGGTCCCACC
>NW_004567128.1:9555-10182 GCF_000260355.1 Condylura cristata
TGGGTCCCACCCAGCACCTCTGACTGGGGCCTCCCAACATCCCACACTGGGTCCCACCCAACACCCCCAACTGGGTCCCACCAACATGGCCGACTGGGTCCCACCCAACACCCCCAACTGGGTCCCACCCAGCACCCCAGACTGGGTCCCTCCAACACCCCAGACTGCTCCCACCCAGCACCCCTGACTGGTCCCACCAACATGGCCGACTGGGTCCCCCCCGCACCCCTGCCTGGGTCCCCCCAACACCCCCATCTGGGTCCCACCCAACGCCCCCAACTGGGTCCCACCCAGCACCCCAGACTGGGTCCCTCCAACATGGCCGACTGGGTCCCCCCCGCACCCCTGACTGGGGTCCCCCAACATCCCACACCTGGGTCCCACCCAACACCCCCAAATGGGTCCCACCCAGCACCCCTGACTGGTCCCACCAACATGGCCGACTGGGTCCCACCCAGCACCCCAGACTGGGTCCTTCCAACACCCCCGACTGGGTCCCACCCAACACCCCCGACTGGGTCCCACCCAGCATCCCCAACTGGGTCCCACCCAGCACCCCCAACTGGGTCCCACCCAGCACCCCAGACTGGTCCCACCCAACACCCCCAACTGGGTCCCACCCAGCAC
>NW_004567128.1:10282-10823 GCF_000260355.1 Condylura cristata
GGTCCCACCCAGCACCCCAACTGGGTCCCACCCAGCACCCCAGACTGGTCCCACCCAACACCCCCAACTGGGTCCCACTCAGCACCCCAGACTGGTCCCACCCAACACCCCCAACTGGGTCCCACCCAACACCCCCAACTGGGTCCCACCCAGCACCCTCAACTGGGTCCCACCCAACACCCCCATCTGGGTCCCACCGAACGCCCCCAACTGGGTCCCACCCAGCACCCCAGACTGGTACCACTCAGCACCCCTGCCTGGGTTCCACCATGGCCACCTGGGTCCCACCCAGCACACCCCAGTTGGGGGTGCTGGGTGGGACCCAGTTGGGGGTGTTGGGTGGGACCCAATTGGGGGTGTTGGGTGGGACCCAGTCGGGGGTGTTGGAGGGACCCAGTCTGGGGTGCTGGGTGGGACCCAGTCGGCCATGTTGGTGGGACCAGTCAGGGGTGCTGGGTGGGACCAGTCTGGGGTGCTGGGTGGGACCCAGTTGGGGGTGTTGGAGGGACCCAGTCTGGGGTGCTGGGTGGGACCAGTCTGG
>NW_004567128.1:36563-37082 GCF_000260355.1 Condylura cristata
AGTGGACAGCAGCCACAGTCAGAGGTACGGACATCTGGGGGTGCAGCACCCTCACCGTGGTCCACCCCAGCTTGGTGAATTCGCCTCTAACGCACCTGTGATAAATCACCCCAAGTGGCAGCTCAAAACCGGACACATGGGGACGGTCTCAACAGCGGGAACTCCGGGGTCCCCGGCTTGAGGCCTCTCGGGGGGTTGATGCGGGCTCACCCCAGACTCTAGTTCCTCGAAGTCCGCGAGTCCCTGCTGGACGCGGGTGGGAGACGAAGCCTCTAAGGGGTGGGCGGGCGTCAGCTGATGTCCGTGGGCGCCGCAGGTCACTCCGGCCTCATGTCCCTATTTTCGGGTGCCAGGGTCAGGGTGTGGACGCCCACGTCACCCCGCCGTCGCCGTGGACAAACTCCCGGGGGTTTTAGCACCCCAAGAGTTAGACTCACCTAGCCTGGACGGGGCCGGTGCAGGGCCCCCCCCCAGGCAACCGCGCCCCCTGCGGGAGGAAACTGGGCGTGACCCCGCGGG
>NW_004567128.1:37792-39208 GCF_000260355.1 Condylura cristata
AGAGGGCTGACGCGGCTCCCGGCACGCGCCTGAGTCTCCCCACGGGTGACCCCGGCTCTGCGCACCCCCGTGCGTCCTGCTCACGCGCTCCCGGCTGCAGCGAGGGTCCTGTCTCCACCCGCCCCGCCCCCCAGTCGCGCCCCCGCCCCCCAAGACAGGTCCCGTTGCTTCCCACGGATGCAGCCGTGGGCTGGGGGCGCCCCGGTGAGGCCCGAGCGCCCCGAAGGCGCCCGGAAGGCCCCGGGGTGATGCACGGAGAACGCGCAGGATTCCAGGCGCCGGCCCCGGGGTGGGGTCCAGGAGGGGCGCGCCGGGGGCCCCGACTTTAGCCAGGAGCGCGCTGCGGGGGAGGATGGGGGTGCTGATGAGACATTCTGCGCGCGCGGGCCTCGGAGAAGCGCAGACAATGGACGCTGGGCGCGACGCTGCTTTGTTTGAGGCTTTTTCGGGCTGTTTTTGTTTTCCGCTGGAAGCAGCTGTGCAGCCGCGAGGGCGCGTGGGCGGCGCTGGAGAAGGTGCCTGGCGCGGGGGAGCAGGGGCCGGCTGAGGCCTGATTCTAAATCTGGGATCGCTCCATGCTGTCGCCCCGTCTTGCTTCCCCGCCCCCCTCTGGGCGCTCCTGGCCGCCAACGCGTGGATGGTGGGTCTGTGCCTCAGTTGCCCCAGCGCTCAGGGCTGGTGTCCAGCTCTCCAGTGGGCTCCTGGCCATGGCCGCCGCCCTCACGCTCCCCGGGCTGGTCTGTCCCCGGCCCAACGCCGGTCGTGTCCGAAAGCCGTGTCCACCGGGAAGAAAGGGTGGAGGTGGGGGGCTGCCGGCGGGGTTCCCGGGTGCTCAGAAAGGGGGTGAACTCATCCCTTCGCTCCTCCGTGGATTGATTCATTGATTCCTCCACGCACCCACTCATCCAGCCATTGTGCACTCATCCAGCCACCATCCATCCATCATCCACCATCATCCATCAATTATCTTCCATCCATCCATCATCCATCCATCATCCATCATCCATCCACTATCCATCATCCACCATCCATCCATCATCCATCATCCACCATCCATCATCCACCATCCATCCATCATCCATCATCCACCATCCATCATCCTCCATCCATCATCCACCATCCATTATCCATCCACCATCCATCCATCATCCCTCCATCCTCCATCCATCCATCATCCATCCATGCATCATCCCTCCATCATCCATCCACCATCATCCATCCATCCATCATCCATCATCCATCATTCATCATCCATCCATCATCCATCCTCCATCCATCTATCATCCATCATTCATCATCCATCATCCATCCATCATCCATCATCCATCATCCATCCATCATCCATCATCCATCCATCATCCATCCTCCATCCATCATCCATCCTCCATCCATCATCCACCATCCATCCATCATCCA
>NW_004567128.1:40557-47030 GCF_000260355.1 Condylura cristata
CTCGCTCATAGCTGTTGCCGCGAATGGCGCGTGCTTGCCTTTTTCATGGCTGCATAGTATTCCGCTGCTCCTCTATGCCACGTCTTCTCGACCCAGCTGTCTCCTTTGGGGCGTTTGGGTTGACGCCACGTTTTCAGCACTGTAAACAGGGCTGCAGTTCACACAGGGGCGCAGACTTGGCACCTCTGTGTCCAGAGGGTACATTCAAGGAGTGGAATTGCTGGTTTCAATGGCTGTTGCCTTAAATCGTCAGTGTGTGGGGGCGTCACGTGCCCCCAGGAATGTAATACAGGGTGCCATAGCTGAGCCTCGAGGACGGCCAGGCCCTCGACAGCCCAGGCACCTCTCTGGGTTCGCCGAGGCCAGCTCTGCCGCTGGCCGGGCTGCCCAAGGTCACCCTTCGCTGGCCCCGGTCCCCAGCTGCGTGCAGGGGGGACGAACAGCCCCGAAGCAGTGGACACGGGACACGTCTCCGCGGGCCTTCTGGGGGCCCTCGGCAGAGTCTGGCGGCGTTAAACCCCGACTCCTCCCTCCCGCGTCCCCAGCCAAACGGGAGAAGCTGACCGCGTCCAGGCGTCCGGGCGTCCGGGCGTCCGGGCGTCCGGGCGTCGCAAACCTGCAAACGTGGTTTGCAGCGTTCAGGCGTTGCTGGCACGGGCGGCCTCGGGCGTCGTCGCGACGATCCGGCCAAGGCCCCTCGGCGTTTTCCGGAGAGTCCAGCCCGGCGGCGGCGCGTCCCGCGGAATCTGCGTTTGCCCGCGCTCCGTGTCAGGGCTGCGCGGGACGGGCCCAATTTTGATAATTGAACCAATAAATTATTCATCTCCGCTGATTTCCTGTTCTGAGCGCTCTGAGGAGACAGATGAGCGGCGATTGGTGGCGCGTTCCGACCTGCAGCCGAGCCGGGGCGCGCGGCCGTCAGGGCGTTTGAGCGCCCCAGCGACTGGGACGGACGGACGCGCTGCGCCCGTTTCCCTCGCGTCCTCGAGCCCAGTTCCGGGCACCCGGGTCCCCGCGCCCGTTTCCCGCGCGTCCTCGAGCCCACAGCCCACCCCGTCTCCTGGAGGGCGGCCACAAACGGGCACCCTCCGCGCAGACGGCCCGCTCGCCCGCCCGCCCCCTCCCGGCTCCCAGTGGGAATGTGAACGCGCTCCCGTTACTCACACAGATGCCGCGAAAATATTTTGACACTCTGGAAGCTGCTTCTCGGCGGTGTGTCTCCTGCTCTTCCAAAAAAAAAAAATGGAAGAAAAGCGCGAGGCTGTCGTGAAACCCACCCAGATTTGGACAGCGAGGTGCGGGCGACGCGCGGACGCACCCCAGGGCCGCCATCTTGGTTTGGTTCAAGGGCGCGAGGCCACGTGTGCGCGCTCGCTCATGGGGAGATCCAGTTCAGGGCGCTTCACCCCAAGGACGGACGAACCCAGCGCTGCAGGATGAAGCGGACAGGCAGACGGGACCCCCAGGAATGGGGTTCGCCTCCTTCCACCTTGGGCGGGGGCGCACGGGGGCTCACCCCAGCGCCCCCTGGACAGTCACAGGCCCATCAGCTCTGCAGCGGGGGGGGGGCAAGGGGGACCCTCCAGGCTGCTGCGGAGGCCACATTCTGCCTGCTGACCAGTGCCCCGATTCTTTGACCCGAAAAGCCTCGTCTCAGAAAGCCCGTTGGCACCGTCCGCCCAGGCGTTTTATCCTTGTATTCGTTTCTCTTTGAATTATCTGTGTTTACTTTATCCCCACACGGGATTTCTTTGCTCCCCGCAGTTTCTCCGCCCCGAGTGACCACAGTGCTCACCCTCCACTGTACCGTCTCCCCAGCTCTTTTCTCCCTCCCTTCTCTCGCTGTCAAGCGTCTCAGCCCCATCAGTGGCTTCAAGGGTCATCGTCACAGTTTGCCCGACCCCTTGCCGGGTGTCTCTAGATCCCACTTCAAAATGAAACCGTCGGATTTTTATTGTCCCTCTGACTCACTCAATGTAGCCTCTTCCAGCTCCATGCCTGTCACCACATATGGCACATGGTCGCCTTTTTCACGGCTGCGTAGTATTCCACCGGGCACCAGCAGGGTCGCCCCAGATCCCCCCACACCCACAGGACGGCGGCAAGACGTGGTCGGCGGGCAGTCGGGAATACTACTCAGCCATCAAAAATGATACTCGGACCAAATGCCTGGAGCCGGAAGGGCTCCAGGGCAAAATAAGCCAAGAGGAGAAATGAGAGTGGAAAAAACGACCAGAGAAGCCAATTTATCTCATTTTCTGCTTCTAACTGGCCTGGGTCCCCGCGGACGCCTCTCCAACGGGCCCTGGAGCGATTGAACGCAGCCGCCTGGGAACAAAACACCGTGACCTCAGCGAGCTTGGGCCAGAGCCCGCAGACAAAGGGGCCCGTTCCCACGGGGATGTCCCTGCTGACCAGTCCCCCTTTCCTGCGCTGGACCCCGCCCGCCCCTGGACTCTGCCCGGAGCTGGTCCCGGCGGCTGGGCCTTTGCGCTTCCGGCTACCGTCCTCGGCGGCTCCTCTGTGCTTCGTGTTCGCTGCTGTGACCCTTTGCTTCAGCTCAGCGTTTCTTTGTCTCCGCCACAGCAGAGGCTGAGGGCAGGTGCCTCTGTATAAATATTTGACCTGAATCCGCGCGGTGCACGTGTCGGTGGCTCTGGCTTGCTATTTTTACACTCGGGGAACTCGGTTTTTTTTCCCTCTGCTCCTGAGAGGTGGAAGAGCTGGACGCGCGCCCAGCCGCGGCCCGCCCGCCGCCATCTTGGTTTGCTCTTCTCAGCCGCCTGGCGGACGAGTCTGCTTGGCCGCCGCGCTGCGGACCAGGGTCGCGTCAGGCTCCAAGACACTTAAGCGACAGTCATGAATAGGTCAACCGCTAAAAGTCACTGTGCAGAGCTGGGGATGGAAGCCCACGGGGTTACAACTGAGATGAGAGAAGGCACAAAAGGATATAAAAAAAAATATCACATTATTTAAAAAGAAAAAGTCCCTGCTCAAAAGCTGCGCCCCATGTTCACTGTAGCACTGTTCACAGTCGCCAAGATGGGACACGGCCTGAAAGCCTAGAACTGCAGAACTGGATCAGAGTGCGCCGGTGGAATACTACTCAGCTGTCAAAAACAACACCCGGGGGGCTCAGTGCACAGTGGCATACTGCTCGGCCGTCAAAAATAACATTCGGGGCCTAAACGCATGGTGGAATACTACTCGGCCATCAAAAGGACACCCAGGGTCTCAATGCACGGTGGAATACTACTCAGCCATCAAAATTACACTCGGGGGGGAAACGTGCAGTGGAATACTACTCAGCCATGAAAATAACACCCAGGGCCTACATGCACCGTATACTACTAAGCCATCACGATGACACCTGGGGTCCAGATGCACAGTGCAATACTGCTCGGCCATCAAAAACAACAGCGGGGGTCTACATGCACAGTGGAATACTACTCAGCCATCAAAATAGCACCCCGGGGGTCTGCGTGCACACTGGAATACTAATTGGCCATCAAAATAACACTCGGGGTCTTAACGCGCAGTGGAATACCACTCTTCCATCAAAACTAATACGCAGGGTCTCAACACATGGTGGAATACTACTAAACCATCAAAACGACACCCGAGGCCTACACACAGTGGAATACTACTGAGCCACGTAAAATGACGCCGGGGGTCTAAACACATGGTGGAATACTACGCAGCCGTCAAAAAGACACATGGGACATTTGCAGCCACATGGAGGGGGCTGTAAGGAATGATGTGCAGCAATATAAGTCACAGAGATAAAGTAAAGCTAGTGGATGGTTTCACTTAGTGCAGCAACATGGGGGCTGAACAAAATGTCAAAAAAAGAGACATAAATTCTAGGAAAAATAGAAAGTTGAGATATCCAGCAGGGAGGGGAGGGAGAAGGGTTAAAACAGGGCGGGAAGAACGCCTGGGATAGAGGTGATGGGTCACAGGAGCTGCGGTGGGAGATTAACAGGGACTGCACCTGAGAGGAGACCCCAAATATTGTGCAAAAACGATCCACCGTGTAAGAAAATAAAAGAATCCAAGCAAAAGCTGCCGAAAGCCAAAGCCGGTTTCCCTCTCAATCACCCCATCTGTCGCCCATCTGTGAGCTCAGCTTCCGTCCTGGGAGCACTGTCCCTGGGCAGCAAGGAGCAGATGTCATCGCCATGGACCTCACTTCGCCTAGGGGGAGCCCAACCCCCGACACCTGTGTCGCCACCGCAGGGGACTGGGCTGAGTCCTGGCTGTCCCTAGTGCCCAGGCGCAGAGAGGCCATGTGTGGGCTGTCCGGGCTCCTAAGATTGGGGGCCCCTCGTCCCATAGGAGGCGGTGAGGAGCATGTCCTGTAATAGTTCACTGCATCGTCCCTATCAGCTGCCTCCATGTAGGTGCAGATGGCCTGAGGTTATCCTTTTTGATGGCCGCATAATATTTCACTACATATCTATTTTCTATCTATCTATGTAGCTGCAAATGGCCTGAGCTTATCCTTTTGATGGCTGCATAACATTCCACTACAGATCTGTTATCTGTTTGTCTATGTGGGTGTAAATGGCCTGAGTTTACCCCTTTTGAGAGCCACATAATATTCCACCACGTATCTATTACACGTCTGTCTATCTATGTGGGTGCAAATGGCTTGTGCTTATCCTTTTGATGGATGAATAATATTCCAATATATCTAGTCACTATGTAGGTGCAGATGGCCTGAACTTATCCTTTTGAAAGCTGCATAATATTCCAGCACAATCTATTCTCTATCAGTTTGTCTATGCAGGTGTGAATGGCGTTTATCCTTTTTGATGGCCACATAATATTCCAGCGCACATCTACTGCCCACCTATCTATCTCTGTAGGTGTAAATGGCCCAGGCTTAACCTTTTTGACGGCTGCATAATATTCAACCACACGTGGATTACCTGTCTATGTAGGTGCAAATGGTCTCAGCTTATGCTTTTGATGGCTGCATAATATTCCACTACATGTCTGTTATCTATCTGTCTATGTGGGTGCAAATGGCCTGAGTTTACCCTTTTGACGGCTGCATAATATTCCAGCGCATATCCATTACCAGTCTGTGTGGGTGCGAATGGCCTGCGGGGTCCTTTTTGATGGCTGCATAATATTCCAGCGCAGATCTGTTATCTGTCTATCTACACATCTTCTTGGTCCACTCATCTGGCCTAGGACCTGAAGGCAGTTCCCATAGCTTGGCTGCTGTCCACAGCCCTGTCCACACTGCACGGGTTGGTATTTGGAGTGAGAACGGAGGCTCAGAAGTGTTGCTGGTCCCGCTCTGTGCTGAGCAAGCAGCAAGGAGTCTGTGGGCTCCGTGTTCTCAGCTGCGTCCAATCCTCGCCGGACCCCAGGGCTCTGCTTCTCTCACTGCTGCAACTCCGGATTCCCCAGGGAACAGAGCGGCCCCAGGGCCCAGAGCACCGCCCCCCACCCGTCTGTGTCAGTCCCTTGAAAGTGGGTCTCATGACACCGCACCCCAGGACCCGGGACTCATCGCCCCGAGACCCACCATGGCAGCACCCAGCACTCCACAGGCCGCAGCCTGGGCCGCCTGCCAGGCCCTGCGCCCAGGGAGCCACGCGGGCAGGTGGGATTTCTCATCTCATGGACACTCTCGGGAGGGAGCTGTGCTGTCACGGGCAAAGAATCACGTGCAGAAGTGCAGGGGGTGTGAGGGGACCCCCCAGAGACAGAGCGGGGAGCAGAACAGGTGGATGCACTGAGACCCACGGCGGAGGGGAGCAGTGGGGAGCCAGGAGGGGTCCACTGAGCCCTGGGGGGACCCTCCCTGGCTGGGGATCAGACACTCAGGCTGTGGGGGCTGCGACGGCTTTGAGGCGCTGTGCTTGAACCCACTGCGCCAGCAGGGAAGGCCCTGCCCACCGGGGTTTAAAAACCCGCCCTCCCGTCAGGACCCCGCAATCCCACTCCCAGGGATCCCCGCTCAGGACACAGAAACCAAGATTCAGAAGGACACCTGCACCCCTGTGTTTATTGCTGCTGGATCCATCATTGGAAAGACGTGGAAACAGCCTAAATGCCCATAGTGGAAGCCTGGAGTAAAAAGATGTGAGTCATAGATGCTGTGGAATATTACGCAGCCATCAAAAAGGATAAGCTCGGGCCTTTGGCAGCACCATGGATGCAGCTGGGAGGGATCAGGCTAAGTGAGATGAGCCAGAGAGAAAAGGGAAAATGCCGGATGGTTCACTCATGGCAGGAGCTTAAAGGACCAGGGGGAAGGAATAATAATAATAATAATAATAACAATAATAACGAACAACTATATTCCAGAGACATTTTACGGGTGTGGAGCGGGGGATGGGATAAAAACTGGACTGTGCCCTGGTGATGGGGGCTCATGGGGGTTGCAGCCGGGATGGAAAAAGGCACAAAATGATGCAAAAAATTGAACTATTATATTATTAAAAAAAAAATAG
>NW_004567128.1:47675-48501 GCF_000260355.1 Condylura cristata
AATCGCAAAGTGCTCGCCGAGGGGTCACTCACCCTGCTCCGGGCTTCGACCCGGTTCCGGGACCCCAGTGGGGCTGGCCGGGGCAGGGACAAGGCGGACCTAGGTCACGGGGTCACCCGAACAGGCCCCTGCGCCCTCCTTTCTCCGGCGGGGGGCAGGTGACTTCAGCGGGGCGCTGAGGCCTCGAAGCTGCCGGGCGGCGCGGCCGTCTGCAAGGGCTGAGCTTTCGCTGCCCAAGTGTCGGCTGGACCTGGACTGGACACGCTGCGTCCCCTGCGGGCGTCGCATCTTCAGAGCTGTGCCGAGGAGCGCTTCACCCCGCTGTGGCGGGAGCCCCGCGCCCCGGCTTTCGCGCGCCTCCGGCGGGGGCTTCCTGGCCCATCTGGCACCTGCCGCCAGGCAGACGCAGCGCCGGGAGCTCGGATCCAGGTTTTGCAAACGCAGCGTGGGGGTGCGGGGAGCCTGGAGACCCCGCAGCTTCCGTCTGCGCTACTCAGGGGCGGGCCACGGAGCCCGGGAAATCCATGCGCCGACCTGCCTCAGCCCGCAATGGAGCCTGTGAGAAAGCCGAGGGCGGAGGTTGCATGAGGGCGGCATCGCGCACTTGGCCAATGCGAGAAGGAGCAGAAACAGCCCCTCGGCGGCAGGGCGAGCTGAGGCAGACACATCCCGCTGGCTGCGGACGCGTGGGAGGAGCAAGGGTGGGGGCGGCTGCAAACCACAGGGCTCCCCCACCCCGGGGGGAACTGGGGGAACGTGCATGGGGGGTGCTGGCCTGAACCCACAAGAATATAGAGCTGAAATGCAGATGGCCAGCAAGCATATG
>NW_004567128.1:71818-72556 GCF_000260355.1 Condylura cristata
ACCTGCACGCACCTGCACAATGCACCTGGCGCTGGGCTCCTGCACGCTCGTGCACATACCTGCACAATGTACCTGCACCCGCCTGCATACTCACACCTGCCCACACCTGTACAACACACCTGCACACACCTGCACAATGCACCTGGCACTGGGCTCCCGCACGCTCGTGCACATACCTGCACAACGTACCTGCACACATTTGTACAACACACCTGCACGCACCTTCCCAATGCACCTGCACCCACCTCCACAATATACCTGCACCCACCTGCATACTCACACCTGCCCACACCTGTACAACACACCTGCACGCACCTTCCCAACACACGTGCACACACCTACACAATATACCTGCACCCGCCTGCATACTCACACCTGCCCACACCTGTACAACACACCTGCACACACCTGCACAATGCACCTGGCACTGGGCTCCTGCACGCTCGTGCACATACCTGCACAATGTACCTGCACACACCTGTACAACACATCTGCACGCACATGCACAATGTACCTGGCGCTGGGCTCCTGCACGCTCATGCACATACCTGCACGATGTACCTGCACACAACTGTACAACACACCTGCACGCACCTTCCCAATGCACCTGCACCCACCTCCACAATATACCTGCACCCACCTGCATACTCACACCTGCACAATGCACCTGGCGCTGGGCACCTGCACCCACCTGCAAACTCACACCTGCCCACACCTTCCCAACGCACCTGCACACAC
>NW_004567128.1:74826-75350 GCF_000260355.1 Condylura cristata
CGCGGGGACCCGGCCCATTCGCGCCGACGCCGCACAGCCCGTGAGCCAAACCGGCTCCACGCCCGCAGGCCACCCAGGCGCACGGTCACCGGGCGGCCGAGGGGCCTGTCCGCCCCTGTCCACCCCCCACTTTCGCGTTCATCACCCCGGATTTTCCTTGGCGTCGCGCGGAAACAAATCCAGAAACCGCCCAGCTGCGCCGGGCTCACCGGACAGCCTCACCGAGGTGTCCACGCCTGGCCACAAACCCTCGTCCAGCCCTCCCGGAGTGGGGTCCCCCGGCTGCCGCCCAGGCGCAGCCGCCGTCGGGCCGTTTCCTTGCGCGGCGCCGTGAGCGTGAGCGCGCGTCGGGCCGCCCGGGCGCATGGATCCTCCGGCTGCCGTCAGGGTTCGCTGTCCTCGGCGCGCCCAGCGGAGCTGCCCACTTAAGCGGGGAGCGGCCTGCAGTCACGGGCAGCTCGGCCTGTCTGCGAAGGTCCCCGCCTCCTCGCACGCGGGGTTCGCTGCAAAGCGCCCCGTGGCCC
>NW_004567128.1:76212-77390 GCF_000260355.1 Condylura cristata
CGCGGCCGGGAGCGGCCGAGCCAGAAGCGGTCAGGCCTGGCCACCCCGTCCCTCTCCCGAGGCCGCTGGTGCGCGTCGCAGCGCCGCTCCGCAGCCAAACGTGCAAACGCCCAGTGTCCGCTGCCCGGGAAAGACGCCTCGGAGGTGCTCTGGCTACCGCGGGCCTGTTGGTTGGCAAGGCGATGACTCGGGGGTACCGGGCGCCCCACCTCTGAGGACAGGCCGCTCCACACCGCCGCCCAGGCCCCTTCATCCTCCACCGCTTCCGGAAGGACCCTCCCTGCTGGGCTCCCGGCGGCCAGCGTCCCCCTCCCGGAGCTTCGTTCTGAAATCTGTTCCTCAGATTTTGTTCCGGGCAGTCACCTGGTGTCTGGCTTTGTCCTTCTGCTTTATTTCAGGGCGCACCGTCCCCTCCAGCCCCGTTCAGGTCGCCCCAACGGCAGGAGCCCGTCCTTTTTCACGGCCGCGTAGTATTCCACCGCGTGCATTTGGTGTTGTGGCCATCTCGGCCGTGTCCTCACTCTGCGTTTGAGTGGACAGACTCATCCGTGCATGGCACCCTCCAGAGTGGCCACGAAGCCGCCTCGGTCCACCCTGGGAACGAGAGCCTCACTACCAGCTACCTGGCTCTTTTAATGCTCCTGCTCTCCGGCCTTGTGCCAAGGACACGGCCGACGCTGCAGCTTCTTTCTCATCGGCTTTCAGCAGTAGATGGTGGAATACTACGCAGCTGTGAAAAAGGACCCAGCCGTTTGTGACAACGTAAATGGACAGCAGGCCATGCATAATTTTTTTTTAAATATGAAAACAGTGACTCGAAGGGACGCACGGCCCCTCCTGGACACGTTGCAGGGTTATTCTCTACGGCCAGGGGCTGGGGAACAGCCTGGGTGCCAGTGATGAGCGGCAGGTGAGTGGATTAAGAAATAGCGGGGGCCCTCCCTGGTGGCGCAGCGGGTTACAGCACAGCACTGAGAAGCTGAAGCCGCTTCCACATGAGTTCGATCCCCACCGGCCCCGGAGGTGACCCCAGGGCGCGACAGACCTCTCCTGACCCGCCCGCTGCTCCCCTCAGCAGTGGACTTCCTCGATCTGCCTGTTCTGCTCCCCACTCTGTTCCCTGGTGAATCCTCTCACCCTCCGCATCTCTGGCCTGTACCCCAGTTCTGTATGAATAA
>NW_004567128.1:77490-79328 GCF_000260355.1 Condylura cristata
CTGAGAAGCTGAAGCCGCTTCCGCATGAGTTCGATCCCCACCGGCCCCGGAGGTGACCCCAGGGCGCGGCAGACCTCTCCTGACCCGCCCGCTGCTCCCCTCAGCGTGGACTTCGTCCATCTGCCTGTTCTGCTCCCCGCTCTGTTCCCTGGTGAATCCTCTCACCCTCCGCATCTCTGGCCTACACCCCAGTTCTGTATGAATAAATAAATCTTGAAAAAAAGAAAAGAAATAGCAGCCTGTGTATGCGGCGGAATACTATACAGCCACGAAGAAGGCAGGGTCTTGCTGTTTACAACAAGGGCCCACAAGGGATTGTGCTTAATCACACAAGTCGGGAGAGAGACCATCGGCCCGACCTTTAGCGCCAAAGGACAGCACATGGCACCCATCTGGGAAATGCCAAGGGTGTCCTCACCCGGTGGCGACTTGGCTACTGCTCGGTGCCACGTGTCTTATCACAACTGAATCTCTCCCGGAAGATGCTGGGACTTGTGATGGCCGGCCTGGAGCTGGTGCGTCTCCCGTGAACCCTCAGAGTCAGGCCCCCACGGGAATGGAAGCCCTGACCGCTCCCCTCCTCGTGAGTCAGTCCCCACGGGCTGACCGGTCAGGACGGGGCGCAGAGGCATTTACCTTTCTCCTCCCGGCGTGTGTCACCGAGCACCGTCCCTTCCAGCTGCATCCACGTCGCCCCAAAAGGCAAGACCTCGTCTTTTTCACGGCCGTGTAATATTCCACTGTGGGCATACATAGACCACAGAGCTGAGGTGCTGTGGCCAGAGGTGACTAGGGTGTGGGGGTCCAACAGGCGGCTTCATTTCCTCTTCATGGGGCCACTTTGCAGTGAGCCCTGCACCCCAGCACTGCCCTGCCTGGGTACCACGCACCCCCACATCCGAAGCCCCCACGCCTGATGGTTGGAATCCGTGTGCCTGTACTGTTTCTACCAGAGCATTTCAAGAAGAGGTGGTATACATATGCCATGGAATACTACGCTGCCATGAAAAAGAGGCGCTCTTGCTGTTTGTGGTACCAGGGATGGCGAAGATGTGGTAGATACACACACACACATGTAGACACACACACCGGGCCATGCAGGTACAGTGGAATACTACGCTGTCACGAAAAAGAGACGCTCTTGCTGTTTGTGGTACCGGGGATGGAGAAGACGTGGTAGATACACACATACATACATGTGTAAACACACACACCGGGCCATCCATATACGGTGGAATACTATGCTGCCATGAAAAGAGGCGCTCTTGCTATTTGTGGTGCCAGGGATGGCAAAGATGTGGTAGGTACACACACACATATGTAGACACACACTGGGCCACGCGTGTGCAGTGGAATACTATGCTGCCGTGAAAAAGACGCTCTTGCTATTTGTGGTGCCGGGGATGGTGAAGACGTGGTAGATACATACACACATATGCAGACACACACACTGGGCCATACGTGTACAGTGGAATACTATGCTGCCATGAAAAAGAGGCACTCTTGCTATTCGTGGTACTGAGGATAGAGAAGGTACGGTAGATACATACACACATACGCACACACACACACTGTGCCGTACATGCACCGTGGAATACTACACAGCCATGAAAAAGAGCCTGTCTGCGGCTCCAGGGACGCAGAAGGCGTGGCGCGTACGTACAGTGGAATGCTACATAGCTACAAAGACGCGGTGAGCGTACACCCCGCGGAATACTACACAGCCGTGAAAAAGACGCGCTCTTGCCCTCGGTGCTACCAGGGACTGAGCAGAAAGGTGAGACGCTCCGTGACATACGTCAGAAGGGGAAAGATAAATACGGGGTGTTGTCACTTAC
>NW_004567128.1:79753-80762 GCF_000260355.1 Condylura cristata
GGGGACCCAGGACCCCGCGGGAGCCATAGAAAGTTCGCGCTGCAACTTCTCTCCTGCGGTGCCCAAGACCAGGCTCCTCGTGGGCGGGTGTGGAAGGCGTCCCGGGGGGTCCCCGCTTTCTGGAACATCCCGGAAGGCAAATGCACGCAGCCGGCGGCTTGAATATTTCCTGAGCTCGCGCCCCAGGGCCAGGCGGGCTCCGCGGACGGACAAGCGCAGACCTTGGCCTCGCTCCGCTGCGTCTCGGAGATATTCCCGCGGGGCGCGCGGTGCAGCGTCTCCTATCAAACCTATAAAGAAACGCGCGACGTCTCATTAGCCCGATAAAATATTGCGGCGCTCCGCTCTGTATTAAAAATGCAATAAAAACCAGCAGCTGATACGGATTAGGCGGCTGCGAGGGGGCGGGCTGGTGCCCGCGGAGGGTTTCAATCACGCGCTGAAAGACGGGGGTGCGGTGACGTTGCCACCCGGGCGGGCGCGCGGCGGGGTGCGCTCCCCGGCGAGGAACAGGGCGCCTGTCCCGGGCCGGAGGGCCACAGCGGCCTCGGTTGCCTCGGCCCGCTCCAGTCCCTGGGGCAGGGTCCAGTCCCCGGCCCCCGCGGCTGTAGGCACCGGCCTCTTCCCTCTGGGCTGCTTGGTCCTGCGGGGTGGGACCTTCGCTGGTCCTCAGAGGAGACCCGGCCTTCCCGTGGGAGCCCCACGCGGGGACCAGATGCTCGGACCCCCCGGGGAATCGCTGCCACGCAAAGAGCGGACCGATGTCGCCTGCGTGACCTGTGGTCAGTGAGTTAAGGTCGGTAGATGGAAGGCTGGCCAGGTGAGCAGCTGGCTGGACGATGGAGGACGGAGGATGGAGGGCGGAGGGTGGATGGGTGGATGATGGAGGATGGATGATGGGTGGATGATGGATGGATGATGGGTGGATGATGGATGATGGATGGTGGATGGATGATGGATGGATGATGGATGGTGGATGGATGATGGATGGATGATGGATGGATGATGG
>NW_004567128.1:81102-81691 GCF_000260355.1 Condylura cristata
GGATGGATGATGGATGATGGATGGATGAGGGATGATGGATGGATGATGGAGGATGGATGGATGATGGATGGATGGTGGATGGACGGTGGATGGTGGATGACGGGTGCGTGGACAGACGATGGACGGACGGACGGCGGACGAGTCTGCTGGATGTCAGTGCTTGGCTGCCTGGTGACCGGTCCGATGCCGCCCAGGTTGGTGTGTGGACTGGCTCGGTGGACAGAGCACAACATTCTATGAAAGCGAACCCCAAGCTTTCCCTTTAGGGTCACCAAGGGCACACTGCACCCCACCTCCGTATCTCCCGAATTGCAGCGCGACGTCCAGAGAAATGGCCAGAGTGGCCGCGAGCACTGAGCCGCGGCAGTCGCGTCTTTGGGGTGACCTTGGCCGCGCCCCCGAATGTCCCGTGCCGCCTCCTGCTCCTGGAGCCGGCCGGAGCCTCCCAGCCGCCTGCTCCTTCTCACTGTCCAGGGAGAGGACACAGGCCCCTCTGTCCATGGCGGGAGGCCCCTCACGCGCGCCTTCCCTCGCCGGCTCCACACTCTCCCCCCTGCACGCCGCCCGACACAGGGACTCTTGTCCGGCA
>NW_004567128.1:82141-82992 GCF_000260355.1 Condylura cristata
TGGAATATTACTCAGCCCCGAAAAGGGATGGGGACTTGGGCACTCATGTCACATTGTGGCCACGTGGTGGAATATTACTCAGCCCTGAAAAGGACAAGGAGCCCGACACACGTGTCACCGTGTGGCCACACAGTGGAATATTACTCAGCCCTGAAAAGGACGGAGAGCCTCAGGCCTATGCCAGAGTGTGGCTGCGCGGTGGAATATTACTCAGCCCTGAAAAGGACAAGGAGCCCGACACACGTGCCACAGTGTGGCCACACAGTGGAATATTACTCGGCCCTGAAAAGGACGGAGAGACTGACGGTCGTGCTGGAGTGTGGAATTTTACTCAGCCCCCCAAAGGATGGGGAGGCGGACACTCATGTCACAGTGTGGCTGCACAGTGGAATATTACTCAGCCCTGAAAAGGACAGGGAGCCCGACACTCATGCCGTAGTGTGGCCATATGGTGGAACATTACTCAGTCCTGAAAAGGATGGAGAGCCTGGCACTCATTCCAGAGTGTAGCTGTGTGGTGGAATATTACTCAGCCCCGAAAAGGACAGGAGCCGGAGATGCATATCACAGTGTGGCCGCACGGTGGAAAATTTCTCAGTCCTGAAAAGGACAGGAAGGCTGTAACACATATAGTGTGACTGCACAGTAGAATATTAATCAGCCCTGAAAAGGATGGGGAGTGTGACACTCATGTCACAGTGTGCCCACGCACGTGGTGGGATATTACTCAGCCCCGAAAAGGGATGGGGACCCGGACACTCATGTCACAGTGTGGCCGCATGGTGGAATATTACTCAGCCCTGAAAAGACAAGGAGCCTGACACACATGCCAGAGTGTGGCCACACAGTGG
>NW_004567128.1:83732-86037 GCF_000260355.1 Condylura cristata
CACTCATGTCACAGTGTGGCCGCATGGTGGAATATTACTCAGCCCTGAAAAGACAAGGAGCCTGACACACATGCCAGAGTGTGGCCACACAGTGGAATATTACTCAGCCCTGAAAAGGACGGAGAGCCCGAGGCTTATGCCAGAGTGTGGCTGCACGGTGGAATATTATTCAGCCCCGAAAAGGACAAGGAGCCCGACACACGTGCCACAGTTTGGCCACAACAAGTGGAATATTACTCAGCGCTGAAAAGGACGGAGAGACTGACGGCCGTGCCGGAGTGTGGAATTTTACTGAGCCCCCCAAAGGATGGGGAGGCGGACACTCATGTCACAGTGTGGCTGCACAGTGGAATATTGCTCAGCCCTGAAAAGGATTGAGAGCCTGGCACTCATGCCAGAGTGTAGCTGTGTGGTGGAATATTACTCAGCCCCGAAAAGGACAGGAGCCGGAGACGCATGTCACAGTGTGGCCGCACGGTGGAATATTTCTCACTCCTGAAAAGGACAGGAAGGCTGTAACACATATAGAGTGTGACTGCTGAGTAGAATATTAATCAGCCCTGAAAAGGACGGGGAGCGTGACGCTCATGTCACAGTGTGCCCACACGATGGGATATTACTCAGCCCTGAAAAGGAAGGGAACCCGGCACTCATGTCACGGTGTGGCCGCATGGTGGAATATTACTCAGCCCTGAAAAGGACAAGGAGCCTGACACACGTGTCACAGTGTGGCCACACAGTGGAATATTACTCGGCCCTGAAAAGGACGGGGAGAGGACACTCGTGTCACGGTGTGGCTGCACGGTGGAGAGCCCAAGGCTTATGCCAGAGTGTGGCTGCACGGTGGAATATTATTCGGCCCTGAAAAGGACAAGGAGCCCACAGTGTGGCCATGCAGTGGAATATTACTCAGCCCTGAAAAGGACGGGGAGCCCGACACCCATGCCATAGTGTGGCCATGTGGTGGAATATTACTCAGTCCTGACAAGGATGGAGAGCCTGGCACCCGTGCCAGAGTGTAGCTGCGTGGTGGAATATTACTCAGCCCTGAAAAGTATGGGGAGCGGACACTCGCGTCACGGTGTGGCCGCACGGTGGAATATTACTCAGCCCTGAAAAGGACAAGGAGCCCAACACACGTGCCACAGTGTGGCCATGCAGTGGAATATTACTCAGTCCTGAAAAGGATGGAGACCCCGAGGCTTATGCCAGAGTGTGGCTGCACGGTGGAATATTACTCAGCCCCGAAAAGGACGGGACCTCTCAAACTAGCGCTCATCGCCACGCCTTGAAAATATCACGTCAGCCCGACAGACCCCCCTGTAGGATTCCACCGGTGTGAAATCTGCAGAACCGAGACATTTGTCGAGTCGGAAGAGGTGAACAGCGTCCAGGGAGCGGAGGAGGGGAGTGGACGGGGCTGACAGCTCGTGGGGCTGCGTGGCCTTGGGGTGACTGGGGGACGAGCTGGCCCCCTTTGGACCCACGGGGCCACCCTCTCCCGGGGAAACATCCCTGGCCGGAGCTTCTGGCCACGCTGACCACGCTGACCGTGTCCTTTGGCAACCGGACAGGTTTCTGGGGACACCTCAGCGCCCGACCCG
This sequence comes from Condylura cristata, assembly GCF_000260355.1. Lineage (NCBI taxonomy): Eukaryota > Metazoa > Chordata > Mammalia > Eulipotyphla > Talpidae > Condylura > Condylura cristata. The sequence goes on from NW_004567128.1 coordinate 85,337, forward strand.
CGTCCCAGCTGCTCAGCAAGACCCCACAGGCCAGAGGCACCGGCCAGTCGCTCCTCGCTTCTCTGCTGCGCGCCCAGCCCCAGGGACATTCGGCGACGCTCTGACCCTGCGGCTCCCGGATGCCTTTCCCACGCGCGTCTCCTGGAACCCGACGGGCCGCTGCGCCCTTCAGCGACCGGCGGGTTCTGGGCGCACCTGTGTGGGGCGCTTGTGCGGCCCCCCGGGGTCCCCAGGGCTCTGGGAGTCCCAGCGCGTGGACACCCATCCCCACCGCCCGGGGCCCCCAAGCTGCAGAGGCGCGAAGGGGTTCCGGGGCGCAAGACCTTGCTCGGTGCGCGCACGTCGGGGACCTCGCAGGCGCTTGTTCTGCAAGATGCGTTCCGCGGGGCGAACCCGGTTGATCAACCTGGGCTCCGGGGAGGCCTGTCTGCACCCGGGAAATCCCAGCAGGCGCCAGGAGTCTCTGCAGGGGCCCGCGGGGGACAGGGGGCGCTTGTGGGTGTGCGCGCCCGGGTCCTTCGCCTGGATGGCGGCGCCCCGCACCTCCCCGCGCGCAGCCCCCCTGGGCACCCCGAGTCCAGGGCTGTGGCGCGCGCGTCTCGGTGGGTGCAGGCGCGCACCGGGCTGGGCGTGGCGGCGCTGGCCGGGAACTGCCCAGGGCCTCGCGGGTTCCGCGGACTCTGCCTCCCGGACACGCCCCC
>NW_004567128.1:87524-88273 GCF_000260355.1 Condylura cristata
TGCTCAGAACAGGCCCCAAAACCCCATGACAGGCCCCCAAGAAGCCAGAACAGACCCCCAAGATGCTGGAACAGGCCCCAAGATGCCAGAACAGGCCCAAAGATGCTCAGAACAGGCCCCAAGATGCCAGAACAGAATCCCCAAATGCCAGAACAGACCCCAAGATGCCAGAAGAGGCCCCCAAGACGCCCAGAACAGGCCCCCAAGATGCTCAGAACAGGCCCCAAGTTGCTCAAAACAGGCCCCAAAACCCCATGACAGGCCCCCAAGAAGCCAGAACAGACCCCTAAGATGCTAGAACAGGCCCCAAGATGCTCAGAACAGAAACCAAGAGGCCAGAACAGGCCCCCAAATGCCAGAACAGGCCCGAAGATGCCAGAACAGGCCTCTAGATGCTCAGAACAGGACCCCAAGATGCTAGATCAGGCCCCAAGATGCTCAGAACAGGCCCCAAGATGCCAGAACAGGCCCCAAGTTGCTCAGAACAGACCCCAAAACCCCATGACAGGCCCCCAAGAAGCCAGAACAGACCCCCAAGATGCCAGAACAGGCCCCAAGATGGAAGAACAGGCCCCAAGATGCTCAGAACAGGCCTCAAGTTGCTCAAAACAGGCCCCCAAGAAGCCAGAACAGGCCCCAAGATTCTCAGAACAGGCCCCAAGATGCTCAGAACAGGCCCCAAGATGCCCAGAACAGGCCCCCAATATGCCAGAACAGGCCCCAAGATGCCAGAACAGGCCCCAAGATGC
>NW_004567128.1:93722-97076 GCF_000260355.1 Condylura cristata
GCGGGGCGCAGGGCGCCCTGGGGGCCCCGCGTGCTGGGGTGGGAGGAGACGCCCCGGCGTGACTCAGTGCTGCCTGCGGGCAGCTGGCTCCTCGGCGGGCTGCAGTCGGGCGCCATCAAGGCGGCCTCGCTTAGAGCACTGTTGTCGGGGTGCGGGAGGGGCCCCCGTTTCCAGCCCCGGCGGATTCGCCTGCTGCCCGCCGGGAAGTGTCGGGGTTCCCTGGGCGTGTCTGGGATGTTCAGGGGTCCCGGCGGGCCAGCACTGTCTGTCTACCGAGACCCAGGCGGCCCCGGGGGGCCCCTCTGCGCTTGTCCGCCCCGTGACTGACCTGGACCTCGAAAGGGGGCCTTGCCCCAACCCACGGAGCGGGGCGCAGACGGCGAGTGGACGGACCTGTGTCCGCTTCAGAAGCGGAAACTCCCCAGGACAGACAGGGACGTCCCGTCCCTTATTCTCAAGTCTCCGCCATCTCTGCAGCGACCCTCCTGGGCACGGACGCTCGTCCCCAGCACCCCATAAGGCAGACACCCGTAGAGACCCCAACACAGCCCTGGCCCGCCGGCCGCGCCGCCCGATGGCTCTGTCGGGCTCCTTCGGGGTGCATCGCTGGACGGGGGCGGGCACCCCCGAGGCCGCCAGCTTCCCGCTGGGAGAGCTGGTCGAGCAGCCGGCCGCTCTGGGGGTTCTCGGCTTGTCCGCTGTCATCCGCTTCGTCCCTCACACCGGCCGCCCCTGGACGTCCTCGGCCCTTTTCTCTCGTCCACTCCCGCTGAGGTCAGAACTCCGTGCTGGGGTGCTGGTCGGAGCTGCGGGGGCGAGGGGACGCCCCAGAGACACAGCGGGGCGCAGGACAGGCGGATGCACTGAGACCCACGGCTGCGGGAGCCGCGGGGTGACAGGAGGGGTCCGCTGCGCCCTGGGGGTCCCTCACACCCGCTCCCCTGCGACTTCGATCCCCGGCCGGGGCCGGGGGGGGACCCCAGGGTGCATGCAGCCGACCCCTCCAGTCTCCCCGCGGCTCCCCTCAGCAGTGGACCTCGTCCACCTGCCTGTCCTGCACCCCGCTGTCTCCGGGCACTGCTCCCACCGCCCGGCACCTCTGGCCCGCGCCCCAGTTCTGTGTGCACAGAGAAACGCATCTTGAAAGAAATATCCTCTCGAGCAATCAAAGGGGGACCCCAAACAGTGACTCAAAGAGCCCCTCGTGCAAGCAGAGATGCGTTGAGGCGTCCCCGCTCTCGGGACGCGGAGGACAAGAGCCATCAGCGCCTTGATCGCACCCGACCTGCAGCCCACAGGGGAACACACATTCCCCGCGGCCCCTTGGGGCGGGGCGTGTGCAGCTGAGGCCGGCCCGTGGGGTGCCTGTGAGTAGCTGCCTCGGCGGCGGTTGATCCTGTGAGTGACACATGTCTCGGCTGTTGATCCTCGTGCCAGTCCAGCTCCTGGGGAACCGCCCGCCCTGCCCGCGCCCCACTCCCGTGTGTTGAGCGCAGACCCTCGGGGGCCCCCGGGCACCCCGCTCCGCCGTTTCTGGGCGTCCGGCCCCGCCCGGGTGTGGCGCGGCCGAGGGTGACTCACGGGGCCGCCCCGCGCCCTGCCTGCGGTCTGCTCGCTCCTGTTGTCAACAGCGGCCCGCGCAGGAACCCCCACACTTCCTTCCTTTTTCCTCCACTCTCGGCGGCCTGCGAACAGCTGCAGCGGGCAGGGCGGCGGCAGCCCGGGCTGCCCCCTCCCGGGACGCAGGACGGCCCTGCCCGGCTCCCATGCGCGGCCCTGACCCGCCGCCTCGGCCTCGGCGGCCTCTGGCACCGGGCAGACGCTGCCTTTGGAAAGGGGCCCGGCCCTGCCCCTTGCTGGGCCCGGCCAGCGGCCAGCGGAGGCCTGACATTCCAGGGAGGTGACGTCCGCCCCGACCACGTGGCCTGGGCTCTCGGAAGCGGCCAGCCCGGCCGGCCGCCGCCTGGAGGCAGCTGCACTCCCTGGGCCTGCGCGGCAGGTGCACAGATTTTGTCAATATTGCAGGGGGCAGGGCTGAGCGCGGCGGCGTGGCGCGGGGGCCCTGCGGGGGAGCCACAGACACGCTAGTCCGGGGTAGGGCGCAGCTGGGGCTGCAGACAGGAGGGGCTGGCGGGGCCTCGGGGTGACGGAGCTGCGGGGGACGGCCGGCTGCGCGCACCCTGGGGTGCTACCGGGGAGGATGGGACAGCCCCAGGGGTGGATGGATGGATGATGGATGGTGGATGACGGATGGTGGATGATGGATGATGGTGGATGACGGACGGATGACAGATGCATGTTGGATGGTGGGTAGATGGTGGATGGACAATGGAGGAGGATGGACGGTGCGCGGACGCCGTGGGCGCTGCGTGGGCTGGCAGGTGGACACACAAGCCTACACCTAGCTGCTACGTGGCACGGAGCGGACAGACAACTGCCCGACCATCGTGAGCAAAGACTGCAGACAGGCCAGGCGTCTGGACGCGTGGCGCGAGGTGGGTGGGAGGCCACGGGGTGCGGACGTGTGCGGCCGACAGACAGAGGGGGGCGGGCCGCCTCCCTCCGTGGCTTCTGCGGGACGTGAGCGCCCTCAGAGCGCCAGCGCAGACGCCCGCCCTCACCCACAGGCCGCCGGCGCTCTGACCCTGCGTTCCCCGCGCGCCTCTGATAAGGGGAACTGCTCGGGCTGGAAAGGCCGAGGGGAGGGCTGGGCTGGGCTCAGCCGGCTGCAGGCGGCATCACAGCCCCATTCTGCAGTTTCTTAAATTTCCTGGGCCCCGGATCTCCTCCTTCCGCCCTATCTTGTGTGATATAACCACTGGCCCAGATTTTCAATCCAGTTTCCTTCATTGCATCTAATTGTACCCGTGGTGTCTCACAACCCCCCATCTGCACTTGTGCAAATTTTCTGGGCCCCGTATCTCCTCCTTCCCCCCTATCTTTTGTGATATAACCAGTGACCCAAGTTTCTTAAATTTTCCTGGGCCTGCATCTCCTCCTTCCACCCTATCTTGTGTGATATAACCACTGGCCCAGATTTTCAAACCAGAGTTTCTCCTCATTGTATCTAATTGTGCTCACAGCGTCTCACAACTTCCCACCACCCCGGTCTGGAATTTCTTAAATTTTCCTGGGCCTGCATCTCCTCCTTCCGCCCTATCTTGTGTGATATAACCACAGGCCCAGATTTTCAAACCAGATTTCCTCCTCATCACATCTAATTGCGCTCACAGTGTCTCACAACCACCCCTTCATCCACTCCCCCGTCTGGAATTTCTTAAATTTTCCTGGGCCCTGTATCTCCTCCTTCCCCCCTATCTTTTGTGATATAACCAGTGACCCAAGTTTCTTAAA
>NW_004567128.1:99850-100831 GCF_000260355.1 Condylura cristata
ATCCATCATCCACCATCATCCATCCATCATCCATCCATCCACCATCCACCATCCATCATCCATCCATCATCCATCATCCATCCATCATCCACCATCATCCATCCATCACCCATCATCCATCCACCGTCCATCATCCATCCATCATCCACCATCCATCCATCATCCATCCATCCACCATCCACCATCCATCATCCATCATCCATCCACCATCATCCATCATCCATCCACCCTCCATCCGTCATCCACCCACCATCCACCCATCTGCCACCTGTCTGTCCATCTACCACCGATCCTCCCGTCATCCCTGCATCCTCCCTTCCTTCCTTCTTCCATCCACCCATCCACCATGGATGCTGCATCCATCACCCGTGTGCTCATCACCCTCCCCCAGCCACCCACCCCCGACATCAGCCTCCCTGCATTTACTCAGCGTCTTTCTCTGCCCATCTGCTACTGTCTCCGGGGAGGCCGAGTCCACTGTGTGGGCATCCGTGGCCTCCCCACGTGCCCTCCCCCAGCCACGGGCTCCCGCACACACAACTCCAGCCCAGAGCTGGGATTTTAAGGGGCATCTGTGCCCTCAGCTCTGCGCAGCGGCCTCGGGGTGAACCAGCTGCCCCCCGTGTCCTGCCCCTGGAGAGCAGCAGTGCAGACTCCCCGGGGTCCCCACGGCCCCGTGCCCGTGCCAGGGACACCGGGCGCGGCTGGGAGCCTCAGCGTGACCCACTCAGCATGTGACCTTTGGGCCGTGCCGAGCGCCGGATGTGATCTGAAACCCAAAGGGAACGGGCCGTGCTGTTGCCAGAAGCCGCCGGGCTTTGAGTCACTGTCCCTGGCTGGGTTTGCAGAGGGGCGGTGGCGCCCTGGGCTGGGCAGGGCTGAGTCATCGGCCTTCAGCCCTGAGTCAGCCTGGCGCGCTCACCCTCCTCCCCCAGGGCAGTGCGCGCGCGCCCAGCCTCGTTTGCGGGTCCCCTCACCGCC
>NW_004567128.1:101376-102250 GCF_000260355.1 Condylura cristata
GCGTGCTGGCGGCCCGGAGGTGAGCAGGGCCCGCGAGCTGCCAAGCATTCAGGCGCACGTGCACACCCGTGTGCACACCTGGACACGCACACCTGTGCCTGCCGGTACCTGCACCTGCACCTGCACACGGGCCGCACAGCTGTGTTGACACACCTGCGCACACCTACCCCACACTTGGGTCCGCACACGGGCGTGCACACCGGGGCCTGCCAGTGCACACACCTGCGCCCGCACACACCTGGGTGTGCACACCTGTCCGCACACCTGGCCCGCACACGGCCCCCCGCACACCTGTGCCTGTCCCTGGGTGTGGTCACCTGTGCCCGCCAGTGCACACACCTGCGCGTGCACACACCTGGGCGTGCACACCTGTCTGCACACCTGTCCGCACACCTGGCCCGCACACGGCCCCCCGCACACCTGTGCCTGTGCCTGGGTGTGGTCACCTGTGCCTGCCAGTGCACACACCTGCGCCCGCACACACCTGGGTGTGCACACCTGTCTGCACACCTGTCGCACACCTGGCCTGCACACGGCCCCCCGCACACCTGTGCCTGTCCCTGGGTGTGGTCACCTGTGCCCGCCAGTACTCACACCTGCGCCCGCACACACCTGGGCGTGCACACCTGTCCGCACACCTGTGCGCACACCTGGCCCGCACACGGCCACTCGCACCTGCACCGGCCGCCGGCCCCGAGCCCAGCGCGGCGGCGGTGTGTGCGTCTCCGTCCGCCAGGGTCGGTCCCTGCCCGCTCTGAACGGCCCTTTCTCCGCAGGTGATGACCTGAATCTGTGGGACGCCCTGGACGGTGAGTGGCCCTCGAGCTGGGCCGCGTCCGCGTCTGCGCTGCCCACAGGAGCTCGGCCGGCGACG
>NW_004567128.1:103310-104829 GCF_000260355.1 Condylura cristata
CCACACAGCTCCGTGGCCACCACACAGCTCCGTGGCCGAAAGCAGGATTGTGCGGTGGCCGCACGGGTTTGTGTGACCGCCCGCGCGTGTTCGCGAATACAGAGCGACTGTCCCCGCTTGTGTGTGGGACACAGGTCGTCACATGCGCAGCTTACATGTCGTAGGCGTGTAGGCGTCTACTGGAACCTGAAAGCCCGTTCCGGCCTGTTTATCTCATGTATGTTGCGGTACCAAGTCGGTCACGCACGGACACCTGGACCTAGTGATGTCAGTCTGTGCCGACTTTCGTCAGCGTGTAACGGAAGCGGAGGAGAGCCAGGGACATTCCTGGGAAAATGACGGTGGACACGACCGCCGTGCGGAGACGCGGGAGCTTCGCGGACACAGAACCGGCCAACGTGAAATCTGGGAGCTTGATCTTCGGCGAGGACGTGGGACCGCGAAGCCCCTGCAGGAGGGAGCGCGGTCACGCTCCCTCATGTGCGCGGCCCCGTCTAACAAATACGGGCCATCGTCCTCGGATTTTATCGTGCGTGACTCTTGTGACCGGTGATTCACTGCTGCGCGCAAGAGCTGCGGCCAGAGCCCGAGTGCGGGGGTGACGGGACCCCCCCAGAGGCAGAGCGGGGAGCAGCACGGCGGATCCACAGAGCCCCGCGGCGGAGGGGTGTCTGCTACGCCCTGGGCTCACATTCCCGGCCATCCCCGGACACCCCCGGCCCTGGGAGGGGGCAGTCGTGTTCCTGCGAGCTGCCCTGGGCGCTGGGCTGCCCCTCCGGACCGCTCTTGGGGTGCTGAGCTGCCTCCTCCTGGCTCAGACCCCTCCAGGAACCGGGCAGGCGCTGAGGCGATGAGCCATCGCTGCAGCTCTCCCCCAAGATACTGGGGAGTCCCGCCCTTTCCCTGCGGGGGGCCACAGGGACCCCAGAAGAGCCCCGGGGTCCAGGGCAGGCCACCTCGACCCGGGGAAGCCCAGGGTCACCCACCACCGTCCCTGGCGGGCCCGACCCGGTCCCGGCGCGCCTGACCTACCTGCTGCTCCCGCGCGGGCCCATGCATCGAGTCTGGGGCTCCCCCGGGGCCTGTTGGGCGGAGCCTGCACCCCCAGGCACCCCCAGGCACCAGCCTGCAGCGTCTCCTGGTCTTGCCCGGCTCCCCTCTGACCTCCGTTTCTCCTCCTGCAGGGGACGACTTCAACCTGGAGGACGCCCTGGGCGGTGGGGGAAGCTGTGAGTGTCCCCTGGGCCCCCCGCGCGGCCTCTGGCCCGCGTCCGCCTCCTGCTGTGTCCCCAGAACGTGCTGCCCGAGGCCGCGCGGCCCACGAGCTTGGCCCCAAAAGCTACAACCTCCCTGGCTTGAGCTCACCCCTTTCTGTCCACGCTGACATGTTTGCACGCTCTTTGGGGTGCCGGAAACGAGGCGGAGGTTCGCGCTTCGCCGCGCGTCCCCCAGGCTGGCGCGCTCGGCGGCGGCCATATTGAAATCGTCGCCACCCCGCGTCTTGGCGGGCGCCGGGCTC
>NW_004567128.1:105994-107160 GCF_000260355.1 Condylura cristata
TTTTTTCTTTACGCACACAGAACTGGGGTGCAAGCCAGAGGGCTTGCGAGGGGGCTCCCCAGAGGCAGAGCGGGGCCCAGAACGGGCGCCCCCACTGCCAGCTCCCTGTGGCCCCAGATTTGGGCGAAACACCGACCCCACTGGGCAGGGAGAGGCGAGTGAGGGTCGGCGTCGGGGGGCCGCGGCGCCTGATTTCCATTTCTTCCGGTGTCAACTTTCTGCCAAGTCTCGGCAGGAGGCGTCCCGGGACGGTGCAGACAGCGTGGGGGGCTGCCGTCAGCGCATCTCGGGGGGGTCGTGCTCGTGACGGGGCCCCGGGGCCCCTCCGGGTCTGCAGTGGTTTGCATCCCCGCCCCCCCGAACCGAGGGGCCGTGCGGGGTGACGCTGTCTGCTCCCCCCCTAGGTGGCTTCTCAGATTCTGACCTCTTCGACGGGACAGCGGATGGAGGTAGGTGGGGGGGGGTCGCCCTTCTGGCCCCCCGAGGCCAGGTCCCAGACTTGTGTTAAAGTCTGGGGAGCCCCTCACCCCCGCTCCTGGCCGCGCATCGCCCGCCAGCCGTCTGATCTACCGGTCACCCGCTGCGTCACCGTTGGGTGTGTTGACCTCGTCTGGTTTCTATTTCTTCCGGCGTCAGCTTTGTCCCGGGTCTCGGCTGGACGGGCCCCGGGACGTCTCAGGCGTAGACACCGAAGGCCAAGTGGGACGGGGTGACGGGGTGGCCCCCGGCACCCCGGACTCCCCCCGGCGTCCTCAGAGCCGTCGGCGACGGTCAGCATCCGTCGGCGTTTACGTGTCCGGCGTCCGCGTATTGACACAGGACCGTGCTGTGTAGACCGTGTCTGCACACGGGTCTTTCTGTCCGTCGCGAAGCCTGTGGCCGGCGGGGAGCAATGGCCAGCAGCCCAGGGGGCCCAGGGGGCTCGTGGGGGGCCACTGCAAAGGACGCCCCGCGCCCGGTCCCATCTGTGCCCTGTCACCCCCTCGGGCGTGGTCGGCCCTCAGGGTCTTTGGGGTGACCGTCGTGTGCGAAAGGCTCCCCAACGCTTCTGTCTTGCAGGAGGCGGTGGCCACGGCGGCCGTGCTGGCCCCGAGGGACATGACAACACGCAGAATGGCGGGGCGCCCCAAGGTACGTCCCCCCCACGTCCTCACCCCGGGGGGGGG
>NW_004567128.1:107700-109837 GCF_000260355.1 Condylura cristata
GCCAAGATCAGGGGTGCCCTGTTAGGAACAAGGGTGACCCGTCAGGAACGGGGGTGCCCCATCAGGAATGGGGTGCCGGCCAAGATAAGGGGTGCCTGGCCAGGAATAGGGGTGTCCGGCCAGGAACACAGGGGCCCCAACAGGAACGGGCGTTCCCCGGCCAGGAACCGGGGTGCCCGGCCAGGAACCGGGGTGCCTGGCCGGGAATGGGGGTGCCCCACTGGGAATGGAAGTGCCCCACCCACAACAGGGGTGCCCCATCAGGAACAGGGGTGCCCCATCAGGAATGGGGGCGCCGGCCAAGATCAGGGGTGCCCGGCCAGGAACGGGGGTGCCTGGCCAGGAACGGGGGTGCAGCCAGCCCCTTCCATCTTGTAGCAGGATGAGAGCCCACGTTGGGGCTCCCCAAGCACCCTGCCTCGAGCTCTGCCTTCCGCTCCCCTTCTTGTTCACGTCGCACCCCCTTTCTGACCGAGACCCCTGGGGAGCCCGCACACCCCCGAGGGAGCGGCTGCACCGTGGCCGAGCCCCAGCACGGGCCGGGGGTTCGGGGACGCCCCAGCCGCTTCCTGGGGTGCTCACGCGCCGTGTCGCCCCCCAGCCGACTCCCCCGGGGTGCTGTCGGGCATCATCGGGAGCGTGGTGGTGGCCGTGGTCGGCGCCGTGTCCAGCTTCATCGCCTACCAGAAGAAGAAGCTGTGCTTCAAGCAGTCTGGTGAGCCCCCCGCGCCCCCTGCACCCCACTAACTCACGGCCGCTTCCTGAAACACTAACGGCCCCCACGGACCCGGGGGCGTCGCCCCGTGGCTCAGCTCGGCGGCGAGGGGGTCACGGCCACCCCAGCAGGTGCGTCCGGTGGGCGGCGTGGGGGACACGTGTGGTTTGGGGGCGCCCCGGGGTGCCCCCAGCTGCCGTTGTGTCTGGGGGGGCTTTGAAAGCCCTTGGTGAGGCCCCCGTGGGTTCCGAGGTCCCCGGCCTCGGGTGGGGGGCAGGAAGGTCTGGGGCCCCCCCGGGGGGGCCCTGTGGACTTAGCTGCCACCCACTGATTGGAAGTGGGGTTCAGAAGACGGGCACAGGGACAGGTCTCCCCTGCGCTGGCCCCATCCCCGGGTGCTGGGGGTGGAGGAAGCTTCCTGTTTCCGGGGTGCAAACAGCTGAACCTTTTTTCGCAAAAAAACAAGAGTGTGGTTCTGTGCCACGGGCTTTGGGGGGTCTCGGGCACTCTGGGCGGGGATGAACCCCGAGAGGCAGTTCCTAGACGGTGCTCGGGTCTGTCATTCTCTGACCCGGTAACCATGCGGGGTACGGGGGGCCCCCGCTTATCTCTGGATGTGATGTTCCCCGCGGGGTGCACACAGATGAGCGTGGCCACCCCGAGCGTCTCTGTGGCCGCGGGGTGCAGACTCCCACGATAAAGAGACTTGAGCGCGGTCTCTGGGGTGCCCTTGCTGGGCTCAGGGAGGGAGGACCAGGGCAGGGGGCAGCGGGGAGCGCCCTGGGGTCCCTCCCTGGCCAGTGGGGAGCGCACTCGTGCTCAGACTCAGCCCTGCACCACGAGGGAGACCCCCCAATTATTTTACAGATGTAGTTGTTCATGCATCCGAGAGCTGGGGTGCAGGACAGAGATGCGGGGGTGAGGGGACCCCCCAGAGCCAGAGCGGGGAGCTGCTGCGCCCTGAGGTCCCTCCCTGGCCTCAGGCTGCAGCACTGACCGCCTGAGGGGGACCCCCAGGCCACCAGGGCGCCCCCAACTACTCCAGAAGTCCCTGAACAAAGCTGGGGTGCAGGACTGAGATGCAGGGGCGAGAGGACCCCCCAGAGCCAGAGCGGGGAGCAGGACAGACGGATGCACTGAGACACACGGCGGAGGGGAGCAGCGGGGAGACCGGAGGGGTCTGCTGCGCCCCGAGGACCGTCCCTGGCCTCAGGCTGCAGCACTGACCGCCTGAGGGGGACCCCCAGGCCACCAGGGCGCCCCCAATGACTCCAGAATTCCCTGAACAAAAGCTGGGGTGCAGGACACAGATGCAGGACTGAGGGGACCCCCCAGAGCCAGAGCAGGGAGCAGGACAGACGGCTGCACTGAGACCCAGGGCTGAGGGGAGCAGCGGGGAGCCAGGGGGGGTCCGCTGCGCCC
>NW_004567128.1:111177-111847 GCF_000260355.1 Condylura cristata
GCCCGGCGGCTCCGCGTGGCTCGTCTGAGTCCAGAGCAAAGCCGGGCGCCTGCCCACCTCCTGCTCCCCAGAGAAGGCTCCCCCGGGGGGACCCCGCTTCCGTGCGCCCGGCGAGCTGGGGCCCCGGGAGGCCGCTGGGCGCAAAGAAACACAGATGCGTGAGGGCCGACGCGGGAGCGCGCGCCCCATTTCCTCCAGTGCGCGCGGAGGGCGCAGCCGGCCCCCGGTGACCCCCAGCCCCGGGCAGAACCCCGTGGGGACTTGCGCCTCTGGGGCCCCGGGGCCACCCCTGCGCCCCCGCCCTGCCCACCGGCCCTCTGTCCACCTGTCTCCGCGCTGCCAACGTCGCCGACTGCCCCGTTTCCCGGGAAAACCCGACATCTCGAAAGCCCCGAATCCGGAGACCAGAAATTGGAGGTGGGGCTGTTCTGGGGTGCGTCTCGCCCCGACAAGCCCCCGGCGGCGTCCGTGCCAGCTGCGTGTCTGTGCGCGCTCGGGCCTGCAAACTGGGGCGAGGAAGGGCGGGGCTCTCGCGGGGAACCCCCCTCCCCGGCTCTGGCTGGATGCCCCGTCTGGCGCAGGCGGGAGTCTCCCCCGAGCCCCAAAACACGGCTGGCGCTAATTCCCTCTGCCACGTGGGCACTGTGGGCATCTGCCTGTCCAGCGGCCC
>NW_004567128.1:112597-113927 GCF_000260355.1 Condylura cristata
GGGGGCGCGGGGGCTCCCCGCTTTCCCTGGTGCTGGTGTTGGGGACACAGGAGGATGCGATTCACCGGGAAAAGATGCCGACGACAAGCTCGGTGAGGGCTCCGTTCGGGAGCTTGGAGTGAGGGTGTCCAGGAGACTCATTTGCAAAAACGGGGGGCCGCTCATACGTCATTTGCAAAATGGGGTGCCGCTCATATGTCATTTGCAAAAACGGGGTGCTGCTGATACGTGTGTTGTGCTGTTGATCTTGGTCGCCTGTGCACACACCCTGGTCCAGCGGAGACCGCTCATATGTATTTGGAAAAACGGGGGGCCTCTCATACGTCACTTGAAAAAACGGGGGCCGCTTATATGTCATTTGCAAAAACGGGGGGCCGCTTATATGTCACTTGCAAAAACGAGGGGCTGCTTATTCGTCTGTTGTGCTGTTGGTCAAGGTCGTCTGCGTACACACCTGGTTCAGGGGAGATGGCTCCTATGTCATCTGCCAAAAATGGGGGGCTGCTTATATGTCACTTGCAAAATGGGGTGCCGTTTACATGTCTGTTGTGCTGTTGGTCAAGGTCGTCTGTGCACACATCCTGGTCCAGGGGAGACCGCTCCTACCTCATTTCCAAAAACTGGGGGCCGCTTATACATCATTTGCAAAAACGAGGGGCCGCTTATATGTCACTTGCAAAAACGGGGGGCTGCTTATACGTCTGTTGTGCTATTGGTCAAGGTCGTCTGCAAGGTTGTCTGTGCACGCACCCTGGTCCAGGGGAGACCGCTCCTACCTCATTTCCAAAAACGGGGGGCCACTTATACATCATTTGCAAAAACGGGGGGCCGCTTATACATCACTTGCAAAAATGGGGGGCTCTGTTCTTCTTGCAGCTGACCAGAGTGAGATGAACATGGAGAACCACAGCAGCAAGGCCGAGCCCCCCGGTGAGAAGACGCTGGACGTCCAGCTGGGCCCCTCCTCGTGGGGCCACGGGCTTGGGGGTGCCCCGAGGTCTCGAGGGATTCGTGGGGGTGGGCGATTGGGGGTGCGGGGGGCAGAGATGCGTCTTTGCGTGGATCTTGGAGAAGAGGTGGGCGGGCTGGGCCGGACTGACCAGCAGGGGGAGTCTGAGGCTTGTCCTTTCCCTTGGGGGTGCGTTGTGAGCCCAGTTAGATGAAACAGAAAGAGGGGGGCCCCCTTGTGGAGGGTTAGGGGCGTTGGGGGGTCTGGGGATGCCCTGTGGAACCTCTCCTGTCTCTGCCCTTGACAGTTCAGCAGACGCTTCTGGAGAAGTAGGACGAGGGCAGCAGAGAGAGCCCCCGGGTCCAGAGTGGGGACCCCCCC
>NW_004567128.1:115836-116836 GCF_000260355.1 Condylura cristata
CTCCCCACTCCAGCTGCTCCCCCAGCAAGAAGCTTCTCCCCTGCGTCAGCCACTCCACTGGCAATGAGCTACTCCCCTGCCTCAGCTGCTCCTCCCGCCTCAGCTACTCCCCTTTCTCCAAGCGTGGACACGCCCCGAATCTGTTCAGCCGACGCTCCCGGCAAGACGCGACATGCTTTGGTGGGAGAGATTCTGGGGTGCAACCGCGCGTCCTCGGGGCTCCCGGCTGTCCTGCCAACCCATGACGGCGGGGGGGGGGGGCGTCACACCCCTGGGGCGTGCAGTGGCCCCGGAGCTCAGCCCCTCTGCAGGGCGCCGAGCGCTTCCCTCTGCGCGTCCGTCGCTGGCTCTCGGGGCGTCTGAACCAAGCCGCAGCCGCCGCCGCGGGGGCGGCCGCCTGTGCCGCGTTATCAGGCGTCTCGCCACGGGTGTGCCCGCCCGGCTCTCCCCGGACCTGCCCGCCGAGATTCCTGAGCGCGCCCGGCTCATCCCGACGGACCGGCACGTCCGGTCCCGGACACTGGGGCCGGCCTGACGGGCTGCGCTGGGCCCTGCCTACTGTCCCCGGGCGCTGGCCGCTGCCCAGACTCCCCCACGCTCCCCAGGGAGCCCCCAGCGCCCCCTCCGACGCTGCGCCCCGCAAACCGGAGCTGGGCGGCCGCGGGAGAACCGCGCGGATGGATCCGGTGACCCGGCGACTTCTTTACCCGGCCTGGAGCAGCCGCTGGAGAGTTCCGGCGTCCGGCGGGGCCGAGCGCAGGCCGGGGCGGCCCCTCGTGGGTCCCGTGTGGGTCGGTGTGACCGTACCCAGGACGCACAGACACACACTCAATCATGCGGACACCCGCGTGCGCGAACATGGCAGGTACGTGCCCACACACGTGCAGACGCACACACGTGCTGCGAGCCCGCGCCCACACCCCGGCCCCCGGAATTTCGCCCCAGACCGGGACCCCAGCCCCAGCGGTCGGAGCCCCCAGGCCCCGCAAGCGCCACCTCG
>NW_004567128.1:118146-119172 GCF_000260355.1 Condylura cristata
TCCCACGTTCGCTCCGGGACAGCCGGGCGAACGCAGCTCCCGGCCGGACGCGGCCCAGGGCGTGTCCGGGATGTTCCAGCTCTTTGCTGAATGTGCCGCAGATGAAAGCCAGATGCATCCGGGCGTCCCGGCTTCGGGGCGTTGGGGAGTTGGGCCGTGTGGGCGTTGGCGCGTTGGGGCGCCAGAGCTCAGCCTGCTGCACTGGGGGATGCGAGGGTCCCCCGGGAGGGGCAGCTCTCCCGTCGCCCCTGGGCTGTGGCTGCCACTTCCAGGGGAGCACCATAGTCCGGTCCAGGATGGGGCCGAGCTGCGCAGCCTCAGGGCGATTGGGATTTCGGGGCGCCTGCAGGTTGGGGGGCCCCCCGTCTGCCCTGTGCAAAGTTCCGCAGAGGTTTGGCAAGGACGGCGAGGGGCCGTCGTGTGGGTGAGTGTGGTGAGCACGTTGCTGTCACCATTCAGGTGTTGGTGGGATAAACGGTCACGGCGCCATGGCCCTGGAGACCCAGGTTTCCGGGGGAACGTGGGGGCCCCCAGTTTCCAGAGTGGCCAGTGATGTTGCGGTTCAAGGGTGGAGGGGACGGAGGGAACTTGGGGTGGAATCAGCAGACAGAGGGGAAGTGAGACGCGGGCAGGGTGGAAACCCGGAGGCAGAACTTGGGGCGTGGGGCTCACTGGGGACGAGGCCACGGAGATGTCCCACAGGACGGCGGCGACTGGGTCCCTGTGTGGACTCCGCCATGGGCCGGGGAGTCAGGTGTCCGTCTGTCGGTTGTCCGGAGAGGGGCCAGCTGTCCAGACACACGCTCTGTCCATCCACCCGTCATCGTACACGTTTCCAGCCGCCAGCCGCCTCTCCGCCCGCCATCCACTCAGCCATCCATCATGTCTTCATCATCCATCAACCACCCCTCATCCGTCCGTCCGTCACCTCCATCAAGCAGTCACCGTCCATCCGTCATCACTCATCTGCCCATTGTCCCAACCATCGGCCATCTGTCTATCCACCCACGCATCCATCAGTGCACC
>NW_004567128.1:121661-122172 GCF_000260355.1 Condylura cristata
ACCTGTCAATCATCCATCCACCCACCCAGCTAATCTGCATATTATACTGCAATGCTATTATCTACCTACCTACCTACCTACCTACCTACCTACCTACCTACCTACCTACCTACCACCTACCTATCCATCTGTCTGTCATCATCTATCTATCCGTCTATATATCTATCTTCTACCTATCCACCTGTCTGTCTGTCAATCTATCCATCTATCTGCCTATCTACCTACCTACCTACCTATCTGCCTACCTACCTACCTACCTACTTATCAATCAATCTATCTATCCACCCACCCATCCATCTATCTACCTATCTATCTGCCTATCTACCTACCTACCTACCTATCAATCAATCAATCTATGTATCTATCCACCCATCCATCCACCTATCTATCTACCTACCTATCTGCCTATCTACCTACCTATCAATCAATCAATCAATCAATCAATCAATCAATCAATCAATCTATCTATCTATCTATCCACCCATCCCACCCATCCACCCATCTATCTATC
>NW_004567128.1:138996-140085 GCF_000260355.1 Condylura cristata
GGTCAGAGGTGCATAGCCAGTGAGAGGCTTCACCAGAGACAGAGTGGGGAGCAGAGCAGGCAGATCGATGAAGTACACTGCTGAGGGGAGTTGGGGGGGGCGTCAGGAGAGGTCTGCCATGTCATGTGGATCACCTCCAGGGGGAGGGGGGGAGGGGGGAGTGGGCAGGGATCGAAATCAAGCTGAAGTGGCTTTAGCTTCTTAGTGCTGTGCTTTAACACTCTGTGCCTCCAGGGGGAGGGGGGGAGGGGGGAGTGGGAGTCGGGCCGCGGAAGCTGGGAACCACCTTGGGGTTCGGGCTGGGCTGCGAGCACGTGGAGCTGCGGGGCGCTTCCCCCCGGGGCGCTTCCCCGGCGCAGGTT
Source organism: Condylura cristata (assembly GCF_000260355.1). NCBI lineage: Eukaryota > Metazoa > Chordata > Mammalia > Eulipotyphla > Talpidae > Condylura > Condylura cristata. Next base: position 139,359 of record NW_004567128.1, read on the forward strand.
TCTGGGGGGCGCACGGGGGTCGAGGGGCGCCAAGCTGCAGGCAGGGGCTGCCCCGGGGCGCCTAACCCTGGCGCCGAGGAGGGGGTGCGGGTGTCCGGCGCCCCGGGAGGGCGTGCGCACGACGCCGACTGTCCCCCGCAGGCCGGAGCTGCGCGTGGACACTGCCGGCGGCTGGACGCGGGTCACCCCCAGGCGAAGGTCCGTGGGGCTCCCGCCTGGACCATGTCGGGTGAGTGGGGAAGTCCTGGCCTCGAGCGAGCGTCTGCGCGGCAAGTGGGGGTCGGCTTTGCGCGCAGGGGCGACCCCTCCCCTCGCCCCCCACCCTGGCAGTCCGGGCGCCCCAAACCCTGCGTCGCGGTGCCGGAGGCTGCTACTGCCTTTGCATCCGGAGCTGGTGGGGCGCCGAGGCGCGCGAGGGGCCCCCACAAAGCAGCAGCCGCACGGGACACCGCCAGGCCACAGCTCACCCCGCGATTTCTGGGCCTGGGGCTGAGGAGAAGCTGGGTCCCCGCTCTGGGGCAAGCGCCGCCCACGGATCCCCTGTGGGGTTCACCCCGGAGATTGGGGTGCCCCGCATTCCCAGCCAAGTTTGGGTCCCAGCGCTCCGGCCACGACGCTCCGCCAGGTCACTCCGGGGAGCGTCGTGGGCCGGGGACCCTGCGCCTGCGGCTCGGCCCAGCCCGGTCCCACCCGGAGGCGCTGGCCGCTGCTGCCCTCTCGGCCCGGG
>NW_004567128.1:141095-141589 GCF_000260355.1 Condylura cristata
GTGTCCCTATGTGAACCTGTGTGCACCTGTGTGTGTCTGTGAGCACCTGTGTGTGCCATGTGTGTGCCTGGGTACACCTGTGTACACCTATGTGCATCTGTGAGCACCTGTATATACCTGTGTGTCCCTATGTGCACCTGTGTGCGGTGCACCTGTGAGCACCTGTGTGCACCTGTGTGCCCCTGTGTGTGCCGTGTGCATGCGTGGGTACACCTGTATGCACCTGTGTGTGGCTCTGAGCACCTGTGTGCGTCTGTGAGCACCTGTGTGTGGCGGTGAGCACCTGTGTATACCTTTGAGCACCTATGTGCCCCTGTGCATGCCTGGGTACACCTGTGTGCACCTGTGTGTGGCTGTGAGCACCTGTGAATACCTGCGTGTCCCTATGTGAACCTGTGTGCACCTGTGTGCGTCTGTGAACACCTGTGTGCGGCTGTGAGCACCTGTGTGCGGCTGTGAGCACCTGTCTGTGAGCACCTGTGTATACCTGCATG
>NW_004567128.1:142879-143858 GCF_000260355.1 Condylura cristata
AGTCTGGGGGCGCACGGGGCTCTGGGAAGAGCAGGTGGATGGAGAGAGAGATGCTGAGGTGAGAGGATGGAGCGTGCGTGGAGGGTGGATGGTGGGTGGATGGATGGTGGGTGGATGATGATGGAGGATGGATGATGGTGGATGATGGATGGATGACGGATGATGGATGGATGGTGGATGATGGATGGATGACGGATGGATGATGGATGGAGGATGGATGATGGATGGATGATGGTGGATGGTGGGTGGATGGATGGTGGATGATGGATGGATGACGGATGATGGATGGATGGATGATGATGGAGGATGGATGGATGATGGATGGATGGAGGATGATGGATGGATGATGGATGGATGATGGATGATGGATGGATGGATGATGATGGAGGATGGATGGATGATGGATGGATGGTGGATGATGGATGGACGGATGATGGATGGATGATGGATGATGATGGATGATGGATGGATGGTGGATGGATGATGGATGGATGGTGGATGGATGATGGATGGATGGATGATGGACAGGTGGATGATGGGTGGATGACGGGTGGATGGTGATGGACAGATGGTGGATGGATGGACAGATTCAGAAGACAGAGGAGAAGCGACCCCTTGTACTCTGACCAGATGGCCCATGAGCAGCAGGAGGGCGGGACTGCTCACGTGCGTAGCGGAGCCCCCCGGTGGGTCCTGAGTGACCTCAGGTGGTCACTGAGGGACACAGATGCAGCGCTGGCGTGAGGTCGCGTGCGCCTGGGCCCTGGGCGCCTGGCAACTGGCGTCACCTCCGGGACAGAATCAGGGGCAGGTCACCGGACAGTGCAGCGGGGGCCGCCGTGCTCGACACCGGGTCCTCCGTCATCGCCCTGTGCACCAGCCACATGCCCACAAGGCCCATCCAGTCGTCCCTCCTGGAAGCAGGACAACGGGAGGAGGAGTCAGTGCTGCGTTCACAGCAGCACCTTGCAGCTCTCCC
>NW_004567128.1:149394-152460 GCF_000260355.1 Condylura cristata
GCGGAGGAGCGAGGCTCCGCCCGGGGGGCGCGGGGCGAGAGCGAATGCCGGTCCGCGGGGCTGGCATGGACCTCGCAGGCGTCGTCCCTGCAGAATTGCCACCCGCAGGTCCCCTGAGGTCATCACTCCAGTGCCCTGTGCGCTTCCTAATGTGTTATAGGTACTTACCGCCGCCCCCAGCCCTCATCTGCTTCCTGAAGTGAAACCATCTGATGGTCTCCCGTTGCCTTTCCGCCTGATTTCACTGAGCACTGCCGCTGCCGGCTGCATCCTGCTGCTCTAAAGGCCATGGGCGTGTCCTTTTTGAAGGCTGCATAGTATTCCACTGTCCTGGTTGTGCCCTTTTGAAGGCCGTGTAGTATTCCACTGCCTGCTGTGTCCTTTTGGGGGCTGCACCATATTTCGCTGCCACGGTGTGTCCTTTTTGAAGACTGCATAGCATTCCACTGTCGTGGTTTTTGTGTCCTTTTTGAAGGCTGCACAGTATTCCACGCCCTGGGTGTCCTTTTTGAAGGCTGCATAGGATCCCACTGTCGTGGTTGTGTCCTTTTGGAGGCTGCATAGTATTCCACTGCGGTCTTTTGTTTCCTTTTGAAGGCTGTGTAGTATTCCACCGACGTGTTGTGTCCCTTTTGAAGGCTGCATAGTATTCCACCTCCCTGGCTGTGCGCTTTTTGAAAGTTGCATAGCGTCCCACTGCCCCTGGGTGTGTCCTTTTTGTAGGTTGCGTAATATTCTGCCACCAAGGTGTGTCTTTTTTGAAGACTGCATGGTATTCCACTGTCGTGGTTTGTGTCCTTTTTGAAGGCTGCACAGTATTCTGCCGCTGTGAGTGTGTCCTTTTGAAGGCTGCACATTATTCCACTGCCCTGGTTGTGTCCTTTTTTGAAAGCTGCACTGTATTCCACCACCCTGGTTGTGTCCCTTTTGAAAGCTGCATAGTATTCCACTGCCCGGGGTTGTCCTTTTTGAAGGCTGCACGGTATTCCGCTGACCCTGGCCGTGCCCTTTTTGAAGACAGCCTAGTATTCCACTGACCCGGTTCTTGCCGTTTTGAAGGCTGCATAGCATTCCACTGCTGCGCTTGTGTCACTTTCGAAGGCTGCATAGTATTTCACCACAGTGCCGTGTTCTTCTGAAGGGCTGCGTGGTGTTCCACCACCCTGTCTGTGTGCTTTTTGAAAGTTGCATAGCATTCCACTACCCAGGGTTGTCCTTTTCAAGGCTGCACAGTATTCCACACCCCTGGGTGTGTCCTTTTTGAAGGCTGCATAGTATTCCACCGTCATGTTGTGTCTTTTTTGAAGGCTGCACCGTATTCCACCACCGTGGGCGTGTCCTTTTGAAGGCTGCACACTATTCCACTGCCCTGGTTGTGTCCCTTTTGAAAGCTGCATAGTATTCCACTGCCCGGGGTTGTCCTTTTTGAACACTGCACGGTATTCCGCTGACCCGGCTGTGTCCTTTTTGAAGACAGCATAGTATTCCACTGACCCGGTTGTGTCCTTTTTGAAGGCTGCATAGCATTCCACTCGCGTGTTGTGTCCTTTGAAGGCTGCATAATATTCCACTGCTGGATGTCTCCTTTTGAAGGCTGCGTAATATTCCACTGCCGGGTTTTCCGCCCCTTTTGAAGGCCACATAGTGTTCTACCACCCTGGTTCTGTCCTTGCTGACGGCCACATAGTATCCCACCGTCGTGTTGTGTCCTCTTTGAAGGCTGCGTGGCATTCCACTGCCACCCTCATGTCCTTTTGAAGGCTGCATAGTATTCCACTGCACATGCACACCACATCTGCTTGACCCACTCATCTGTGGCGGCGCCTCGGGGTTGTCTCCGGAGCTTTGCTGTTGTCCACGGAGGCCCCATAAACAGAGGGGTTCAGCTGTCCTCTTCAGTTAATATTTTTGGGCCCTGTGGGGGGGGTCCCTGGGCGTGGGATCGTGGGGTCCTGCGGCAGCTCCGTGTCAGGTAGCTTGAGGAACCCCCCAGCCCTCCGGCTCTGCGGAGCGGGCAACAGTCTGCAAAGCACTCGTTGGTCGTCTCAGAGGAAACCCGGGACACAGTAGGAATGGCGGGGAGTTGGGAGCAGGGAACACCCCGTGGGTCCGGGGCGGTGATCTGGGGAGTGCCGGGCAGAAGGTCGGCTGCGGTTCAGCACACGCAGGTGGGCTTCTCCGGCACATTGGGAGGTTGGGAAAGGAGGTTGGCACCCCGCACACCCTCTCGAGCGAGCGGACAGAGCCGGAGCGGCCGAGGTCGGCCACGAGGGCTCTCGCCGCGGTTCTCGCCGCCCCCCCCCACTCCGCGGCCCACCTGACCCTGCCTGGCCTTCTCCGCGCCCCCAGGGGCGGACCAGGGCCTGCTGAACAGCTTCTTCAGTGGCTGGGCGACGGCGGACATCCACACCCACCTGCCCTTCCTGTACAACCTCAGCAGTAACGCCGCGTACACCTACGGCCCGGCCTTCCAGAGGTGAGCGCCGCGTCACGCTCGGCCCCGCCAGCCAGCCCGGGCCTGTGTGTCCCAGCCCGGTCGGGTTCGCTCCTCTCGGGTCAACGACGGGGGGTCTGAGCTCATAAAGCCACGTCCTTAGGGTCAGCGGAGGCCGGCAGAGAACCCTCCCGGGGTAGCGTCTGGCCATCCGTGTCCCAAGATGGGATCTCGCCCTGTTTCTGGGCAAAGTGGGTTGTTCGTGTCACGACCAACGGAATGCAGCTGATTGTTCGTGTCGGCTGTTCTGTGATGTTCTTGTGTCGTGGGTTTTTCTTTTGCGGGAACCAGTACATCCACGTGCTCACTTCCCATTGCCATCATCTAGAACCCCGATGGGCTGGCTGTGTGGCTCCCCACTGACTGTAAAGAGCGCCGGGGGCCCTGGGAGCAGAAACCCGGGGATGAGCCGCAGGCGCCCGTGGATGGGAGACGTGCTGAGGAGCATCTGGGGAGCGCGTGTTCCCTGGGGCATCCTCGCCCCCCACAAGGGCAGAAATAGATGCTCGGGGGATAGATGGATGGATGGAAAGGTGGACAGATAGGCAGACAGACATGTAGATAGATCAAGT
>NW_004567128.1:153410-154454 GCF_000260355.1 Condylura cristata
ACAGGTGGAGACATCAATTGATCAATAAATGGATAGATGAATGGGTGGATGGATGGATAGATAGAAAGGTAGACTGACAGGCAGATAAGTAGATAGATCGATTGATAGATAATTGTATAGATAAATAGATGGATGGTTAGATCGCTAGGTAGACAGATAGGCAGACATGTAGTCAGGTAAATATGTAGATAGGCCAATTGGTAGGTAGGTAGATAGACAGACAGATAGATGATGGACAGAGAGACATGGACAGATGGATAGATGGATAGAGAAACAGATAGATATAGAGAGATAGACAGGTAGATAGATCCACTGATAGATAGATAAATACATGGATAGATAGATGGTAGGTGGTAGATGCTGGATAGATAGATAGTTGATGGATGGATAGAAAGATGGATAGATAGATGGATGGATGGTAGATAGATACACAGGTAGATACATAGATTGATAAATAAATGGATAGAGAACTAGATGGATGGATGGATAGACAGAAAGGTAGACAGATAGATGGCTAGGTAAGTAGATCAATTGATAGATAATTGTACAGATAGGTGGATGGTTAGATAGATAGACAGATAGGCAGAGACATAGACAAGTAGATACTTAGATAGGCAATTGATCAGTAGATAGACAGATGAGAGACATAGACAGATAGATGGATAGAGAGACAGATAGATATAGAGAGATAGACAGAGACAGACAGGGAGATAGATCCTCTGATACACAGATAGATGGATAAGTTCATAGATATATGGTAGGTGGAAGATGCTGGATAGATAGATAGATGATGGATAGATAGATAGATAGATAGATAGATAGATAGATAGATAGATAGTAGATAGATGGATAGATAGATAATTGTACAGATAGAGATGGATGGTTAGATAGCTAGATAGGTAGATATGCCGATAGGCCAATTGATAGGTAGATAGATAGACAGAGCGAGAGAGATAGATAGGTAGATAGATCAATTGATAGATAAATGGATACAGAACTGGATGGATGAATGGATAGACAGACAGACAGAAAGGTAGACTGATA
>NW_004567128.1:154554-155227 GCF_000260355.1 Condylura cristata
GGTCCCGGGGTCCTGGGCCCGGCTCTGGGCCGGGCCCCCGGGGGGCTGAGCTGTAGTGCACGGCCCTGGGGGTCACCCCGGGGCCCCCCGGGACTGTCCTAGCAGCCTTTGGCGAAAGGGCAGAATCGGGGGGAAGACGGCCCCCCGAGACGCACGCGTCTCCCTTGCACGAACTCACGGCCCCCGGGAGGGGCAGGGGTCCCTCAGGCACGTGCTCCGTGCGCCCCTTCTCTGCGCAGGAGTCCCTCGGCGGGGTTGGGGTGCCGTGCCACGAGGACGGCCCGGCGTCCAGTGAGGAGGGGCCGTGCGCAGACTCGGGGCCGAGGCCCCGCGAGCCGTGGCCTGCGGGGGACCCGTCGGACAGAGCCCCGGGGGACGAGGGGACACCGCCGTCCCCCAAAAGCTGCCCGCTGAAAGACGTAAGTAGGTGATTTATAGGCGACTGGCACATACTGTAGGTAGTTAGGGAGGCGGGAGGTAGGTAGGTGGAGGAAGACGTGGGATAGACGGTGTGTGGGTGGCTGGGTGATGGCGGAGAAGGTGCCACAGACGGTTGATAGACACAGACGGACAGACGGGGAGGGGGGTGGCAGTGACAGGTAGGTAAGTGGATGACGGATGATGGATACACGGATGGGTGGATGAAGCGCGGTGGAGGATGGATGGATGGTGG
>NW_004567128.1:155560-156710 GCF_000260355.1 Condylura cristata
GATGGATGGAGGATGGATGATGGATGGATGGTGAATGATGGATGGATGATGGATGGAGGACGGATGATGGATGGATGATGGATGATGGATGGATGACGCATGGATGATGGATGGATGACGGATGGATGATGGATGGATGGTGGATGATGGATTGATGATGGACGGATGATGGACGGATGGTGGATGGATGATGGATGGAGGATGGATGATGGATGGTGGATGATGGATGGATGATGGAGGACGGATGATGGATGGATGATGGATGATCGATGGATGACGCATGGATGATGGATGGATGACGGATGGATGATGGATGGATGGTGGATGATGGACGGATGATGGACGGATGGTGGATGGGTGATGGATGGTGGATGGATGATGGATGATGGATGGAGGGTGGAGGATGGATGGGTGATGGATGGATGATGGGTGATGGATGGAGGAGGGATGATGGATGGACAGATGTTGGGGTCCGACGATGGGCGATGGCGGCCGGACGGGCCCACAGATGAGTAGCTCCATGACAGCACCGGCTGCCAGACACGCCCGGGGGGCGCACACTGTACCCCCGCTAGTGGGCATCAGACCTGTGCACAGACCAGCTACTTTCAGTCCAGTCGTGAAAGTTCTCTCAGGGCCGTAACGGGCACAGGCGTCTCCTCCAGCTGCTGAAATTGCAAAACCCCTTTGGCTCTTGAACAGCGTGGAACAGGGTCGCCTAGTGTCGCCTCACCACCTCGGGCCCCCCGACTTTGTTCCCAGCTGAGGACGCAGGAAGCGGGCGAACCCCCTTTCCATCCTTCTAAATCCACGCGCTGGGGTCACCCTCGGGCCGGGTAGATGGCGCCGGTCACCCGGTCTGCGGTCTGCTCGCGCCGGGGGGACCCCCTCAGCCCCCCTGTGCCGGGACCGCTCCCCAGCCTGCGTTTGGTTTGGTTTCCGGCCGTCACCCCTCGCCTCGCTCCCCTTTGAGCCCAGAACCTTCCGGCTGTGGCTCTGGCTGGCCCCCAGCTCCGAGCCGGCCCCGTCAAGGTCACCCCAGCTCGGAGCTGCATGACCGAGCCTGAGACAACCGCGGCGGCCGGTCAGTTTCCCAGCCGCGCCCGCCTGGCGCGCGGAGTCTGGCGGCTGCTGGGCACCGCGACTGCCC
>NW_004567128.1:158230-161130 GCF_000260355.1 Condylura cristata
CTCCTGACCACTGACCCTGCAGACTGAAGCGGGTCTGCTGAGGGCCCCCCAGGCACGGGAGACCCCAGACCTTCACACCAGGGGGAACCGCCCGCTTTCCTTCCCTCCTTGCCCAGCTGACTTATTCCACGGACCCCAAGCGGCTCCAGTGTCATCCACATTGCGGCAAATGGCAAGAGGCTGGCTTTTTCGTGGCTGCGTAGTATTCCACGCCTTCCGCATTCACAGGCAGGGGATTTACGTTCAAAGGACAAGGCCAGGCGCTACCACCTTGGATTCGTGGAATCTCAGAAACACCTTTACATGTGCGCCGGAGGCTGCGGTGTCTGTGGCCGCCCAAGAAATCAAGAGATTCTCGGAAGAATCCAGGAATCTTAGAGAAGTGCTGGCAAGGAATTCAGATGAGGCTCCCCCAAGATGCTCAGAACAAGAGTCCCAAGTGCTCAGAACAGGCTCCCCAAGATGCAATGAACAGGCCCCCAAGATGCTCAATTTCTAACTCGTGAAATGAGGACTCAGGCAGGGAATAGTATGCAGTCGTGAAAAAGCACCCGCCCGTTTGCTATTTTGCAAGGTTGTGTATGAAGCGGTGAAACCCCAGATGCTGTGACGGGGTAAACTCGCAGACTTGGGTACTTATAGCCACACACCCCGCTTTTGAACGGGAGGTGGGGCATCTCTGGGGCTCCCCTGTGATACTCTCACTTCCCATTCTGGACAGCAGCCCCTTCCTGTCTAGGGCAGCCTGGAGTCTCACTGGGGGCCCCCCACTCACCACCCTCGGTCACCACCACCACGCAGCCGTTCTCTGACGGAAGTTTTATTTCAGATGATCCCACCCAAAGGGCGATCATGCCATCTGGGACTCTGCGGCCTCCCAAGTCTGACCCCAGGGACATCGATACCGGGACTTCCTTTTTCACGGCTGCATACTATTCCGTGGGACCACCTCTTTATTGAAATCAGGCATCTGTGGACACTTGGGTGTTCCCAAGTCTTGGCTGCTGTGAGCAGTGCTGTGATATCTCTGCAAGATGCCAAATCTGTTTCTTAGTCTATCCCCAGGGTCGTAAACAACAGGGCTTCCTTTTTCACGGCTGCATACTAGTCCGTGGGACCACCTCTTTATTAAAATCGGGCATCTGTGGACACTTGGGTGTTCCCAAGTCTTGGCTGTTGTGATAGTTCTGCAAGATGCTGACTTGTTTCTTAGTCTATCCCCAGGGTCGTAAATGCCAGGGCTTCCTTTTTCACGGCTGCATACTATTCCGCACCTCACCTCTTTATTAAACTCACACATCCGTGTACACTTGTGTGTGTTGCAGAGTCTTGACTGCCACGAGCAGTGCTGTGATATCACTGCAAGACACTGAGTTTGTTTCTTATTCCATCCCCATAAATACCGGGACTTCCTTTTTCATGGCTGCATACTATTCCTCACAATCACCTCTTTATTACAATCACACATCTGTGGATGCTTGGGTGTTCCCCACGTCCCGCCAGCACCTGCCAGGTCTGGTTCTCTGGCCCATGGCCCTATTGGGCTGGTGGCATGGCCCCACCCGGGTCTCCATCCTCCTCACAGGAGCAGAAGGGGAACGTCCCGCAGCAGGGCTGCAGCCACGGCTTCCACACGATGTTGCCCAATGAGAACTGGGGAGGTGCCGGGCTCAGTGTCTTCCGGTGTTCCTCTACCGCCCGGCCCACCCTGGCAACGACGGCCTGGAACCGGGGTTCAGACTCGGGGGACAGCGGCTGTGCCTCAGAGGGGTCGCTGGAGAGGTCAAAGAGCAGTGGGGGGTGGTGGTGGGTCACGCCGTCCCCAGAGCAGGGGCACACGCCGTGGCCGTAGCAGGCGCCGGCCCCCTCAGGGTGGAATCTGGGCGTCGTGTAGTGGACCTTCCAGAGCCTTCCAGCTGGGTGCAGAGAGAAGCGGTCAGGGTGGGAGAAAGTCACCGGACAGTCCACACCCGACCCAGCCCCAGGGAGGTTGGAGGATGGATGGAGGATAGATGATGGATGATGGAGGGTGGTGGGTGGACGGATGGAGGATGGATGGTGGGTGGATGATGGATGGAGGGAGGGGCGGTGGAAGGATGATGGACGCTGGATGAGTGATGGGTGGTGGATGGATGGTCGGGTGGGTGGGAAGCTGGGTGATGGGCAGGTGGCTGGATGGAGCGTCCAGGGCTACAGCTTCACCCACCATGCTGGCCAGGCACCTGCCTTGTCTTCCTGGACAGTATCAGAGAATCTTCTCAGACGGTAACAATGGGATTTGCTCCCTGTTGCCGAATGTCACGTGGCAACGTGACGGGGTCCTGGTGACCAGGTAAATGGTGAGACCCGAGTGTGGGTGTGACCAGCAAGGTAGCCCTGAGATGCGATCGACACTGCGTCGGTGCCCCTGGGCTAAAACATTGCTCTGCGTGTGTGGGTGGGCCTCGTCCAATCAGTTGACGGACTTTGAGAAGGAAGCCGGAGGTGCCCCAGAGAGGGAGGAATCTGCCTCCCGACGGCAGCATCGATAACCTGCCCAAGTGTCCAGACTTTGGGCTCACTGACCCTCACGGAGAACCCTCCCCCGACAAGGCCCCCAGCCCCCTGTGCGTGTACTCACTGTCCTTCTCGTGCCAGCGGGCCGCGTGGAGGTATTTCCCACAGTAGTGGAACAGGAACTCGTGAGCCGAGTGTTCTGCGGTCCCCTGCAGCAGGGGCAGCAGGCTGCGTCCATCTATCACCCTGACGCGGCAAGATACAGGGGCAGAGTCAGGTCCAGACGGACCACGGACCTGCACATGCTCACACACACCATCACCTGTCTTGACCAATGGCACAAAGGGGTTGCTGCAGCAAATACTTTATTTAATCACGTGGATTACTGACGCGGCAGCAAATAC
>NW_004567128.1:162616-163674 GCF_000260355.1 Condylura cristata
TGATGGATGATGGATGGATGATGGATGGATGGATGATGGATGGAGGATGGATGATGGATGAAAACAGCAAAACGGCGATAGATGATTGATAGATGACAAGGAGACAGATGAAGACTGCTAAGAAGACAGATAACGGATAAGCGCGAAACGGAGAAGTAGACGCCTGACACGTGTTAATACGATTAATTCTACGGGCGGCACATGGACCCTCCTTCTCCCGCTCTGTTTCCTCCCGATGGCCCGTGACTGGCCTGGGAAGCGGGTCCCCCGCCTGTCCGGACCCTTCCTGCCCGAGTCCTTTATAATCGCCTGAGCGTCCTGTACACGGTGTCCGCGGCGAACGCGATCTGCCCCGTCGTGTAACCGGTCACCAGACCATCGAGGCTTGTGCTGGAGCCCTCGAGCGCCCGGAAAAAAGGAGACCCGGAACTTGGGGTTCAGAGCTGATGCCCGGAGTGGGTCACCCGCCTCCAAGTAACGCTCGGGGACATCGGTCTTTAAGCGTCTTTTCAGGCCAGGCGCTCGCGAGCCGAAGCTGCACGGGGCCATCGCGAGCGCCGGTATTCCCGTGGGTCACAGCCGTGGGCCCCACCCCGTGGCCAGCAGCCTCACCTCTGTACATCCCGTTCCATCCGCCCAGCTGGCCGCGCTCATCCCTGGCCTCCAGGTGTCCCCCGTGGTCGGAGGTGAAATACGTGAACGTCGTGTTCTTCAAACCGTTTTCCTCGATGGCGTTGAGGATCTCACCTTCGGGGAGGTGGAGTTTCAGGACACAGTCGTGCGTGTCGCGCAAATGCCCGCAACGGTGGCGTCCAACTCCGCACGGATGTCACCTGCGGGGTCCCTGACCGTGCTGCGGCAAAGAGAGTGTCGCTTCCGTGCTCTCAGCAGCACCAGCACCACAGCCAAGTCATGGGCAGGGCCCGGGCTGGTGACCGGGTCTGGAGAGGGGATCTTTATACCCTGCGGAGTACTACGCAGCTGTGAAAAAGGCGCGCCCCTGCCATGTGCGGCACAGAGGGGTCTAGACAGCGGAGCTTCTCGGGACGGACACACCT